>NW_026526821.1:55945758-56343258 GCF_024362965.1 Panthera pardus | reverse complement strand
CAAATATGAAAAAAAAACAAAACACCCGCCTCTATCGGCAACAAATAACGGCTCGTCTTAGCTCTTTAATCTAAGAAACATCAAAACATAGGGTTTCCGATAAGCCCCCAAGTGACCCCTGGTTGAGGGAGAAAAAAATGCACCAAAAGGAAGATCTTGGAGCTGTCCATCAATTTTCAAGACACACAGAAATCCTGAGCTGTGAGGCAGTGTACTCTCTGTCTTCATGCATAATACATACCAAATAGGTGAAGTAGAATGTAAAGTGAATTTTAATTGGTTATAATTGTCATTTCATTTAGTAAAGTATTGTCTGGAGACCAGGATATCAATTAGCACTCTATGGACTCTGCTACTTATGAAAATATGCATATAGAGAGACAATGTGCTCAAGCAGTAGATATTCTTTAATTAAGAATATAGACAGTAAATTAAAGACCTTTAAAGTATCAATTAATTGCTGTATCGGTAGGCTTTGAGTTTCGACTTGGTAAAGTCTGAATCGCAGTATCTGATTTAAATGAACCAGGAAAACCTGTTTTGTCCAGGCTTTCTTTTTTTCTCGGGGGGGGGGGGGGGGGGGGGCTTTCACTTGTTATGCAGTAAGAAAAATTTTAACATTAAAAAAAAAAAAAAAACAACCCAGAGGTGTCTGATAATGGTGAAAATATTCTTCTTTAATTTTAAGCCTTGATATGTATGCATTGCATGAAAACATAAGAAAACAATATTAAGTCAAGAGTCTCCCATGAAGATCTCTTTCATATGTCCTTCATTTCCGCAGAATTAATGGATGTTCAGGCGTCAATAAGGTAGAAAAGAAAATGATTGATGTATTTCGTTTTCTTATTAAATTGTTGGTAACCAAGGCAGCTTTTCTTTTCTCCGTGGGGATGAAGAGGGACCTGTCCCTTTTTTAGCCACGTGCTCTGAACGACTTTTATACCCAATATCAGTGAGAAGAGAGGATGAATGTCACCTCTCCTCTCTTCCTCCTCCTGCCAATGCTACTCCCTCCTTTGATTGACAGCTACTAATAACCTTCCTGCCCTAAGTGCCATGGAGACACTTTATTAGGACAAACAGCCAAGGAAATCTAGGAATAGAGCCAAGTCTGCAGTGAGTTATTATCGGGCTTGTATTTATCTCAGCTTTGTAATTTTTTTCAGTGATATGCAAATCCTGAAATAGATCTTCTGCTGTTGAAGGACAGGTCCCTCTGTTAATTGATCCACTGAGATTCACTCGACTCTCTTTTAGCTCTCAGCCAGGGAAACGTGCTACATGAAAGCAGCTCAGAGCCGTAAACAGGTCACAGAAATTCTCCACGCGCTCTTTCCGCGAGAAGAACTTCCGCACCGAAGATGAATTTTTGTTTCATAAAGACCCCCCGCCCCCCTTCGCAACATTAGCTGCCCAGCAGAACAAACTGATTTGTTTATTTGTTTATTAGTTTCGTAGCAAATACTCTTTCAAATTATAACCAAATGTGATTTCAGATGGGATTCACATTTGCTGTTGAAATACACAAGGCTCACATACATTATAAATACGTGAGCACCAATTCAGAGAGAATCAACATTTATTTTTTTAGGGGGAGGGAGGAAGGAAATGTAGAACGGATCGCGAAGCAGAGAAATCAGAGCTGCTTCTTTGTAAAGTAGAAATGCAGGTGTACACTCCCATGCTTTTCAATACTGAGAACATTTGTTATTTTTTTTTTCTTCATAACCTCTCTGTGTGTGTATATATCTGCATTCGTGTCTCAAGAAGTTTACCTATAGGACATCAATAATGGTGATGGCAATATTAGCCACATGTCTATATGACATCGACATTGCCTGGAGAGCTTATTTGGCACGTAAAATGTGTCTGTGGCATGTGAAACCCGTACTGGAGCAAAGACAAATACAAATTATGAACTAAACAGCTAAATATTGATTGGTGTTCCACACAGAATCTGTGGCATTAAAGAAACTGTGGACATAGAATCCACCAGACTTGATTCTGAGACAACTCTCCGCTGTATTCTTTTCAGGATTCAGTAACAGCGTGTGTGGAATTGCTCTGGAAGGTTTCTTTCGAGGATAAGATCTAAAAGCAATAAAAATTAACCCGTGTCATTATAATATAGTAATTTTTCATAAAGTGTGATCAGATAAGTTTGGAAAATAGCCTACAGAGTTGGAGATTCATAACGTACATTAACGTATTAAGTGCTTTGAGAAGTCTATCAACAACTATATTGTTCAACCAAGGATATCCAAATCCAATTTGTGCATGGACCAGTAATGTCAAGTACTATCTATTAACATTTCCTTAGATCAATAGAAAGCATATCCTATAAATTCAGCGCTTTAACATTTAGCAATTTTCATTAACATATGGAGCTAGAAGAATGTTTCTGATATGCAATCGCTCATTGAAGAGCTATCTTCCAGCGGGGCCACAGACACACTGAAGACCATATCCGGTGAGGTTTGACTTGTGTTAGTTCAGAGTATATCTTCAGGCTCCATCACTCACCCTCTATGAGTGAGCTCCTGTCTCCCGGTCTCTCAAGTCGCTACCCCCCCCCCCCCCCCCGCCCCGGGGCAGACTTTGTCAAGGATGTAGGCGGTGATTTTGTCCCCCGGGGTATATTTGATGATATCGGAGGATACTTTTGCTTGTCACCACTTGGGAGGGGAGTGTTACTGACATCTAGTGCGTAGACACCAAGGATGCTGGTAAACATCCTAACAAGACCAGGAGAGCCCTCCACAGCTAAGAATTATCCAACCCAAAATGTCAACAGTGCCAGGGCTGAGAAACCCGGCCCTCAGATCCCATCTACATCTCTTCTTTACGATAAGTGCTTTGCCACATGTGTCTTTGGGACGGTGTCACCAGCTGTTGTAGCGTCCTTCTGAGCCCTGCCTCCCTGCTCCGTCCTCAGGCCCAGCGTGGACCCCCAGCTTCCTCCTGTTTGGAACATGAGATTCGACCACGCCTAGAACCTGTTCTTTCCTGCACCAAGAATGTGTGTTTCCCTGTAGAGTAAGAAAATTTAGATTTTTTTTTTTATTTCCAATTATCATTTGTATTTTAATATTGGCTACATGTATCTGTTTTCCAATGATATTTCTCTTGGATTTATAGAAGCTCCGAGTGAATCTCAAATGCGCTGATAGAAAACCTGGTATCTCCATAATCCAGGAATCACTGAACATGTCAAAAGAATACTGGTCAGGGTTTATGCTTCCATTCAAAAAATCCCTGGGCCGTCCAGGGAAATCACCAAACCTTAAATTTGCTATTCATCCCTTCCTTCCTTCATTCTTTTGCTCATTATTGTTTGTGATAAGACCTATTTTGCAGTGGGCGCCTGGGTGGCTCGGGCGGTTAAGCATCCGACTTCGGCTCACGTCATGATCTCCCGGTTTGTGAGTTCGAGCCCCGTGTGGGGCTCTGTGCTGACAGCTCAGAGCCTGGAGCCTGCTTTGGATTCCGTGTCTCTTCTCTCTACCCCTCCCATGCTCATGCTGATGCTCTGTCTCTCAATAATAAACAAATGTTTAAAAAATGTCTTAAAAAAAGACCTATTTTGCTGTAACATGATTGTCCTATTCCTGAGAAATTGCTGGTTGTCCGAGAGCTATTTCACAGAATTAATTTTTATACCTTTTGTAAATAATACTTAAGAAGGGCTAACACAAGTGTTTCTATAGCTATAAGTCTATTTCTTGAATGCACAAATATCATTGAGAAAACCTAACATATAACGTAGTTATTAAATTAATAATATTTCTAAATTAATTGATACTAACTTTTCTTGAAGCTATTATGCCTACCAGTAACAAGTATCTGTTCACATATTCTCCTCTCTTTATCATCCTCTGTTATAATAAGAGGAATTAAAACCACTTTAAGTCGGGCAGCAGCAAGAATTAAGAATTCTTAATTCCAGAATTAAGGGCACTATTCCCAGATTTCTTCTGTCTCCCAAAGGGAATTAAGCAATGTAGCTCACACAATTCAAACTTATATTATCATTTATTGACCAAATAGTACCTAGTTTGCTTAAAGAAAATAGGAGCCAAAGGGAAATTATCCCTACTATCATGATAACAAAAAAATACAAAGAAAAATAACATGGCCCAAGACCTTTATAATTTCAGTGTAGCCAGTAAATGTGCCTTTCCAACATTTAGTAGGCAATATAACAAATTCCATATAAAAGTGTAATATTCTGCTCTTAGCCTCGAAAAGGGAAAATAGGACTTCGGATAGCCTGTCAGACAGACAGTGAATTTTCAGTACTCAAAATAAAATATCCTGGACTTCATTTGTATTCAAATAAATTTAACAAATACTAATTGCAATTTGAGTATATCCCAGGAGCTACAATATACTTAAAGGAGTTTGCCAAGAATAGCACCACTGTATTCATTGTCTGAAAATAGTTTACCCTCCAGACTGAGTGGGATTGAATCTCTGCTCTAGCATTACCACGCTCTATTAGTGGGAAATTGCTTAACTTACTTATCACTGAGAAAAATAAAAATTAAAAAAAGAAGGATAAATTCATGATCTGGCTCATGGGGTTGTTGTAAGCACAAAGAATACGTACAAAGTTCTGCAGAGGGTGAGCAGATAATTCTATGCGCATAACCAAGGGTATAAACTGTTACTAGACTTTACCTATGACGACTAGAAGGAAATGAAAAAGTATTCATCTTTAATCTAGAATCCTCCAGAATCAGCAGAGAATCAACCCAACTGAATTGCCAATCCACTATAACCAATGTGAGGGAAACCTTTCTGTGCCTCCTAACATGAGGTGGAAAGCATTGCCGACTATATTTGGGCCCCTTACTCATTACTGAGTTCTGGTATTTGCAAATGAGGACGCAGGGTTAATGAATGTTTGGTAATCCCTGTTTACCTACTTTTCAACACACCAGAGAGATTAAGTATAAGACAAAGAAACAAACTGGAGGATATCACCTCATTTTCTTGCAGAAGTACACGTGCCTTTCACTAACCAGGTATTTCTCTGTCCAGAAAAAGTAGCCTCCCAGGCTTGCCAAGCTGTTCCGAAAAGTAGCAGCAAAAGCAGAAGTAAGAAAAAAATTAAACTGTAATCCGAGAGGCAGAATCAAGGCAGTTTGAAGTTTTCCTTTAGTGAGTAGCAAATGGCTTAAGACTAGTTTTACAAGGCTACAGTGTTGAGTAGTAGAACGGGAATAAGGTAAGAATGCCTTGCTAAGGTATGAGTACGCAAAGCATTGCTAAATGGTTCAAATCTGTGTCTGTTGATGGATGAACGGATAAAGAAAATGTGGCGTATATAAAATGGAATCTTATTCAGCCATAAAAAGAAGGAAGGAAATCTTGCCATTTGCAACAACATGGAAGAAACTGCAGGACATTATACTAAGCGAAATAAGCCAGGCACAGAGAAATACTCTATGATGTCGTCTGTATGTGAGATCCCAAAGAATTGGTCTCGTGGAGGCAGAGCATAGACTGGTGGCTGCCAGAGGCTGGAGGACGAGGGAAATGGGGAGATGTTGGTCAAACGGTACGAACATTCAGTTATAAGATGCATAAGTTCTGGGGATCTAATATGCAGCCTGGTGACTAAGGTCAATGATATATTCTTGAAATTTGCTAAGAGATCAGATCCTAAGTATTCTCACCACACACACACACAAAAGGTAACTGTGAGGCAAGGCATGTATTAGTTTGATGGCGGGGGGGGGATTATTTTACAATGTATACATGTATCAAATTATCACATGGCACATTATAATATGTACACTTTTTATTTGTAAATCATACCACAATAAAACTGAAAGAAAAAAAAAAGCAAGAGAAGGAAAAATACATCCTTGCAAATAACCGATAATTATACAATTTTGGCACCTGTAAACCATGGGATTTCTTTAAGAAAGAAGAATGCGTTGTTGAGAATGTTTTCAATTCAAGTGATGAAAACAGGAAATAAGAAAGCACACAGGGCATCACCTTAACTCAGCATCATAAGAAAGCACACAGGGCATCACCTTAACTCAGCATCGTACTGAAGAACATGCATGTAATTGCAACGATATACATATAGTAACTAAGTTTTCACCGTTCTGTTCATTTTAACAAGGCTAATAACAAGATGGATATATATATATAAAGATGGATGAAGCAGTTTCTTACAAAGATAGCATCTAGAACTCGTAATAAAATGAGTATTATTTAAAATGAGTAAAATAATAAAAAAAATCTCCAAATATGGCTTCACTAGGATATTATTTTAAGAGGACTTATTACGCAAGGCATATCTTCTACAGGATTTGAAGAGTACAAAGTAAAAAGACCATGGTCTGTAGTCTGAGCAAGCAATTTTTCTGCTCTAAGGCTGCCATGTGCAACTACGATCTTAACCCTTGGACTCCTGCTTATTTTGCTAAGAACTGCTTCATAGCTTTTATATAATATATATAGATATGTATAAACTATGTACACACAAATGCATATGTACACAATATAAGTGCAAATGTATATACTTTATGTGTGTGCATAGATCATATGTGTGTGTGCATATACGTACACATATATCACATTTTTGGGGAAGGACATGTATTTCTGGACATACTTTTTCCTGAGAATAAACACTTTCAGACATAGGTCCGGAACAAAATTTTAAGACCCTATGCGCTAGGCAAAATATAAATTTATCACAATATTATTTTATTGCTATCTTGGTACCACACCTTGGACTTCTGCAAAGCAGCCATCACTGACCGATCTTCCTGTGCACGAAGCCCAGTCACATCCAGCCAGCTCTGCAAGGCTCCACTCACGACTCCTACCCATGAAACATGAGCTTAAGCAAATTATCAGAATATGTCAATTACAGTTGTCAACATGGCACTTTCTAAGAAACAGTATTACTCATGATAACTAATAATAGCATGAAAAAAGTTGGGGCGCCTGGTTGGCTCAGTCAGTTGAGCATCCGACTTCGGCTCAGGTCATGATCTCACAGTTTGTGGGCTCGAGCCTGGCGTGGGGCTCTGTGCTGACAGCTCAGGGCCTGGGGCCTGCTTTGGATTCTGTGTCCCCTTTTCTCTCTCTGCCCCTCCCCCGCTGGTTCTGTCTCTCAAAAATAAATAAATGTAAAAAATGTAAAAAAAAATAGCATGAGAAAAGTTATATCAAACACAGAGATGGGAATATGGGATGTGGGCAAAAATTTGAATCACTGCTCAAAAGAGCAGACATGAATGACTGTGGGAAAATATGAGTTGCCTTGTAAGTGATCTCACCGAAGGCCACACCGTCGCCCATACTATCCTGTGAGTTAACAGCGGTCAACATGTCTGAGGGCTCGGATGTCAAGATCTTAATAGCATAGCTGTTATTGCCTTATGTTTTTTTCTCTTTGCTCAATGTGTATTTGTGAGCAGATTTTCAATTTTTGAAATTTGGGAATTTTGTCCTTTATTTCTTTAGAGCATCTAAGAATGTCTGGCATAGGTGTTTAATCACACAACAGTAAAGGCTAGCTCTGTTCCTGCTTCTGAGTTCAGAACATCTGACTACTCATCTGACTACTGCTCATTGACCAAGATGGAGTGCTTCCTGAAAAGCTCCACTCCCTTTGGGATAAAATGTAATGGCATTGGGGCTTGGCCCCAAAGCCCTCCCTGATATGATCATATCTCTTTCTCTTGCATTCATTCTCATTATTCCCCTCTCTCACTTCACTTCCAAATTACTTGAAGTTCCATTTCAGCTTGGTATGTGTTTTTCCCCCTTGCCCAAACCCTTTCCGGATGTCCTTGTCATCATTTATGACTAAGTGTCAAGACCACCTCCAAGATACTTTTATCACATGCCTTTATTTTCAGAATTCCTGCTCTCTATGGTTGCTCTATGGGACCCCTCCCCGGTGCTCACATGCCATGGTATTTAAGTAGTCATCATGATACCCATTAATTTATATTTATATTTGTATTTATATTTACATTTATATTTATATTTACATTTGTATTTATATTTATATTTATATTTATACAGAATATCTGTATCTTAGAAAGACATTTCTTAGAAAGATATTTCTGTATCTTAGAAAGACAAGGGAGTGCCTTTGGTTTTGTTTTGTTTGCCTACTATAGTGTCTGGCAGTTAAAACGACCTAAATAAATCTCGAATGAGTAAATGAATGGATGGGTTTGCTTTCTTTTTTTCCCTAAGCATTGGAGCATTAGAGTGTCCTGGGAGCTTATACCTTAGTTCTGTGTTAAATTGTGTTTTCTGAACTGTAGCATTCATTATCATGCTGAAAGGGATTTCCTGAACATTTGCTTGGAAAGCATGAACAGACCTTAAATTAACCTCAGGATAATTACTATATGTATGTATGATATATAGATGTATAATATGCATATATATTATATGCATATTATATATAATTATAATTGCTATAAATATATGAATATCACATATATAAATCAATTTGCTCAAAATGAGTGACTAGAGAAGAATGTGATTTGTATTGCATTTGTATCAAATGTGTTGATAAAAAACTGCAGTATTGATCCAAACAAATTTCTCACTGAACTTCACAAACTGCTGAACATGGCCAGTGCATTCAGTTCTATTTCAGGAAAGAAGCATATGCTGGGGGTTAGAGCTGCTTTTTTCTTGGAGCCAAGGAACAGGAGCAGGGAGGGCATCCTGGCATGTGTGTTCACACATGCACAGGGAGCGGGTGGGAAGGTTGATGGAGACAGGAACAAGTGGGAAGCTGAAGAAGGCAGGTAGAACATGTTAAAAAAACGAGTAGTCCAGGAAAAAGTAAACCAGTGCAAGAAGAGGGCTGATTTCCGTAAAATCTGGGAGGGAGTCTGCGGTGTTCCAAAACCCAAAGATGCTAGGAGAGCTGAGACATTCCTTGTACAGAGCCAAGATTCTGAGGTCCAGGGGTTAAGGTGGAACACAAGCAAAACACGATTTAAAAAAGGGAGAAGATAAGAATTGGACTTCTAGAATACCAGCTTCCATCAATAAAACTATTTTGAGTATGTATTCCCCAGATACACATATTTATTTCTTTTTAAATTACGTGACTATTCTACCATTACATGCTTTGCCTTCTTCTTAAAGCTCACAAAACTAGAAGTCTGAAAGAATGAGATAGACTGTCTCAAAGACTCTCTCCACAAGTTACTTATGTTTTAAAAAGAGGAATGTTTGTCCCTATAACAAATGTATCTCATGGGTATCACCTTAGCACACTGATCAGAATGGCAGAAAATAGCAAATTTTGGTAAGGAAGTGAAGAAACTGAAGCATTCGTACATTGATGGTGGGGATGTAAAATGGTTAAAGCCAGTTTCTAAGACAGTGTGTTAGTTCCTTTGTTAAACATGGAGTTACACAAACCAGCAATTCTACTCCCAAATATATACTGCAAATAATTGAAAATATATGTTTGCACAAAATTTGTGCCTTGAATGGTAATGGAAGTATATTTCATAATAGGGGCAAAATGGAAGCAATTCAAACGTCATCATTTGATAAATTGATAAATAGTACGTTTAAGTCATACAATGGAATATTATTCAGATACAAAAAAGAATGAAATGCTGACACCTGCTACAACTTGGATGAGACTTGGAAACATTTTGCTAAGTGAAAAAAGTCCAGACATGAAAGACTACATATTGCATGATTTCACATATATATGAAGCGTCCAGAATAGGCCAGTCTATGGATTCAGAGAGTAGATGAGTGATTGCCAGGTGCTGAGGGTGGAAAATGTAACAGCTAATGAGTATGAATGGGGTTTATTTTTGAGGTGCTTAAAATATTCTGAAATTAAATAGTGAAGGCAGTTGCACAATTTTGTAATCATACTAAAAATGACTGAACTGTATACTTTGACAGGGCAAATTTTGCGGTATGTAAGTAACAATTTACCGAAAGTAAAGACCATTCTGTAAAACTAGTTTAACCTCTTTGAAAATGTACACAGGGGTGCCTGGGCGGCTCAGTCGGTTAAGTGACTAACTCTTGGTTTCTGCTCAGGTCAGGATCTCATGGTTTGTGAGATTATGCTCGGGATCAGGCTCTGCTCTGACAGTGAGAGGCCTGCTTGGGATTCTTTCTATCTTTCTCCTACTCTCTCTCTCTCTCTCTCTGCCCCTCCCTTGCTTGTGCTCTTTCTCTCTCTCTCTCTCTCTCTCAAAATAAATAAATAAGCTTAAAAAATGTCTACATCACCAAACACAAAAACTGGTGAACTGTTCTAGTTTTAAAAGTTATATAAATGCAACATATGATTTTTAATACTATAAAATAAAAAAATAGAGAGAGAAATAAGACTTTATTATGACAACTATCACTGTGCATTGGATATTGGTATTGTATGGTTGTTTTCTGAGCATAACCCTTACATTGTAACTATGTAAGAAAATATCTTCATTCTTTAGAAATACAAAATCCTTAAAAATTCAGGGCTTTGCTACTCTGGTGCCTGAAACTCAAATGGTTCGATACCTATTTTCTTTTTTTTTTTTTTTTATTACATAAAGATGTTAGCAAGATGTTAACAATCGGTGGGTCTAGATGGAGGTATATAGGTGCTCATTTTACCGTTTTTTTTTTTTTTTACTTTCCTGCTGCAGGTTTTTAACTCTCTCAAAAACTGGGGAAAATAGATAAACTGATAAGGTAAAATCATTATATGTAGATAATCTAATATTTGCAACCGCACCTCAGTGCATCATCTGTGCAACCATGGATGGAGACCACCATGCCCAGATCAAACATATTTAGGGTCTAGGGTCTAATGGCTTGGTGTGAGCACTACACCTGCTTCTACAAGCCTTAAAACTTTTAAGAGTTGTAATATACATTTCGATCACCTTCAAACAAAATGCCTCAATATCTCGGTTTGCCTGATGTTCCTCTCAAAATTTGATAAGGAGCAGCACTTTGGTTAAAGAACGAATTAAGGCTTCTGCGATTTGAGGAAAAGCCTGTAAACATCACCAGGTACTATTAACAACCCCGCTGAGTGGACACGAAGAGTAGTAAAGAGTCAGGGGTGTTCTCGGTTGAGCAAAGCAATCAACTCTGATTTCTTTCTGCTGGAAAGGATTGATTATGCCCTGAATTCCTTTGAAGCATGATGCAGGAGGCTCTGTGTCACTTCACAAAGCAGTGAGAGCCCATTTGCATAGCCAGTCCTACTGGTACCATCTCCTGTAATGGGGACATGAGTATGGACAATTTTTACCCTTGTGATAAATTCCTTTCCCTACAAATACAGACATAACGAACCCCCGCCAGATACAATGAAACAGAAAATAGGGAGGGGCATTCTAACCGGAGGGAAAGAGCCACCCCCGCTTCCACGAATAGATAATGATTCAAAGCCCGTTAGATTTTTCTGGCTCCTGTTTCCTGCTGACCTCTACTTGTTTTCTATATTCAGTATAAAGTGTTTTTTTTCCCCCTTCTGAATTACTGGGTATTTGTTGCATTAAGATGAGAGGAAACACGATGCATTGTATTTTACATGTTATTTTATGTAAGAAATCAAAAAAATGCTTCTCAATTGCTAGGGCAAAGAAACAAAGGGAGAAAACCATTGCAAGACACTGGACCTAGAAATAATAATACCACAATCCATTTGTTCTGCCACCATGTCACCGGGGTGCACTCTACAGTGAGGGTGCAGCAGGTGAAATTGAAATGCTGATGGGTGTGAGGAAGGTCCTGAATCCAGAGAGCATTATGCATCTTACGGGGCACTTCTGACCACGTCCTATATTGAAGACTTCTCCCTGAGCTGCAAGTTGATGGAGAAAAATAAAGCCAGACTCTCTGCCTACGCTATCAAAACTAAAACAAGATAATATTAAGGCTACACTTCCGTAGCCCTCCTTCATCAGGAAAAGAAAAAAAAAATAGTAATAACAGTGAAGAATGGTGACCTCTTTACTAGATAGAGGGAACTAAAGCACAGAGCGCTTAGGTCTTGCTTCAAATAGCTTTTAAGCCCCTGGGTTAGACAAAATCTACGCGGACTTTCCCCAAGCCTCTGTTCTTCCTGAGACTGAATCTGTTTTCCATGTGTACAGCCTCAGCCTTCCTCCCTCCTGTATCCATACTCACAGACGAAGCCTCCCTCACTTTTGTAGTTGCCAAACCTCTGAAGGCAGGGGTGACCTTGGGTTGACTCTACCTGACTTGCAACTCCAGGAAACCACCCTGTGGTAGGCAACACTGCAGGTGGTTCCCTTAGTGCTTCAAAAGAGTATGCAAATTAAAAAGAAGAGGGGGCGCCTGATTGGCTCAGTCGGTTGAGCATCCCACTTCCACTCAGGTCGTGATCTCATGGTTAGTGAGTTCGAGCCCCACAGTGAGCTCAGTGCTGTCAGCACAGACCCTCTGTCCCCCTCTCTCTCAGCCCCTCCCTGCTCATGCTCTCTTTCTCTCTCAAAAAATAAACATCAAAAAAATGAAAAGAAGATAAGCTTTTTTTTTAAAAAAAAAAAAGCCTTTATTACTTTTTTCGTGAAAATTTACTTGGTTTTGAAATAATAATAAAAAAAACAACAGTCTCTATTTTTCCGTGATGTCTCGGCTACACGCGAGTGCCCGTTCACACTGTTTTATGTCACTTTTAGTGTTATGGAAACTGCCAGTATCTTGACTTAATTACATTTTCTGAATGACCTGTAGTTGATCTATTGCTTTTATGTTTATAATTAGATTATTTATTTACTTACTGTTTGCCTGGCTCCCACCCCTAGACATTCTGATGCCATGCCTGTGTTTGTAACCTGGATATTGAGAGGTTTTTAAAAGTCTCATCAGGTGATTCTAATGTTCAGCAAAATTTGGGAACAACTTAATTAGAAAATAGTAGTAGTATTTATGACTTTGCTTACTGTTGTTATGTAGAAATACACTACAAATTATGTAAGGATAAAAAGCATTGTGCATCAACCTTATTATATGTAATATATGAATGTATGTAATATGAGGTAGCCAGAGATTGACAAAGCCATTGGGACGAAGTGGAATCAGTTGGTGAATCTAGGTAAAGCATGTATGGGAGTCCCAGGCGTTATTCTAGCACATTTTCTACCAATTTGACATTATATCAGAATAAAAGTTCCCCAAAATAATCCAAACTCTGACCTCCTCAGAGAATATTGGACACACCTTGACATTTTCCTTTCACAAGTCAGTAATATCTTTTATCTCTCTCTTTTCATTTTCTTTTACTTTTTTTGTGTTAGTCTACACAAGATTATACCTGCTTTTACAGACTGGAGACTTCAAAATATTTTACTGTGAATGACTATAGATGTCTCTAAGGCAATGATGTACGCTTTGGAAAAAAAAGTTAAAAACTACGGTGACATTTTTGACAGAAGACGACTTTGGCTCTTGAGTTTCATACCCACACAGTGAAACAAGGATGATGGTGGATTGAACATATTCAAACATGCGAGTGTTCAGTTATACAAGGACCGAAATAGCTTCACCTCCCACATACTCTTTCCTAGCAAACTACTCTAGCGGGATCTTTGGCAAAGAGTAAGCTCAGAAGACAAAAGTTCTAGGATTCAAAATAGCCTGAGTGTTCACTTTATAAAACCTCAAAAAGCTGCCCGGAAATGAGAAGGGTACAGCAGATCTGGAGAACGCTGGTATCTCCTGGAAGAGGAAAACACGGTGTTATGTGATGCAGCTCTCAAGGAGGGGAGTGGAGGAATAATTTGCATTTTTAACGAGTTCCCAGGAGGTGTTGATGCCGCTGGACTGGGAACGGCACTTTTGACAGCCACTGTCCTATTGAGCCGGTGCCCCTGTGGCCGAAGGGTTTTTGCTGGATGCAGGAGAACATCAGCCCGATGCAGAAAGGCAAACCAGAAGAACCATGAAATCAGCAGCCCTCAATATGGAGGGAGTCCCTGGATAAACACCCAAGATTTCTTGCCCTTAGGTAGGAAGACTCCGAATCTCCAGATGGGTAATTGGCTTGATGATGAATCCTTTATTGGCTTCTCTCTCTTCTCTGTGTCACTTCACTAATTCTCTACCAACGTTTCTGGAAACAACCTCTCCAATAAGCTACTTGCACTTGAATGGCTCAGATTCAGCTTCTGGGAGAACCCGAACCATCATAGTGAGTGCTCAAGAAAATTAGTTTAATTAAATGAGTATAAACACAGTTTAAAAAAATTAAACTTCACAGTAGCCCATTAAAATTCTTTAGTACAGGCAGCTGTTTACTTTTCTTACACGCTGCTGTTCGGATGCTTTATCTACTGCCCAGGAACCAACAGTGATGCTGTATTAAAACTGCCTTTTAAAATGATTGTGAAAGTCACCTGTTAGTCATTTTTATTTATCTTCTTTATTTTTGAAGCTAATTACCGATTTGTTTCACTGAAATTTGAGGAGGGGGGGGGCGCCCGGGGAAAGTAAAACATGATAATATTTACTTACCGGCCAGGACATTGTTGACAGGCTCACAACTGCCACAAAAACTTGCGAACGAAATTTAAATGATTTTTATTGATGCAGACTTCCAAGGGGTAACATTTCTACCCACTAATCTGGGAACAAGGAAATCTGTCAAACAGGAAGCACTTTTAAACGTTGAGACATGAGAATAATGCTCGTCAGTTTCCCTTGGTGGACAAAATGAGAGAGAAAGGTTTAGATCCTTAAAGAAAAGAGAAAGAAGTGCTTTTCAAAGCCTGGGTGATACCGCAGGTGACAGGGACCCCACTGCCTGAGGGCACTTGCATGGGCCACTGCAGCCTTCCTCCCACCTGCTGGTGAAAGGGTGGTTTTATCCTCAGGCAAAGCTATGCGGATTCAGTGAAAACCCCTTTCTAACATCAGATGGCATGTCACAGTGCTGCACACTGTCTTCTTGCCGAGCTTATAATGAGTTTTTCTCACTGCTATTACCTGAGCCCCAAAATGCACATTAAAGGACACTGTCAATTAACATTTGGATCAAAATGTGACCTACATTACTACTGACATAGTTTTGTGGAGACAGTCCTGCAGAGTCCAAAAGTCTGCTCATATATTTTCACCACTCTATTACTAAGAAGGTATAATGTTCAATTAAGAGGAGGTGATCCCTTAGGACCCACAAAAACAGAAGAATTCTGTATATCACTATTAGTTATGTGGGATCACTTAATAAATTGGCAGTTTCCTTGTAGCCGTGCTCCTATCACTCGGGATTGAGAGCGATTCAGAAAACTTGGGATCAAGCCCCCTGGAAAGCCAGACCACCTTGGTTGAATTTTGCTTCCTCTCTCCGTGTTCCCCACTCCTCAGTGCCCTTCTTCATAAAAACAGGAAGTTCGATTGCATGACCTCAAGGCCACTTCCAGCTCACAGTCACTTACTTCTCATCTTACCAGTGTCTCACTTTCCGTTGGGCCTTCACGAGAAAAAGAAGCAGAACAGGGCAGGAGAAAAGCTGAAGTATATCTGCTGATAAAAGATATAAAAATATATAAAACATATAAACATCAAAACAATAAAACAATAAAACACAAAAAACAATAAAACATAACTGAACATAAATATAACTGCAAAAAAAAAAAAAGGTCCATGTGACTTCACATTATTTCTTTCATATAAGTGGAGCTGTATGTCTACAGATTTTTTTCTCTGTCTCCACTGAATCGGGAGAGGTTGGGCCCTAAGGTGCATGTGTAAAAGTGACTGGGAGAGGATTTCTACTCCCTGCTCTGAGGTGTAAAAGTCTTGGACATTTTGCTTTGGTCTACACAAGTAAAAATAAAAATGAAAAAAAAAACCCCAAAACTCTGAAAATCAATAATTTTTCTTGGGCCCATCAGAGAACTGGGGTAAACTGCCATCAAGAAATCTGGAGAGTCAGGGCCGCCTGGGTGGCTCAGTCGGTTGAGCGTCCGATTTCGGCCCAGGTCATGATCTCACAGTCTGTGAGTTCGAGCCCCGCATCAGGCTCTGTGCTGACAGCTCAGAGCCTGAAGCCTGCTTCGGATTCTGTGTCTCCCTCTCTACCTCTCTTCCTGCTCCTCCCCTGCTCATGCTCTGTCTTTCTCTCTCTGTAAAAAATAAATAAACATTAAAAAAACAAAAAGAGGGGCGTCTGGGTGGCTCAGTCGGTTAAGCATCCGACTTCGGCTCAGGTCATGATCTCACGGTCCATGAGTTCGAGCCCCGCGTCGGGCTCTGTGCTGACAGCTCAGAGCCTGGAGCCTGCTTCAGATTCTGTGTCTCCCTCTCTCTCCGACCCTCCCCCGTTCATGCTCTGTCTCTGTCTCAAAAATAAATAAACATTAAAAAAAAATTTTAAATAATAAAAAAAAAGAAATCTGGAAAGTCAGATAAATCTAGAGATCCAGAGTTACAACCAAGATCTTCTTACCTGGACACAAAGCCACTGGAACCATAAATGGGTAAAAGTACACAAATGGTAAGTTTCAGAAATTGCTGGAACCCATTGGGTCTCAGAGTACGGATTTGAGCAAGATGTCCTCTTGACTCTAGAAGGGGGAGGAGAAGAATAATCATCATGAGATGAATGAGCTCCCAGAGCTTTCTGGGAAACAAAGGCCTTCTTGCCAGGGGAAGAGACCATGTCAGAGCCTTTTCCCATCTAACCAAGGCCATTTCCCTAACTCTAGCCCTTTCCAGCCTTCCTGTCTTATCTAAGGCTGGAAAAACTGGTGAAGGACACAGAATAGAGACAAAGGCCCAATAAGGATTTAATCATAAGATTATACATGATTCCTCTCCCATACATCAGCCAGGGCTCAAAGAGCTGTAAAAACTGGACTCTATCTAAAGAGAAGATCTTGGGAGGCTGAAAGACAAGGGGCAGACAAGCACATTAGAAGAATTTGAAGCTTCTGGCACCTACAGCTATGACAAACATTACATACAGCCCACTTCTCAGCCAGATAAGCATAAAACCTCACGTGAAAAGCCTATTTACCACAGTTCCTGTACTTGAAACATCATATTCAGATATCAAGAAAAAAAACACAGGCATAAGAAGGCAAGATGAAGCTCAATTCAAAGAGACAAAGCCAGCCAGCGTCAGAGACAGACTAAGATAAGACGCAGATCTTGGATGTATCGAACCGAGAATTTAAAATAACTATGGCTAACATGCAAAGGGCTCTAACGGAAAGAGTAGACAACACACAAGAAAAGATGGGTGATGTAAGCAGAGAGATGGAAAAGCAAAAGGAAATGCAAGAAATGAAAACACTGTAACAGAAATGAAAAATGCCTTTAATGGGTCCATCGATAGACCCAACTGGACCAAGAAATAAATTCGTGAGCTTGAAGATATGCCAGCAGACGCTTCCTATATTGATATTCAAAGAGAGAGAAAAAAAGAACAATAAAAGGGCAGAGCAGAACAATGCAAGAACTGTAGGACAATTTCAAAAGATGCAACTTATACATAATTAGAATACCAAGGGATGCAAATGAAAGAACAGAGCAGAAGAAATATTTGAAGTAATACTGGCCAAGAATTATAACGCTAAACTGCAAACTAACACTAAACACCAAACCACAGATCCAAGAATCACAAAGAACACCAAGCAAGATATAAAATAAACAAAAAACCTACAATAGGCAGATCATATGCAAACTGGAAAAAAAAGAAAAGAAAAGAAAAGAAAATGAGAAAAAGACAAAGAAAATTTTCACAGAAGTCATAGGTGGATGAGAAAACCGCTTATCTGTGGATAAAAACAAAATAAGAATTACAACGGGCTTATCAACAGAACCTTGCAAGTAAAAAAAGACTGGAGTGAAATATGAAAAAATCTTATAAAAAATAAAACAGAACCCACTAACCTAGAATTCTATATGCAGCAAAATTATTCTTTAAAAGTGAAGGGAAGATAAAATGGACAAAACTGATGGAATTAATTGCCATCCATAAGAAATGTTAAAAGAAGTTCTTCAGGAAGAAGGAAAAGAGTATATAGGTCAGAATCTTGACTGACACAAGGAACGGAGGAATGTCAGAGAAGGAATGACATCTTTTATTTTTCTTGTTCTTAGTTAATCTAACACATAACTTTTTAAAATTAATATAAGTAACAATGTATTGGGGTTGAGTGTAGCTTATGGATAAGCGGTGTCATCAGGGATGGGAGTGAGTAATCGGGAATTGTACCTGAAAGGAAATCTGCCCTACATGTGAAACAATGTAATGTTATTCCAGGGTGGACATAAAGTGGTTTAATATTACATTGCAAATTCTAGGAACCACTTCAGTATTTTTTTAAAGACATATCATTGACATGTTAAGAGAAGATATACAGTGGAATATAAAGTAACCAGTTAAAACTAAAAAAGGCAGAAAAAAGGAAAGAAAAGAAAGAAAAAACAAGTACAATGAAGAGAAAATAGTTATAAACATGGCACATATTAATTAAACTATATCAATAATCACTTTAAATATAAATAGTCTAGATATACCAAATAAAAGATGATTTTCAGAATGGATATGCTGTCTCCAGGAAATTTGCATTAAATACAAAAATTCACACTGAGGAAGGCACCTGTTGGGATGAGCACTGGGTGTTGTATGGAAACCAATTTGACAATAAATTTCATATTAAAGAAAAATTCAGCTGGGCTAAATTTAGCTAAAAATTTAGCTGGGCTAAAAGGTAAAGTCTGGAGAAAGATACACCATGCTAACAGCTATCAAAAGAATGTCGTAATAGCTATATGAATTTCAAAAAAAACCAGACTTCAGAACAACAAAAATTATCAAGGATAAAGAGGAACATTACACATTGATGAAGAGATCAATTCTCCAAGAAGACAAAGCAATTCTTAATGAAGACCTAACAACAAAGTGTCAAAATGTAAGAGGCAAAAACTGATAGATTTGCAAGGAGAAGTAGATGAGTCCCGTAGTATGATTGGAAACATCCAACATCTTTTTCAGTAACTGATAGATCAAATAGGCATCATATAAGATTATAGTTGACCTGAACAGTTCTATCATTAATTTTAACTAATTGATATTTAGAAAACACTAAATTCAACAACAGCTGAACATAAAATCAAAGGGAACAGTCACAAAATAAACACATTCTGAGCCACACAATACGCATTAAGAGATTATGTCTGTACCTGCACCAACACAAGTTTTTTTGTTGTTATTGACACTATGCCTTAGGGGCACTTGTACCCCAATGTTTATAGCAGCACTCTCAACAATAGCCAAATTATGGAAAGAGCCTAAATGTCCATCAACTGATGAATGGATAAAGAAATTGTGGTTTATATACACAATGGAGTACTACGTGGCAATGAGAAAGAATGAAATATGGCCCTTTGTAGCAACGTGGATGGAACTGGAGAGTGTGATGCTAAGTGAAATAAGCCATACAGAGAAAGACAGATACCATATGGTTTCACTCTTATGTGGATCCTGAGAAACTTAACAGAAACCCATGGGGCAGGGGAAGGAAAAAAAAAAAGAGGTTAGAGTGGGAGAGAGCCAAAGCACAAGAGACTGTTAAAAACTGAGAACAAACTGAGGGTTGATGGGGGGTGGGAGGGAGGGAAGGGTGGGTGATAGGTATTGAGGAGGGCACCTTTTGGGATGAGCACTGGGTGTTGTATGGAAACCAATTTGACAATAAATTTCATATATTAAAAAAATAAAAATATTGACACTATGCTTTAAAAAAATTGAATTTTATAGCACCAAGTGTGAACTTTAACGTATTTAAGTGAAAAAAAATCATTTAGGGAGTCAAGGGAGTCTCAGGATGATATGCAGAGCGTGTGAAAATGTATTACAAATGTATGAAACTATCTCATCAAATGGGGTATGGGAAAAGGTGCTGACCTGGGTACCTTTGAAAATGGTGCTCTCCAGGTTAAAAAAAAGTTAATAAGGAAAGAAAATGAATAGAGTGGGCAACTACAGGCAAATGAAACTCTACATAAGCACTGTATCCTAGCAAGGTCATCAAAACCAACGAAAGTCTTGGAAACTCCCACAACTAAAAGGATGCTAAGGAAGTATGATGATCAAACGTAATGTGAGACAGAAAAAGACATCATTAAAAACTAAAAAAAATCCAAATAAAGTGTGGACCTCCATAATGATGTTATATCGATATTGGTTTGTTAATTGCAACCAATGAGGTGTAATAATAAGGATATCAATCATAGGGAAATTGAGTGTGGTTATCTGGGAACTCCTATACTATACTCACAATTTTTCTCTACTTCTAAAGCCCTTCTAAAAAAGTTTTTTTTTAAGTACAAAGAGTGAGTTAAATTTGAATTTTGGGAGCGAGTGATTTTTAGCATAAGTATGCCCCATATTTGGGACATACCTATCCTGGGAACAGTCGTGTGTCTGAAGTTTATATCTAACTGAGCATCTGTATTTTATGTAGGAACCTTAAAAAAAAGAAAAGGAAAGAAAACCAAGTGGGCATTGAATTAAAGACTTATCGGTTAAAGAAAGCTCTAGAGAAGTCCATAATTTTACTGAGATTCATTCCTTTGACTTTTTATGGGGCAGGTCCTGGCATGAGGGAGGGAGCGTGCTGAGTTCTTCCCATAAAGCCGTCGGCTTCTAGGCACTTTTCAAGTGGAGCTGTTAAGGTAGAAGGTTATTTTCAGAGGATTGACTGGGCTATAAAAGGCAGAGGGGCAGAAGCAAAGATGTGGGCAGTGCCCTCTGGAACGTAATTGGTACATCGAAAGAGAAAATATATCGGCATCTAGAGGCAAACAGGCATTCTAGCAAAGGTCCATGTGTTCGTGAATGTCAACTGAAATCCAATTTTGGTATTTGCTTTCCATCATTTCATACTGTTCAAAGAATTAAAAAAAAAGTCTAGATGGGGAATCTTTAGAATAGGGAAATCTTTTCTCATTCTCACTAAAGACTTTTCTCTGTTCTTCCAAATTCTCCTGATTCTTGTTTTGTACATCTTCCTGTTTCAGCATACATTTATTGGTCCAGTCTACGCCAGTCTAAACTCAAGTGTTCATGTCTGTGATACAGGCCTAAATTGTGAGCTGTAGAGAAATCCCTCGTGGTCTCTATAGCAGCTGATCTAGCGTCTTGGTTATTTCTGACACACTGGTGTGGGCTCACTGCTGCCCCAGGGTCTTGTTCCTTGGTGGAAAGCTCCACATCCCCTATATCAGCAGAGTTAATCCCTCACTTTCTTCAGATGTTTTCCTCAAATGTCACCTTCTCAGCCTGGCATGCCTGAGCCACACGATCTAACATGTCAATATGCCACTATGCTGGACATTTCTTGTATTTCTTCATGCTTCATTTTTTTTTTTTCATCTTTAGCAATAATCACGAATAAGCCATTGTTTGCTTATATGTCTTGGTTATTGTATGTATCTTGTATCGGATAGACACTGCATGAGGACAGGATTTTTTTCTCCGTGTCCTTTTACTGTATGAAAAATATCCTGCACACAGTTGGTTCTGGATAAATACCTGTTGAGTGTTGAATGGACGAGTAGACTTTAAATACCATACAGTTCTCACGAACTCATTGACAAAAAAAAAAAACCTGTCAGTTACTGTCTACTCTAGAATGGCATATTTTTTAATGTTTGTTTGTTTACACAGGGGAAGGGTAGAGAGAGAAGGGGACAGAGAATCCCAAGCAAACTGTCAGCACCCTTAGAACGACATATTTCTATTTGTTCATCATCTCTCACCTTTCTAATGTGCATCAAGTGTGAGCTTTCTTTCCTCTTCTGTGGCTGGATCCTTAGAACCTGAGGCAGTTCCAAGATTCCCATGGGGGTGGTGCTTGGGTGGCTCAGTTGATTAAGCCTCCAACTCTTGGTTTTGGCTCAGGTCATGATCTCACAGTTTGTGGGTTCGAGCCCCATGTCAGGTTCCACTCTGAGAGCACAGAACCTGCTTGGGATTCTCTCTCTCTCTCCCTCTCTCTCTTCCCCTTCCCTTCTCATTCTCTTCCTCTCTCTCTCTCTCTCTCTCTCTCTCTCAAAATACATAAATAAACTAAAAAATAAATTAAATGATTAAAAATAATATGTTCCCATGGGGGAGAAGCTTAGCAGCAACAATGACAGAGGGGCTAATAGAGAAAATGTCCATTGAGAGAACTTTGAAGGCAGCAAGAATTAAAAATGAAAAGATAAATTGGGATTATATTTTGAAAAGTAAAATGTCCGTTACAACATCCTCAACGGTCAAGCTGCTGCAAGGCTTTTAAATAGAACGCGATTTTACTAAATCAGTATTTTTTTCTGGTGACTGAGAGGAAGCGGGACGGAGTGTGGAGAGACAGGAGGCATGTGGATAATGTTTCCACAAAAAGATTGATTTATTTTAAAGGGAGAGCATAAAGAAGTCAATGAGTTTCCATGTGGATTTTTCTTAGTTTGGAAATCTCAAGTTTCTGACAGATTTTATCATGACCTTAGTGTATGTCTGAGTTAGCAAGGCTTGATAGAAAATAAAACTATACTCTAAATATTTAAAAAATATATTTCAAGTGGTGATAGAACATTTTCTTTGTCATAAAGACATTTTACCAATCTGCATAGAAATACTCAAAATCTTGGAGAGTCTCCTGCGTTTTCTTGAGGTCTCCGTCATCTGCATTTTGAATTTTAGTTACTTAAATGGAATGAACAGCTTTGTGGCCTACTCAGATTTCCAGCATCTACCTCATTTATTTATGCTTTTCATTTTTCTAATATCCAGGTTGAATTGAGTTTTAATGGATGGGTACCGATGTTAACTTTGCCTTGTATTCAAAAATAAACTTTTTCAAAATGTGAATCTAAATCTTTTCCTCTCACTCCATCCACTTGCTGGCAAGTAGGCATTTTGCAAAATGTAATTATTACAGAAGAGCAATGCTGTTCTTTATTTAGTACAATTCACCTATTGCAGAGCGCAGCGTATGGTTCTATAATGCATAATAATCATAATGGGTCACATAGACCCTCTTGGCTCGCTCTATTTTTGCATATGATTCATTTTAATTTCAGAAGCACAAAAGGGATTATGTCTCTCTTGGAATGTCTTGAGTAAGCCCTACAGCAGGGGAGCTGCGATGTCATTTGTTCTATGAAAAGCATGCATTCATCTATTACGGGCTGAGTCTAAAATACAAATATAAGATACTAAAGGCTCTCTTGTTAAGAAACCAGTCAAATGCATTTTTCTCCTAGTTTTTAATAACCCGGTACACATTTTCCCATGCAAATCAGTTATGCATAAGGAAGATCCAGCAGTTGAAACTCCGATTGGAAACTGACTTAAAATCAGTATCCCCACCTGCCTTCTTCACCCGTCTCCCAGCTATTTGTGACAATCTGAGTAAGGCAGTCCATGGTCTTCATTTTTTATCTGGATCACAAAAGTGTTTGTTAAGGTTAAGCTCTCAATAGAATTACTGTGTCCACTTTCTCAAAAATTTTCTCAATTTTGTGGAAATTCCTTTCATTTCCCATTCGAATTTCACTTATGAAGACAGAGATTAATAAGATAAATTGCCTTGGGGCCCCTGGGTGGCTCAGTCGGTTCAGCGTGCGACTTTGGCTCAGGTCATGATCTCGCAATCTGTGAGTTCGAGCTCTGCATCGGGCTCTGTGCTGACAGCTCAGAGCCTGGAGCCTGTTTCCGATTCTGTGTCTCCCTCTCTCTCTGACGCTCCCCCATTCATGCTCTGTCTCCCTCTGTCTCAAAAATACATAAACGTTAAAAAAAATTTAAAAAAATAAGATAAATTGCCTTTTAAAGGATCAGATCTAGAACAACTGGTATGGATTGATGGAATTTGAAATATTTGATATAGAAAGGAGAAGATGCTTCAGAGACCAAAAGGATAAAAAAATATAAATACCACACAAACCTTTACCAATGGGAAGCTGGAATAGCAATACTTTTATCATAAAATAAAATTTCAAAGCTAAACAAATTTGTGTCTCCAAATGGAGAGCAGATAAATAGTGTCACCATTTAAATAGACACATTTATAATCAATATGGGACATTTGAATACAGCGCTACCAATAACTTGTAGATAGAGCAGGCAAATAACTCATGGTAGCATGAAAGGCTTAGAAAGCAGAACTAAGAAGTGTAATCTAATAGATAATGGATAGGAACCTGCAATGAACAAAGAGACACGATGTACTCCATGTAAGTCACATGAAACATTTATGAAAACTTTGCAAAATATTGTTGAGACGTTTAAATATTAGGTCACAGAGAAGGTCTAAAAGATTTCAGAGAATCGATGCAATGTAAACCAAATTTCTTGACAAAAATGCAATGAAACCAGAAATGAACAACAACAACAACACCAATAATCATTCAAAACACCCCATTATGGTTGCCAGATTTCGGGAGTGCCCCATTGATCTTTGATTTCTGGGATTCAACTTTTGTGTATTGTCTCTTCCACATTGGGTCATAGTTGGTCTGTGTCCCTGGTAGACTATGACCAGAGTTATGCCAAGTCCTGTCTGTGGTTCGATGATAAAGGGCATCATGGCGTCCTTTTTTGCTATCTCTGGGATTATTTCCCCTGGAGGACCAGGGAGCAGGTCTATGAGGAGACAGATTCACAGGGTGAGAAATTCAGGGCTCTACTGGAAGTCAGTGAATAAGGGAGGACAGCTATGTGAGTGAACCATTTTGGGAGTGGACCTCCCAACATACAACTTTCAAAAGACTGAAGCTCCAGCCAATGTCTGGCTGAAACCTCATGAGACCTTGAGCCAGGGCTACCTGGCCACACCAATCCCAAATTCCTCACCTAAGCAACAGTGGGAGATAACAAACAGGTTGTTTTAAGCCACTAAGTTTTAGGGTAATTTGTCAGGCACCAAGAGATAACTAATGCATTCATGTACTTGAAAAATTCAGATTTTATTTCTACATAATTTTGCGGTCAGATTATGTTTTGCTTATTTTGTGGATATTTTCAAAATTACACTACAGTAATGACAAGAATGCATTGAATCTCCACCTACTCTAGCTATTTTTTATTTATTTTATTTTTTATTAAACATTTTTTTTAGTGTTTAGTTATTTTTGAGAGAGAGAGAGAGAGAGAGAGAGAGAGAATGAGAGGGGGTGGGCAGAGAGAGAGGGAGACACAGAATCTGAAGCAGGCTCTGGGGTCTGAGCTGTCAGCACAGAGCCCAAGGTGGGGCTCGAACTCACAAACCGTGAGATCATGACCTGAGCTAAAGTCAGACGCTTAACCAACTGAGCCACCCAGGCACCCCTCTTTAGCTATTTTTTTTTTAAATATTCAATATTCAATATTTTATTCAATCTAGAATCATATGTTTTCTCAATATTTTTTTCAATGTTTACGTATTTATTTGTAGGGAGAGAGAGCAAAGGAGAGGCAGAAAGAGAGGGAGAGAGAGAATCCCAAGCAGGCTTCATGCTCCCAGTGCAGAGCCTGATGGGAGCTCCATTCCATGACGGTGAGATTATGACCTGAGCTGACATCAAGACTCAGATGCTCAACTGACTGAGCCACTCAAGGCCCCTCTTGCCTCAATGTTTTTTTTTTAAATTATATCTCTTGATATTAAAAAAAATACCTTATAAAGTATAACTTTATTATAAGGCAATACTTTATAATGCAACACACAAAAAGCACATTTTTTAGCCACAAATACTTTAACTATAAATACTAATAGCTAAAGAAAATAAGACCACGCAACTATTGGATATTCAAATGTCTCGGATTCTCTTCAAATCTCTAAGAGAGGTTGGTGTAGATTAAAGTCTACGTATTGCATCCTAATATGTCTTTTAAATGTTCTGTACATTATAATGCCCTTCCTTCTTTTTTGCTATTCTGTTTACTAGCTGATGAAAGTGAATCCTTTGTCTGTCAGAATGCCAAATATCTGTGTTTGGTTGATTGCTTTCCTGTGATGTCATTTTTCTTCTATGTCTTTCCTATGCCTATCAGCTAATAGTGTGTGTGTGTGTGTGTGTGTGTGTGTGTGTGTGTATGTGTGTGTATGTGTATGTGTGTGTGTGCTTAATTTTTTAAAATGTCATGGGGCTCCTGAATTATTCAGTCAGTTAAACAGCCAACTCTTGATTTCAGCTCAGGTCATGATCTCATGATTCATGAGTTCAAGCCCTACGTCCGGCTCATGCTGACCGTATGGAGCCTGCTTAGATTCTTTCTCTTTCCCTCTCTCCCTGCCCCTCACCTAACCCTTCTCTCTCTCTCTCTCTCAAATATTAATAAATAAACTTCAAAATCAATAAGTAAATAATAAATAAATAAACTTAAAAAATAAAGGTGCATTTGTTTCAAGTTTTTATTTAAATTCTAGTTAGTTAACATATAGTATAATATTGGTTTCAGAAGTAGAATTCAGTGACTGGTCAGCTAGCAGCTTTTGTATATTGAGACTTAGTTTCCAGTTCAGTGTGTGTGTGTGTGTGTGTGTGTGTGTTTATGTGTGTATGAGCGACAACTGATGGAGGTGTCCATTTTCTACGGCATTGTGTGTGAGAATTCAAAATGGCTTATATTTTCCATGACATCATCTCAGAGGGCACATGGGGACTTGTGACTGTCATTTAGTGATAGTAAGATTGGTCCATGGATTCAGGAATCCATCAGGTACCCATCCCTTACCAAGTTTCCAAACATTCATCTAATGGTTTTGGTATCATGGATAGAACTGCTTAGTTATACACGTAGAAATAGCGAAATGGAGTGTCTCTATCATTCATTTTGCATTTATTGGCTGAAATTTGATCTTTAAAATTTCCTTTACCAACTCTGTTTCTCCTGAAGTAAGTTTGCCTCAGAAAAAGCAGGGTAAATACTTAATCAAGAATTTTAGTTATGTAACATTTTTTTAAATGCTGAAAGACAAATGACTCTTTCTTTGAGCCTTTTTTTTTTCTTTTTGGATATCATTTGAACTCATGAATTTTTTCCTATTTGCCTTTTTGTGTCCATTGCAGTCATTATTCTTTTTGATATTCAAACTGTTCCATCTTTGGCTACTGGAAGCTCTGTCAGATAGGTGAATAGATTTTTGGTTTACATGATATCAATGTTTATTCCCTTCCATGTTTTGGGCACACCTGGATGTTCTAGGCTTATCTGTACATGTCCTGCTCCAGGCCTGGAGCGGTCATTTCTCCAGGAAGCCTTGGACACTAAAGCTTTCCAGCATTTTTATTTCTCTTTGCTGGAAAGTATGTAACTAAGCACAAGTTTTAATATACTGATATTAAAAACAAACTCAATAATATCAGTCACCAGGGAGAATAAATTTACATTACACATGCCCCAACAGTACAAACCATCACGTTCTTACTGTTGTTTCCCTACCTCAGAACTACCTGGCAGATGAACCCACATTGCTCTCCTGATAACTTTTACAAATATATCACGTGGACATAATGGTCCAACTGTATGCAATTATCACCTGCATGTTCATAATCTGCTTGCCAAAAAGGCAAGTACAATACTTAAAAAGTTTTTCTATTATCTTGGTGTCATGTTTTAATCTTTCACTTAGAAAACTTGATCTCATTATTTCCTATGCATGCAGAAGCTGATTTTCACCATTTCCTTGCAGTTTGAAGACCAGCTTTACCAGAGATTTAAAGAGAAATGAATACATATTTTGTGCAACTTATTAAAAAGCTGACTTCCCGCACATTCTCTGGATAGTTCTTCCTTTTACTAAAATAAAAACTTAGTCAATGACAATTCAAATGCATATTATCCTACTTTATTCATAGGCCCTTACACAACTGATTGGCTATTTTCCTGTTCAGAATTAAGGATTATTGAAGCTTGTGTAACAACGACTTTGTTCTTCATAATTCATCTCCTGTTACTTGCTTATGCAATGAAGCATTATAATTTGTAGCCTATTACTTCACAGGACTTATAACTTCATTGCCTCTACAAAGAAAAGAACAAAGATGAGTCAGGGGTATGAAAAACACTTCCTAGGTAATGAGAAAGTAAATCAACTTATATTTCTTGCAAATTGATAAGTAGGAAGTTTTTACTAATGAGTCCTATAATTCTGACAAGGCAGTGTTTATTTACAGAGTTCCCTGCTAAGAAATATGATCATATAAGGTAATCATTATACACTGAGATTAGGTTCCAGGTAAATAAACTCTATGCTGAATTACTTCCATAAGAATTAATATAAAATATCTAGATGCGCTTTCATATGGGCATGTCCCAATGATTTTAAATCCACTAACACTTTTGTGTTAGTTTGCAATCTCTTTAGGAACCTCCCTGGTGTAATCTGAAACTTGCCTCCTAGGCGGAGGGCAGGGAGACACCAAAGAAAGAGGGAGGTCATTCCACACTGGTAGGTGGCAAGGAAACTTACTTATGAGGCTTGTCTTGGGCAGCAGTAAGACAAGTAGATCCCCACCTCGACCTGCAAAATCTTAAAAGTTTAATAGAGGCCTTAACTAGGTTCAGTCAGGTGTATCACCCAGATGGTCTCAAAACCATATTTCTATCTCAAAGCTGTATTCTTGAAGCAACCTACGGGAGCAGGGAAGGCAAGTGAAACTCACATTCAGAGGACCAGGGAGGGGATGAGAAGCCTCCCGTTGCCAGGGTCCAGCTAGTGGGTCAACCGTCATGTGCTCTTGATGACCTCCAGGGTTCCACCCTTCTGTTCCACAATGAGCCTTGAATGGTCAACAAGGGCTGTCACGAGCACGGAGGTGGCTCATTTGGTGGCTACATGACTACATTGGAGGCAAAGGCCACATCACCAATATAGGCATATGCATGAGAAGACACAGATTAAGACAATCATTCCCAAACATCAGTGACAAATTTGTACATCAAGAGCCTCTGAACCACTGATAGTTACCAAGTCCCCAGGCCAGAGGTTGGATCACTCAGGACATTCACTTGGGTTCTCACGCGATTTAATAACGATGACACGTTAGCAGACTTTTCAGGAAGGAATACACAGCAGTGTGTTTGGAAAAGGGCACAGATGACTCCTTGAAATGCAGTAATAGTGTCTAAATCCATCTTATGTTGGAAGACAGCTTTTCTCATCGCTGAAGTCCAATGTATAACTTTTTTTGGTTAGTGAGTTTTGTGTTCCAAGCAACCTTTGCTGATCCCACGATCATGAATATATACTTACATGTTTTCTTCTAGAGCAGAGGACATCAAATATTTTCTGTAAAGGGCTAGAAAGTATGTTTTAAGCTTTGTAGGTCATATGATCTTTGTTGGAAATACTCATCGGTAACCGTAGCCTAAGTACACAATAAACAATACTTACAGAATGAGCGTGAGCATGGTTGTGTTCCAATAAAACTTAATTTATAAAAACGGGCAGAGAGACTTTCTGTTCAGGAACAAGATGACATAAACTCAATTTTCCCTGTTCCTTCCCTCTAATTATTACTAAATATCCTGGAAATTATTCAGCAGACAATCGTAAAAGGACTCTGAAGATGGAAAAAGAAAAGGTGGGCTGGACAGGGAACTCAGGACCTGAACGATGACATCACCTTGAATCCGTTGGGTTTTTCTTTTTTGTCTCTCTCTTGTCCCTGATTGGGCACCAGAGAGTCTGAAATCCACCAGTGCTGAAGAAAAAGGACAACATAAGAAAGCATCCTCACATACGTAAGTAAAACCTGCTCTTTTTGCTGAAAGGGTTAGTAGGGGGAAGCCCAGTAAAGACTTACTCAAAGACAGTGGCAGGTGTTTGTATGAACAAGTTATCACTTCTCTTGGATGTTTACCTAGAAGAGGAGCTAATAATGGGTTGTAAGATAACTCTAAATTTTTGTGCAACTGCCAAACTGTTTTCCAAACCAAATGCACCATTTTACGTATCCACCACCAATGCATAAGGATTCCAGTGTCCCCACATGGACATAGATGTGTTCTTTGCCAACACTTCTTTTTATCCTTCTTCTTGATTATAACTACCCTAGTGGGTATGAAGTGGTATAGTATCTCACGGTGGTTTATTTTCAATTTATATCCTCTTAATGTCTAATGATGCTGAATGATTTTTCCATGTGGTTTTTGGATATTTGTGTATCTTCTTTAGATAAATATTTATTCAAATAGTTTGCGCATTTTCTATTTGATTGTTTTATCCATTTTTGAGTTTTCCATTCTGAATACTATTGTTATATGATGCATGTGACTTAAAAATATTTTCTCTCATCCTGTGGGGTGATCTGCTTAGTATATTGACAATATACTTTGACATAAACTCGTTTTTAATTTTGGTTGAGTCCAATTTGAATCTCTTTTTTGTTGCTTGCGAGAAATATCTAAGAAATCATTGCCTAATCTAAGGTCACCAAGACTCAGGCATGGGTCTGAAGCCTTCATTTTCTTCCAAGAATTTGTAGTTTTAGCTCTTCCATTTAGGTATTTGAACAAGTTGTACTTAATTTTGGTCTTAATTTCAGACAAATATGTTCTGCTGTAGAATTCCAGCTGCATTTTTTGTTTGTTTGTTTGCACATCAATATTCTGTTGTTCTGGCATCATTTTTTGAAAGGGTTATTCTTTCCCTCATTGAGTTGTCTTGAGCCTTGTTGAAAATCATTGACCATAAACCTAAGCATTCTTCCTGGACTCTGAATTTTATTCTACTGATTCCTATATCTATCACTATGCTAGTACCATGCAGCCTTTCTTTTTCTCTCTTTTTTAAAGTTTTTATTTTAATTTTATAATGTTTTAGCACACAGTGTTATATTAGTTTAGGTGAGTACCATGCAGTCTTGATCACTGTAGTTTTGCTGTAAGTTTTGAAATCAAGAAGTGTAAATCCCCCATCATTGATCTTCTCTTTCAAGATTAGTTTGGCTCTTCTGGATCCCTTGAATTATCCTATGAATTTGGGGATCAGCTTGTCAATTTCTGCAGAAAATTGAGATAGGATTTTGATAGGGATTACACTGAATATGCAGCCTCTCTCTCTGGCCCTCCCCTACACACATTCTGTCTCTCTTTCTCTTAAAACTAAATAAGCATTAAAAGAACATTATTCCTAAATATTTTATTATTTTCTTTTTTTTAAATTTTTTTTTAACATTTATTTATTTTTGAGACAGAGAGAGACAGAGCATGAACGGGGGAGGGGCAGAGAGAGAGGGAGACACAGAATCAGAAGCAGGATCCAGGCTCTGAGCCATCAGCCCAGAGCCCGACGCCGGGCTCCAACTCACGGACCGCGAGATCGTGACCTGAGCTGAAGTCGGACGCTCAAATGACTGAGCCACCCAGGCGCTCCTATTTTATTATTTTTGATGTAACTATAAATTAATTTTTTTCTTAATTTCATTTTCAGAGTTTTAATCTTAATATGTACACATAAAATTGATTTTTATAAGTTGATCTTAATTCACTTATTAGTTCCATCTTCTCATGAATTCTTTAGGATAATCTATAAATAAAATCATGCCATCTGAAATAGAGATAATTTTAATCCTTTCTTTACAATCTGGGAATTTTCTATTTCTGTTGCTTGTCTAATTGTTCTGATTAGAATGCCCAGTAAAATGTTAAATAGAAATGGTAAGAGTAGAGATTGTTTCATGCCTGATCTTGGGGAAAAGCCTTCTGTTTTCACCCTTAAATTTGATATTAACAATGTGTTTTATTTATTTTTTTAAAGCTTATTTATTTATTTTGAGAGAGAGAGAGAGAGTAGGGAAGGAGCAGAGGGAGAGGGAGAGAGAGAGAATCCCAAGCAGGCTTCAGCCCTCAGAGTGGAGCCCAATGTGGGGTTGAATGCTGGGCTCTAGCTCATGAACTATGATATCATGAGTCTGACGCTAAATTAACTGAGCCACCCAGGTGCCATAGCAAGGGGTTTTAAATGGATGTTCTTTATCAAGTTAAGGAAGCTCCCTTCCATTCCTAGTTTGTTGAGTTTTCTTTCCCCTTGAAAGTATCTGTGTTATTTCTGAATACTAGATGTAAATTTACAAGTACTTTAAATAAAGGGATTGGGACACCTGGGTGGCTCAGCCAGTTAAGCGTTGGACTTTTGTGGATTTTGGCTCAGGTCATGATCTCACAGTTTGTGGGTTCAAGCCCCACATCAGGCTCTGTGCTGACAGTGGGGAGACTACTTGGGATTTTTTCTCTCCTCTCTCTTTCTCTCTCTCAAAATAAATAAAAAAATAAACCTAAAATAAAATAAAACACTTAAAGGAAAAAGACAGATGGCAGGCCAGATTACCCTTCGAGCTGTAGTCTGCTGACCCTTGTTCTAGAAGCCTATTACTTTAGCTTCCATTTTTACATCATTTACATGAGCCATCTAAAATACTTTTTCTCATAAATTTTAATAAATTGTGAGGTAAAGCCATCATGATTTTTAAAAATGCAACATGATTTCTTTGTGCCATATATGAAAAAACTTTCCTTCAAAAAGATATACAAATTTTCATATGAAAATTTCCCTCACATCATTAGACATGAGGGGAATGGAAATGAAAACCACCATCATAAGGTACTGGCATATATTTTCCAGAATAAATACAATTAAAAATGTGAATGTGGAGGGATGCCTGGGTGGCTCAGTCGGTTGGGCTGCCAGCTTTGGCTTGGGTCACGATCTTGCGGTCCGACGATCTTGCGGTCCGTGAGTTCGAGCCCCTCTTGGGCTCTGTGCTGATAGCTGAGCCTGGAACCTGTTTCAGAGTCTGTGTCTCTCTCTCTTTCTCTGCCCTTCCCCTGATTGTGCTCTTTCTCTCTCAAAAATAAATAAATAAATATTTTAAAAAATGTGAATGCGGATATGGAGAATACTTTGTATGGATGTAACGTGGTACGATGACATTGAAAAAAGTTTGCTGGTTTCTTTTTTTTTTTTCCTTTAAATTTTTGTTTTTAAGTTTGCTCGTTTATTTTGAGAGAGACAGAGAGAGCACGATTCGGGGAGGGGGAGAGACAAACACATCAACTGCATCCTAATCTACCTCTTACCAATTCTACTCCTGGATACATCCTCAGGAGAAATGAGTAAGCATGTCCACTAAAAGGCTTGTACGAGAATGTCCATAATAACCCAAACTGGAAAAAACATAAATGGCTTTCAATAAAAGAATGGAGAAACAAATTTTAATGTACTCATACAATGGAATACCGAGCAGCAATAAAAAAAAAGAACAACTTATTTTTCATATGTGTAATATATATGTGTATATATATATACACACATGATATAAACTTTTTATGTATGTGCATGACAACATGCACATACATACATACATTTGATATATATAATGACATGGGTGAATCTTTGATATACTGTGTTAACTGAAAGAAGCAAGGTCTAAAAAGCACGCAGCATAACGGCCTCCAGTTAGAAAAAAATCAAGAAGTAAAAGCTATAAGTGTTTATCTTTGAAGTGATTGATATTGATCCAAAAAGGGTAGAAGAGAATCTTCAAATTTATGGAAATGTGCTAAATGCTTATCTGGGTGATATTGAGTTTGTACTCATGCGCAGCATTATCAAGCTTTATTCTTAGTATACTTTGTTCACTTTATTGAATGTAAATTGTACCCCAACAAAAGGTGGCATAAGACAGCAGGAGTGACAGGAAAATTATTAAAAGGCTGTCACTCTTGCAAAATAACATATGGAAAAAAACAAAAAACAAAACAAAATGGTGCTTTGTCTACTTTCTAGAAAAGGGACTTGTCTTACCGTTGCAATTCACATAATTAGTTCATTCGTTCATTAAGTTAACAAATACTTATTTGGCACCTAGGAGATGCCAGTTAAGTTCTTATCACCGATGCAAGCGAGGAATCGTCCCTTTGAAAACTTTCCAGGGTTTAAGGACTTTTTGTATGAACTCATTCTAAAATCATTGCTGTATCATGTATCATTTTTCCTATTTGTTAACGCTGAAGCAAATACTTTCATTAAATTTTCTTGACGCCAATTCCAAATTAAAGGAATACAAATCCTGAAGGTTTTGAGTGCCGTCCTAGTGCCGTTTCTCTTCATTTATTCTTCTTCCAATTGATCCACTTCCCGACTTTCAGTCAGTGGTCCCCTCCTTCTGGTCCAGTGTCATTTATTTTTCCATTTCTATCTCCTTACCTTCACGACTCTGTATATTCTGGGACTTCTCAGCCTTGCCGTTTTACAGGAACTAGACACAAACACACAGACACAGACACACACGCACAGAAGTGCAAGGTATAAAGGCTTAGAAAAATGTAGGATCACAATTTAAGTATTTTTTTCCCTAAGTTGTTTATGACACTTTAATATTGTCCGTAAAATGTTAAAAATAACCCTGCTTAAAAAGACGGGATCTATTTAGCAGTAAATGACAGATGGAACGATCTTTTACTTTTGGTCTTGAGTACTTTTTTCTTGGGTGCTTTATTTGATTGATCTGTATATAGTCAGACCAGAAGACAAAATATATGATTCATCTCCAGTCTGAAGCCCCATTTGAATGGCACTTTATTTACATTAGCATTCCTAATTACTTAATGACCAATCAGATATGGTTCATTGCTAGTAAGTGTAGAAACATGTTGTCTGAAGGATGTAGTTTAATTAGTATACTCCTAAAAACATGTCCCTCGTGACCATTGGATGTAATCATTATTTTATGTATTTAACTGTGAAATTCATATTTACTCAGCAGGATAGAGAACAGCTTTTTACTTCCCAAAGCTGGTTAATAGAGCATAGTTAGGTTTTTAAAGGAGCCTGCAAAATCTTGACAAAAGCAGAATAGTTAAAAAAAAAATCATTCTAATAAAATGGACATTGCGCATAAATACTAATACCATATGTATAAAGCAGGAAAGGATGCATAACTACACAAAAAAGATTATTGTAATTCTGCCCTTAATAACTTAGGTTTAGGTGGCTCACATTCTTCTAAGCCACTGAGGATTTTTAGATATTTTTACTCTTGATTAATGATTTTGAAAATGACCTCATTTCAAAGGTAAGTGGCAATTTGTGTTTTTCCTCCTATTACTTATTCATTAAATAACAACCAAATTAGATATATTTTATTTCCAGAAAACACAATGAACAAAAATCTGAACTTACAACTGAAAACTATGGAAAGCTTATGAAAGAAATCGAAGAAGACACACAAAAAAATGGAAAAATATTCCACGCTCCTGGATAGGAAGAGCAAATATTGTTAAAATGTCAATACTACCCGAAGCAATCTACATATATGATGCAATACCTATCAAAATAACACCAGCACTCTTCACAGAGCTAGAACAAACAATCTTAAATTTTTATGGAACCAGAAAGACCCTGAATAGCCAAAGCAATAGTGAAAAAGAAAACCAAACCTGGAGGCATCACAATCCCGGACTTCAAGCTATATTACAAAGCTGTAATCATCAAGACCGTATGGTACTGGCACAAAAACAGACACTCAGATCAATGGAACAGAATAAGGAAGCCAGAAATGGACCCACAAACGTATGGCCAACTAATCTTTGACAAAGCAGGAAAGAACATCTAATGGAATAAAGACAGTCTCTTGAGCAAGTGGTACTGAGAAAACTGGACAGCAACATGCAGAAAAATGAACCTGGACCACTTTCTTACACCATACATAAAAATAAACTCAAAATGGATGAAAGACCTCAATGTAAGACAGGAAGCCATCAAAATCCTCGAGGAGAAAGCAGGCAAAAACCTCTCTGACCACGGCCACAGCAACTTCTTACTCAACACGTCTCCAGAGGCAAGGGAAACAAAAGCAAAAATGAACTATTGAGACCTCATCAAAATAAAAAGCTTCTGCACAACAAGGAAACAATCGGCAAAACTAAAAGGCCACTGACGGAATGGGAAAAGATATTTGCAAACGACATCTCAGAAAAAGGGTTAGTATCCAAAATCTATAAAGAACTTATCAAACTCAACACCCAAAAAAACAATCCAGTGAAGAAATGGGCAAAGGACATGAATAAACACTTCTCCAAAGAAGACATCCAGATGGCCAACCGACGCATGAAAAAATGCTCCATATCACTCATCATCAGGGAAATAGAAATCAAAACCACAATGAGATGCCACCTCCCACCTGTCAGAATGGTTAACATTAACAACTCAGGCAACAACAGATGCTGGAGAGGATGTGGAGAAAGAGGATGTCTTTTGCACTGCTGGTGGGGGGGCAAACTGGTGCAGCCACCTTGGAAGACAGGATGGAGGTTCTACAAAAAATTAAAAATAGAACTACTCCACAACCCAGCAACTGAACTACTAGGTATTTATCCAAGGGATTCAGGGATGCTGATTCAAAGAGCACATGCACCCCAATGTTTATAGCAGCACTATTGACAATAGCCAAAGTATAGAAAGAGCCCAAATGTCCATTGATGGATGAATGGATAAAAAGGTGGTGTATATATATACAATGGAATATTACTTGGCAATCAAAAAGAATGAAATCTTTCCCTTTGCAACTATGTGGATGGAACTAGAGGGTATTATGCTAAGTGAAATTAGTATGTCAGAGAAAGACAAATATCATATGACTTCACTCGTATGAAGACTTTAAGATACAAAACAGATGAACACAAGGGAAGGGAAGCAAAAATAATATAAAAACAGGGAGAGGGACAAAACATAAGAGACTCTTAAATATGGAGAACAAACAGAGGGTTACTGGAGGGGTTGTGGGAGGGGGGATGGGCTAAATGGGTAAGGGGCATTAAGGAATCTACTCCTGAAATCATTGTTGCACTATATGCTAAATAACTTGGATATAAGAAATTTTACATAAATAGGATCATACTGTAAAAAAAAAAATCCCTGAACTTACAGCATTGGGAGCATTGGGAGAGATCAATGACTGTCCTTCCAAATAGGGTCTTCTGCAAACAGTTCTATCGTCTATAAGTTGTCATTTGACTTGACTTCTGAGAATCTACATATTTCTCAACATGAGGGGTGTAACTTGTTATAATTTTCATATATATTCAAGAAAATTAGTTTGCGAGGATTTCAAGTAACCAATGATTCCACTGTGAGCATTAACCATCATGCATAACTCTAGTATGCCTTCATGAGCTCACCTTCATTCGCTGTCCGTGGTTCAGATTAGAGTGTGAATTATACAGATGCCTCAGGGCTGCTTCATTTGCTTTATATTCAGAATTTGTCAATAACTCAGCAATTGATCCTGCCGTTATCACTCGTTCTTATTTCCTGGACAATGTGTTCTCGCTCAACCCCTTCATACACTGCTTTGGGAACGCACAGGCAACATCCTCACTGCTGTCTCTCATTTGAGGGACTAATAGTCACGATACTAATAATAAATTGATATTGGCAATGTTACTGAGTCAAGCATAATATTAGCAATATTATTTTAGGATGTATTATGTGCCAAACATCTTTATAATCATTTCCCATGCTGCAACTTGTTTACAGCTCAGAGCCTATTCAATTAGGCATTATTCTTCTTTCCAACTTACGGATGAGGAAGTTGAAATACTGAAGGTTTAATACCTGTCTGAAGGCCCTTTACAAATAGTAACTGGTGGTACCTATATTTAATAAACCCCTTTAAAACTATAACTAAGGAAGGCTGATGGGGGGTGGGGGGGGTGGGTGATGGGTATCGAGGAGGGTACCTGTTGGGATGAGCGCTGGGTGTTGTATGGAAACCAATTTAACAATAAATTTCATATATTAAAAAAAAAAATAAAAATAAATAAATAAATATAAAACTATAACTAAGAACTGTTGTGACTTTGACGGATTAAGGGTGCCACTGATATGCAATGTTACTAGTTATATTCGATCTTTACAGTATCAGAAATATCTAAGGTCAGAATTTTCAGGAAAAAATATTGAAATATAGTTGACCCTTGGGCAAAACAGGTTTGAAGTGTGTGAATCCACATACACATGGATATTTTTTGATAAATACAGTATCATATTGTAAATGTATTTCCTCTTTCTTATGATTTTCTTAATAACATTTTCTTTCCTCTTGTGTGTGTGTGTCTGTGTGTGTGTGTGTGTGTGTGTGTGAGAATACCATACATAACACACATAACATACAAAGTGGGTGCTAATTGACTGTTTATATTCCCTGCCAGGCTTCCTTTAAACAGTAGGTATAAGTAATTAAGTTTTTGGAGAGTCAAAAGTTACGTGCAGATTTTCACTTTGTGGAGTTCGGCACCCTTAATTCCCATGTCGCTCAAGGGTCAGCTCTTCCTGTAAACCCTTCTTGGAGTACTTCGTCCACAAATAAACAAATTCATTTTTAGCTTTTTTCTTATATCTCTATGATTTGAGGTCCATTGGTGCTTGGGTGGCACCTAGATTTCTGACAGCCTTTTCTCTGAGCAAATATCACGAAGGAGTCCTTGGCCAGGGTTTAGCTGTCATAAAGCTGAGTATGTAAGAACCTTCTCCATTTTCTGAACTCTCTTTGATTATAGTTCTTAATGTTGTATCTATTTTGTGCTGAAGACTTCCTAATCCTTCCTTCCCTTCAATATCAAATCACACACAGAGAAACAGAATAAACGGTTAGTGTTTGTATAGGGTTGGGAAAGTATTTTTTTGCATTAAAATCAATCAAATTTCTCTGATGAGGAGCAAAGGTAGCTAATGGTACTTTAAAGTGTACCTTAAAGAGTTCTTTAAAACATGAGCCCCGATTTGGAGTCAGACAGTTTTGGACTCAATTTTCAGCCGTCTCAACTACTATAGGCAAGATTTGGGACAACCTCTTAAAATGTGCTGGTTCTGTTTTTCTTCGTTGTTGCTGTTGTTGTTGTTGCTTTCTTTGATTTTCTTACCATTTTCTGTTGCAAAAAGTGACTAATAACCTTTTATGTAAGGATTAAATAAGACTGTGTCTACAAAGTGAATAACAAAGTTTCTAGCATTGAGGAGGTGCTCAAAAATGCACGGCTATTGTGTCACTTAGCATAGTCATCTGAGTGAAAAAAGATGAATGTTCTTCTCATTTACATTGAATTAAACCAACCGATAACTGCAAAGGAAATCCAAGTCAAAGAGATACTTGAACATCATTTAACTACACATTGGCACCGGTTTTGACTGGCAACAAAAAGTAACTCATATGGGGACCATAGAAAATCAAAGTTTCTTCCATCAAGCTATCCCCAGAATTGTACATTCTCTTAGCATTATTAGGTTGTGTATATATAATGTATACATGCATGTATGCACACACACACACACACACACACACACACACACATATACATACACTTTTCTAATTAGATTTATGCTCGCATATTCTTGGTGAATTTTGGTAAGTTTTTTTTTTTTTTAACATTTATTTATTTTTGAGACAGAGAGAGACAGAGCATGAACAGGGGAGGGTCAGAGAGAGAGGGAGACACGGAATCCGAAACAGGATCCAGGCTCTGAGCTGTCAGCACAGAGCCCGACGCGGGGCTCGAACTCACGGACCGCGAGATCATGACCTGAGCCAAAGTCAGCCGCTTAACCAACTGAGCCACCCAGGTGCCCCGGTAAGTTTTTTTTATGTATAAATTTTTCCAGTGAGAGTATCTGGATCGTCTAGAGAGTATATTTTAAAATGTAGAGGCCTAGGTGGCACCATGAATATTCTGAATTGGTCAGTCTAGAGTGAGCCTCGGGAATCTACATTTTAACAAGATTTTCTGGTGTTTCTCATTCAGTAGGTGTCCAGACACACTTTGAGGAAACAGGGCCCTAGAGTGTCAGGACTTTGTTTGAATTTATCACATGAGACACTCACAAGAGCACACAGAATTACTTAAAACCTGCAATAAGCAGACAACTTGATTTAGTTTCAATTCCTTGATTATGTGGAGAAGGACTGTAAGGGCCCAAGGAGATGCAGTGATATAATGGTTAAAATAATAGCTAATATTTACGGTGTGTTATCAGATATGTGCAAAGCACTCTGTCTTTGTTATCTTATTAACCCTTTTAAATGTCCTATTATTATCCATATTGTATAGATGACAGAACATGTATATATATGTGTGTGTGTGTATGTATATATATATGTACATATATGCATATGCATATATATGTATACGTACATATACGTATATATGTGTGTATACATATATGTGTATATATGTACAATATGTATATATGTACATATATGTGCATATATGTATATATACATATATGTATATATGTACATATATGTGTATATACACACAAATATATGTGTGTATACATATATTATATACAGACAATATATATTATATACAGACAATATATATTATATATCATTTTCTCCACATCACAAAATTAATGAGTTCTGGAGCTGGAATTCAAACACAGAACGTCAGACTACATTGCAAAAAAGCAACAACCATAACAACAATAACAAACATTAGCCAAGTGCCTATTATGCACCACTCTTCTGTGATTTAATTATCACAAAAATGATGGTGGGATTATTATTATCCCCACTTTATGAATGCAGAAATTGAGGCTAGGAGAGGAGGGTAAGTAACTTGCTCCAGGTCATACAGGATGGGGGAGCAGAGATAAGGACTTAAGGGTTTGACTTCAAAGCACGTGTTCTTAGTTACAACACGGAATTTGAAGTCGCCTGACTGCTAGACCAACCTCCTTTTCACTACCACAGGTGATTGAAAATACAGAGCAGCATCCCACCAGGACCCAACAAGAAATGCACTTTCTGCATTGATATACGAACATGGGTATATATGTATCACTCAAGATTCCTAATTGCATGCAATAGAAACTTATTGGAACTAACTGAAGCTGAACGGTAGTTTATTGGAAGAATATAGAGAAAAAGACACGATAAACACCTACTAGTATAATAGACATGAGAAGCAAGGGGACCCTCAGACAAGGACATACAGCAGGAACAGCCTGCTTTTTATGTTGCCACTGGTAGCCCCTCTTTTGTCATGGCAGAATATCCAAGCCACCGGATGCTATCAGAGTAAATGAATGATAAACCCAAGATTTATTTCTAAGCAGAAATACATAAATGTCCAAGGATGAGTCAATTGACTGCATTTACCTTCCAAGGCATGGGGGAGAGATTGCTGTTGCCCTGCCTCTCATCATGGAGTATCCTTCCAATCAGAAAAGTGATTGGATTCTGAGCAGCCAAAGAGAACAAATTTCCTGCAGCAGTTATGCATAAACAAAGTCCACTTAGGAATATCCGACAAGATGCTTGCTGACAGAAAGTGACACACTGAGAGAGTTGCTTTCAGGTTAGCAAAAAAGCAGTAATCTATTTTGAGTTAAACACAATGAAATTCAACAGCAGCACGATGTTTATAAAAATTTAAGCACCGAGACAATTAATCGTTATAATAAAAGACAGCGTAAATCGCACTATTGAAGCAAGAGTCAAAATTTAGATGATTTGACATCATATTTGTGGATTTAGATTATATGTGTAAGTAGGTCACTGTAGTTAAAGCAATAATTTAAACTTTTCGAAGCTTTGTATGGAAAAAGAGAGAGAGAAAAGTATTGTGCTGAACCCATACTATTCTGGTCTTTTTGATGCCTCACATGGGGTCTTAAGAATGAATAACCAAGATATTAGAAAATATTCTGATGTTGAATTATTGTTTGATTTTCTTTTGAGGGACAAAGGAACAGAGCACGGCTCTGTAGGTGAGAACAGGGTTTTCCTTGAAGCAAATCAAATTTCCCCTGTCAGTCATTCTAGGAGGCCATGGGCAGGAGGGCTCTTGACTTCAGGGAGGGAAAATCTTTTATCTGTTGGGCTTAGGGTAATTGGCCCAGAAACCATAGCACAGAGTCACCTGTAGTTATTTTTTTTTAAACAGTTTTATTGCAATGTAATCGATGTAAAATTAATTATACCTGTTTCAAGTGTACAATGTGATGAGTTTTGACATAGGTATGCGCCCACAAAAACATCGCTATAACTGACATAATGAACACGCCCATCATTTTTACAAGTTTCTTTGTGAACTTTGTAATGTATCCTCTGCCCCACCACTCAGCCCTGGCCCCAGGCAACCACTGATATGCTTTCTGTCCACTTGCATTATATTTGCGTTAGTTTAATACAAATGGAATCATACAATGTATATTTTGTTTTCTCTGGCTTCTTTCAAGCAGAATAAATTTTGAGATTCATCTACCTTTTTGTGGGTATCAACAAAATATATTTATTTCGTTCCTTTTTATTGCTGAGGAATATTCCACTTTATGGATATACCACAATTTGTTTTTCCATTTATCTGTTTATGGACATTTTGGTTGTTTCCATTTTTGGCTAATACAAATAAAGTCGCTATGAATATTTGTGTACAGTATTTTGTGCGGACATATGCTTGTATCTAAGAATGGTGTACCTGTTTCATCTGGAAGGGTTAAGTTCAACTTTTCAGGAAACAATGAAACTATCTTCCAAAGTGGCTGTACCATGTATGAAACTTAAATATTTTCTTTCACACCTGGTAATGCCAGCCTATGGGACATCTGTAAGAACCAGGGAGCCAACAGTGAAGCACATTGCTATTAACTAAATACAATTTGTTTAAATCTCACTTTTTTTCTTAATATTGTTTTCTTTCTTTCTCTCTTTCTTTCTCTCTTTCTTTCTTTCTTTCTTTTTTCTTTCAGATGCCATGCAGGATACCACATTATGCTTAGGCATCCTGTCTCCTTAGTTTTCTCTGGTCTATGACAGCTTCTCAGAGTATTGGTCATATATTTTGTAGAATAACCCTTAATTTGGATTTGTCTGATGTGTTTTTTGTGTGTGTGTGTGTGGACCAATTAGGTTATGGGTTTGGGGAAGGAAGATCACGGAGTGAAGTGCCATTCTTGATACATCATATCAAAAGTGTGTGTTATTGGCATAACATATCATCGATGACATTAACCTTGATTGTTTGGGCGAGGTAGTGTTTGTGAGGTTTCTCCACTATAAAGTCCCTGTTCTTCCCTTCCCTACCTTACTCTAAGTGCATGCAACACAGACTCAAGAGGTTGACAGCTCAGCTCCCTCTCCTTAAGGAGGGAGTATCTACATAAATTATTTGCCCAGAGGTTAGTCATTTCTTCATTATTTATTCAATCACTTATGTATATCGATATGGATTCAGGGTTAATTCCTTGCTATTTGGGGTTATAATCCAATATAATGTTACTTATTTTGCTATTCAAATTGTTCTCACTGTGGCCATTGGAACCTATTTCAGATTAGTTTCTGTGTTTTTTTTGAAATGGCTCACCTCCTTTACTTGTTTGATTTTTAGGCATTATTACATTCTGGAACTACTGTACTCAGAGAGACCTTTAGGGTGTCTTTGGTGCCTCCCTTTCTACACAGTAGCCTATAAACTCTCCCCAACCTAGGGCAATTGTAAGGCTTATTTTATTATTTCACCCTTCTTTCAAGACATCACTGTCCTAACCTATTGGACATTGTCTGGTGTCCAATATGTGCAAATATCTGTTTCAGATAGTTTGTCCGACCTAATTGTTCAAAGAGAGAGCGAAAGGGGATTCCCTGCTACTATGCCATAGTTAGAAGGGAAAGTCTCCAGAACTTCCTCGGTAAGAATCAACTTCCATTTCCTATGTTCAGATAGCTGTCAAGAAAGACGGGAACAATTCTGGAATGAGAACCTGTGGAAAACCTGAGAGTGGGCTGTAAGTTAGTCTATTGGAGGTGTATGAAGATTGTTATAAGTTAAAACCAAAGGTCTACAGCGATCTTGAAAGGAGGAGAGCCACCCCACTCTTGTGTGGACTAGTTAGAAGAAAACACTGTCTCTTATCTTGAAGCAAGAGCCCCAGTGGTGATAAGTGGGAACAAACAGCTTTGTCCACTAGAGGACGTAGGCACAAAGTGTCTATAATAACAACTAGAAGATCAAGTTAGTGCAGTTTTCACATTGTGTAGTTCATAGACCTGGACAGCTACTCAAGGAACACAACTGGAGTGGTTCTCTAGAGAGAAACAGGTAGTCACCATGAAGTCATGAAGTGACACCTTCAAACTGTCCCATTCCAGTCTTCTTAAATAACTTTATGAATGTGAACCAAAGGCATTGCCAAGGCAATTCCTTCAAGAAAGAAAAGGAAATCTTAATGAACTAATCACCCCCCTTCACCATTGATGGTACATTAATGTGTTAAACTAGGTGTTGAGAAAATACTTGATAAATATCTCCTTTAAATTAGAAAGGTAACCAACAGGAGATAGAAAAATATTGAAGGAATATCAAATATTGGGATCAAGATAAATAGGTGTCAATGTAAATAACCTAATTATTTAATGTCCTTTAAGATATCAGTAGATATTATATAAATTGGTGTGCCATTTATTACATAAATAACAGACATAACTACAAAGAGACATAAAATCAAAAGCCAACAGAGATTCACCTGTATAATTTGTGACTAAGGTAGACTCCCTACAACATTGTATCAAACTATTTTATCATAATCTTACCAGGTGATCGTGTTGCCTAAAACAGCTCATGCATTAAGGACTGAACCACAATAATTTCTGGCGATTTTTATGTGGAATATTTCATGCTCCAGTATTTGCCTTAATCACCAAAACACATGGAGGGAAAACGTTTAGAAATTCACCTAAAACTCTCTTTGTATCTATAAAGTCTCTGTGCTGAATTTCAAACAATTATTACCAAAAAATATGTAAGTAGAAAGTGAGAATGCTAATTCCAATGTTTAAGAGACATTGGGAGAGCACAGAGGGATTCATAATCTATTCTGTCCATATTCTTATTTCTGGTGACCTTGAAAGCAGGCAAATTCTCAGAGCCACTGTGGCATCTTGTACATATTTTAAATTCAAAACACCTGTTCAAATGGAACCAAACAATTCAGTGGGCAGCCAAATAAGGATAGAACACTTAAAGAAAACTGACTTAGGGAAAACATGGCTATGAAGAACAATGTTACCAAAAGAAAAAGCCACCGAACCTGGCTTAAATCCAGGGACCAAAGGAAAGTGGTTCTTTATGAACAGGAAAATAACTTAAAGCAAAGACAAATCAGAGGAAAAGCATACACATTACTACTTCATGTAATCGCAGAGTTACTAAAATTTGATGTCCCCAAATGAATGACTAAATGATATTAATGACTAAAGGATATTAACAAAGTAGATACTAAAATTTTAGGTAAGTTTTGTTTGGTATGCCCAAATTCCGTGAAATAGTTCAGTGGCATATTTTGTGGAATATTCTAGAGTAGAATTTCTGGTTCATACATTTCAAAAAAATCCTTATAAAAATAAACCCAAATTTCAATGGATTTAGCAAATAAAGTGAATATAATAGAATCTGCATAGTAAAGAAAGTTAATTGAAAAAGAAAGGAGGAGAGCAAGGAAAAATTAACATAAAATAATAATCTTGTATTTATGTGGGTTATTTAATCTGTGGAAATCAAACTGTACATGTTACGAAAGAGTGCTTTGGATAACACAAACAAACAAAAAAAGAACAAAAATGTTGTCAAACTGGGTGTGATCAACAAAGAAAGAAAAATGTTGGCCAGCCATAATGGAAAGATAGTTGAAAATTTTATATTATATCACATATGAAGATGAACAAAATATGTTTTGATATCAGAACTGTTAGGGGCGCCTGGATGGCTTCGTTGGTTAAGTATCTGACTTTAGCTTAGGTCGTGATCTCACGGTTGGTGGGTTTGAGCCCCTCATTGGGCTCTGTGCTGACAGCTCAGAGCCTGGAGACTGCTTCGGATTCTGTGTCTCCTTCTCTCTCTGCCCTTTCCCTGCTCGCACTGTGTCTTTCTCTTTCTCAAAAATAAATAAACATCAAAAAAATTAAAAAAAAAAAACCTGTTAGATCAATCCAGTCACCAAAGGAGGAGGAAAATAAAAGAACACAAATAAATACGTGAAAAAATTAAATAAGACAAATGCATTTTTGGAATAGACACACGGAGTAGGCATAATTGTTCTATTTTTTTAAAGGTAGATAATTAGCATTTCTTGTCTATCTATCATCATATTATCTGTCCTTTATTTCAGTGTAAAATCGGTATCTACTTGAGATATTGACAATCCCTTTTACATTTTTGAAATATATCTTATGTTAAAAATCTTGGAAGCTGTGTTTATTCAATGTGATATAAAATAATACATATCTACAATTTTCAAGTTAAAGAAACCAAGTATCAATTGATGAAATTAAAATAGAATTTATTTAGTCTATAAATTATGATGCATTGAATAGCACAGAAGCATTGATGTGAAATATAGTTGTCTGAGTATTGACATAACTTACCTGGATTTGTTGTCTCTTTTCTCTTGGTATGCTGAAAGCATTTAGGAATAGAGAACATAAAGCAATCAAAATTATATTTGGCATTGAAAAATAAATAAATAAACCAATACTAGAAAGACCTCCAACTCTTGTGTTACTTTGTGAAAAAAGGTCCCTGTAAGTGTAATCTGATTTTTCAAAAGAAATAACGTTATGAATGAAGATTGCCTTGATTATGGGCACCATGCCCAGCTTTATTTAACCCTGGGCATTTTATAAAAGGTATGAAAGAAATTTTAGACTACTGGCTCTAATCGAACCAAAAATATGTTTTAGACTAAATTTTGAAAGTAACCAACATAATAAAATAGAGTGGTATTAATTTATCAGTGGGAGATCACAGAGTAAAATTTCATTTATTTCCCTGTAGTTTTAAATGCAGATGGCCCTTTTGGACCCCGTGATTTTCAAGAATTAAATGAGTCCTGAAAGGGGTTCTGGATGGCCCACGAGGAATAAGTGCCCAGAGAATATCAAATAGGAGCAAGAGAAACCCTGGGGGAACAGGATCACTCTGGGAGACGTCTGGGGAGGTGCTGGGCAGTTTGCCCGAATGTCACTTCAGACAGAGTTGAGGGGTGTGGGATTTATGTAGCAGAGCCATCAGGAAGCCACTGGCCAAACCTCATGGCTTTTTTTGTTTTTGTTTTTTTCCTGTAAAAATAGCATTAAATAAGATGAGTAGACAGAAGAATAATATAACTGGTTTTTAATGAACGCTTATTACGAGGCAGATATTATGAAAAGCGCAAAGCACATTCCTTCATTTATTTATTTATTTTGCGTTAGGCAACGTCCTCATGTCTTTGCAGATGTGGAGCCTTAATTTAGAGGATGGAAATAACTTGCCTAAGGACACCGTGCTAGTTTGGGTAAGAGTCCAGATCCAAACTACAGCAGGAGTTTTTAAATGCAGCACTCAACTGATTTACTTGTATTGATGAAAAACTATTTTATGCATTAGGATGGACAATTCCTCCTGAAGACGTTGCTTTTGTTCATGTGTTTTTCTTTGCAAAGAAGGTCCTTTCTATGTGGATTCCTCTGTGTGATTCCTGTGAGTCTTTCTAAAAATACCTCTTTCTCAGGTTTTCCTGTTTTACTATGGGATTTCTTTCCACCTTCTGTTCTTGGTATTGTCCTTGTGCTCAAACACAGCACTTACCGTTTTTAAATAATCTTTCCCTTTCAATCTCCTCTTGCCAAATCCTGAGCTTCTAGAAGGGATGATTTCTGGCGCACTTTTTGCCAGATCAGCTCCTAACATAATGATCAGCAGAGAGCAACCACCAAATACGTACTTTTCATTGAATAAATTATTATTTGGGAAATCGGTAACACACATAAATAACATATTGAGGTTTTTTTGTTTTTTTTTTTTTTTCCTCACAATGGTTTAAAATGATGCTGGTTCTATTTACTCTCAGAATCACCAAGTAAAGGGAATTTGTAGCCCTAGAATATAGAATTCAAGGGAATGATAGAATTGAGGCAATCTTAATGTGCTTGTGTGTGTGTTTCATTCTTTTTTTTTTTTTTTTTTTCTTCTCCTGAGATGAGAGCAGGGTAATTACACAGGGCTCAGTGCTAAGAATATTTAAAAAGTTTAAAAGTTTTGCAGAATGGAAGATTATTTTAAAATTCTCACCAACTTCCAGTTGTGTGCCTGTTTTAGTCTAACTAGCTTTCACCCATACAGTCAAAATTACATAAAACAGAGCTGTTGAAGATGTGCTGTAACAATTTTTTTGCAATTTCTGAGCTATCTAAATGCTTCTTTCCAAAATACTTGTACTATTTTCTTGTTGATTCAGCACCGGAATGAAGTGTTTCTTTTTTTCCTACCATCAACTTAAAAGTCTACTTTTTAATTGAGATTTATTTCCCATGCAATTACAAAGTTTTTTTTTTTCCCCAAAGCGTGAAGTTCTGAACTTGACTTTCATTTCATTTACTTTAAAACCTTGAGATCTCTTCCATTTACATACCTATCTCCCTGCAATGATGAACTCTATAGATGACATTCACAAACTGTCAATTCCCTTTATCTTTGTTCTGTAGTAGAATAGGGATTCTAGGAAAGACTAGGTACAAATTGCTGATGAATGATTTATCAGTGAGGGTCACTGTGTATAGCTGGTTACATTGTATTAGTGATGTACCGTTATATAACTACTTCTGAAGATCTGCACAAGGGTTGAGTTTCCAGTGGTAATAGAGGGGAGGGTGCTATTTACAAGTTTGTTCTCTTAAATCCTTTGGGATTTGCTTTGGGGATTCTGTTGACTGTTGTCCCTCTGTAGGATCCCCTTCTGCTTTACGTATTGCTCTCCCTTTTCTTTTGAAAGACACAATTTAGCTTGGCACATCACTAAAATCAGGAGTGTGTTTCCTAACTTCTTGTGTAACTAGGTGTGAAGGCGTTTATGACTTTTGTCAGTAATACCATGAGACAGCTTCTGGGGATTTTTAAAAAAAACATGTCTATCTATGTAGGCCTTTTGCTCTTTTCCAGAACTTTTCTTCCATGTTGTTTGGAACGTAGCTACTGCCAAACTGAAACATGAAGCTAAGGCCAGAAAGGGTCGAATAACAAGGAAGAATTAGAGGTCTCAGATGCTGGTCGAAAACCAACCACCTCCAAGCACTTACATGAGAAAAACATGGGCTTTGGCCTTTCTAGCTCTCACATACTCATTTATAGCTCAGAGGGCATCACTGTTTCTTCACCTCAGCTCTCTTTCAATGGAAGTTTTCTTTCCACAGCCTCAAAAGAACACAAACGTGCCCACTGTCTTCCGTGCTTAGTACAAGTCCCCTTAGCTTTGCCTTAGAACACCATCACTGGGGTACCAATAATTTCAATATCAGTACAACTCTTTCTTTGCCCTTTTCCTTCTTTTTTCCCCCTCAAGATTTTGTTTTTTTTTTTTAATGTGAAATTTATTGTCAAATTGGTTTCCATACAACACCCAGTACTCATCCCAAAAGGTGCCCCCCCTCAATACCCATCACCCACCCTCCCCTCCCTCCCACCCCCCATCAGCCCTCAGTTTGCTCTCAGTTTTTAAGACTCTCATGCTTTGGCTCTCTCCCACTCTAACCTCTCTTTTTTATTTCCCCGTCCCCAATGGGTTTCTGTTAAGTTTCTCAGGATCCACATTAGAGTAAAAACATATGGTATCTGTCTTTCTCTGTATGGCTTATTTCACTCAGCATCACACTCTCCAGTTCCAACCACGTTGCTACAAAGGGTCATATTTCATTCTTTCTCATGGCCACGTAGTATTCCATTGTGTATATAAACCACCCCTCAAGATTTTGAGTGTCACTAAACTTATCAGTCAAGAGTAGTCACCCACTGAAATCCATTTAGTGGGGATAGAAATAGACTAATGGGGCAGGCGAGTGTGTCGCATGTTGACCCAGTCTGGAGCAGGGAGCGTGCTTCTGGTTCCTGGGTCTCCTGGAGGCCTCTCAGTTCTCCTGCAGCCCTGCCTGAGCCTACATCCAGCATTTCTGCTCTGCTTTTGCTCCGTGGAGATAGTTACCTCCTATTTGAGGCGAGCTAGTCTTTCACATCTTCTTCTTCTCCTTCTCTTCCGTCCCCTCCTCCTCCTCCTCCTCGTCCACCTCCTCATCTTCCTCCCTCTCTCCCCCTCCTCCTCCCCCTCCTAATAATCCTGTTCCTATGCAATTAAGAGTTTTTCAAATGAGGCATTCCTGGTGCTGTCTTGAACCAGCGGTGACCCTGTCACTTTCTAGCCTTGTGATTGTGACCAACTTGCTTTATATGCCTGAGCCTATCACTTCATTTGTACAATTAATAGACCTCAAAGGGTTTGGGGAGGCTCCAAACACGGTTTTCAAATAGCAGATAATCTCCTTTAGGTATCTGGTCAAATATCAACTCGGCAACCTCCCTAAAACATCCTGTTTAGAATGTATCCGTCTGTTCCTCTTCTACTCCATTATCTGTCCACTGTGCTTCATTTGATATCGTAGCCCTCATTGGCATCAAACATATTGTATATTCCATTTGTATATGTATTTTGAGTCTTGTCCACTGATCTATCTCCAATGCCTAGTGCCTGGCACATAGTAGATACTGAATAAATATTGAATGAAGGGACAAAGAATAGAATGGGTAAATTAAATACTACTTTTTATATTTTTTTCTACTTTGGCTATTATAAATAATGCTAATGTTAACATTTTGGTACAGGTATCTTTGACCATATGCATGACGTGACCCTAGGGTAGACTCATAAAGAGTTATTCTTTTCCGTAGCTACATGGTTTCATCTGATACCACTCCTTTTCAACCTAAAAAGAAATATTTAATATTCCTTTATTGAAGTTCTGCTGTAAGTCAGTTCTACCAAGCTCCATTTATTTGAAAGATGAATTTATTTTTTTTTTCTTCATTAAAAAAAGTATTTTTCATAGGTACCGATTCTGGGTTGACCTTCTCTCGCCTGCCTCCACTTTAGGCTCAGTAAATATGATGTTTCCTTGTTTCCCGACCTCCATCATTATTTTGTGTGTGTGTGAATTCTATCATGATTTTTATTGTTCTTCCCATGTGAGTAATATGACTTTTTTCCCTTTGCTTTCAAGAAATATGTTTAATATGTAAGAGTATCTTTGATTTTTTTTTTGTTTTTACTTTTTAGAAATCACTAAATTAAGTGGAATTCTTTCAATCAATTTGGGAGACAGTGGTCCAAGTTTTCTTTCCTTTTTCTTGACCCAATACCCATTCCTCTCCCTTTGGGGACCTCAGTTCTCTTCAATTTTTCCAATTATTTTTCTCTCTGCTGTTCATCCCAGGTAATCTGCGCTTTACCTGAAACTTCACTGACTTGCACGTTTGCTTTCTTCAAAGCTGTCTACAATTTCCCATCAACCAAGGTTTTTTTCCCTGATATTTTACTTTTCAGTTTTAAAATGTCTCTTTGGTGCTTCTGGATATTTTCTGTTCTAATACAGAACCTTCTATGTGGTCCATTATTAAAATCATATTTTCTTAGAAACAGAAATTTGTATTTGTTTCTTTAAGTTGTTTGTCAGTTAATTTCGGTCTCTGTAGATCGTTGCATCAGTTTTGTTGGCTGCATATTTGTTGATTATGGCTAATATTTGTTTTCTGTGTCTTTGCTGTATACACGTGTGTGTGTATGTATGTGTGTGTGTGTGCGTGTGTGTGTGTGTGTGTGTGCATGTGTGCGTTGTGTGTTAATATTGAACATTTGGGATTACATATTGCAGAGTGACTGTGGAGATATGATAGAGAATCTAGATGGCATATTTTGTGAAGAATTTCAATTTTTGTTCTAATAGGCAATTAGCTTATTAGTTTATGACCTTCAACATTTTCTTTCCTCATTGTTATAGATGATGTGATCAAAGCCTGCTACACTTATCAACCCATCTAAAGTAGGGGACTTAAACTCAACACTGCTTCATAGGTAGACATCATCTGAAATCTATGCTCTGTTCTTTTTTATTTTCCAGTTGTTTCTCTTTTCTAGCTCCTTTAGAATCCTCTCCTCCCACACACACAGATCACAGATCAACCGAGGAATTGTGGAGAGGGGATTGAAAGTGGATTTTAGATTCCCCCCAAACACTGTGCTGTGGATTCCCTATTTCCTGCATTCTTATCAATTTTCAACAGTTCTGGTAAACTTAAATTCCATACCCTGACACCTTAAGCCAAAAAGACCTCTGATGTCTACTTGAGTTCCAACTGACCTGCACTATATACACACACGGAGAGCCTTGATGGAAAAGCTGGACAAGATGTTCCAGACTTTTTATTAAAAAGAAATATGTCAGGGCGCCTGGGTGGCTCAGTCGGTTAAGCGTCCGACTTCGGCTCAGGTCATGATCTCGCGGTCCGTGAGTTCAAGCCCCGCGTCAGGCTCTGTGCTGACCACTCAGAGCCTGGAGCCTGTTTCAGATTTTGTGTCTCCCTCTCTCTCTGACCCTCCCCCGTTCATGCTCTGTCTCTCTCTGTCTCAAAAATAAATAAACGTTAAAAAAAATTAAAAAAATAAATAAATAAAAAGAAATATGTCTTGGGGCACCTGGGTGGTTCAGTTGGTTAAGTGTCTGACTCTTGATATCATCTCAGGTCATGATCTCACAGTTCATGAGATCGAGCCCTGCCTCAGGCTCCTTGCAGCAACTGGGTGGTAAATTATGTGGCAGAGTCCAAAAATGTGGTAAAACTCAAAGACTAGATAAAATAAAAATGTGGCCTGGCAAATCTAGGAAAACCTTGGAGAATGTTGTAAAACTCCTCTAACTTTTACATAACAAGGAGGCCATGGGCTCCTTTATCAGAAATTAAAAAAATAAAATGTTTCCCTGTGCAATGTTTAAAGTCATATTCTGAAATGGATTAGCGAGCAGGTCTGTACTGCAGCTTAATCTTATAAATAATAATATAATATTTATTAAATGCTTACTGTATTCCAGGCACAAAAAGTGTATCCTGTAAGGATTACTATTAATCATACTTTATAAATAAGAAAACTGGGGCTTTACGAAGTTTAATGACCTAATATTCACATTTATTCATATTTATCATATATCATATGACTTCCCTAATTATTTTTGCCGGCCTTACTATTATGATGGAGTCAAGTTGTCTGTTCACCCCATGGGGTTGTGTGTGCCTGTGCGTGGGTGTGTGTGTGTTTTGTGACTTGACACTGTTTCAGAGTAAGCCAACCAACATTTAAATGAGCTGAAATTGCAAACCATTTCTGAAAGAGTGCTAAACTACAGTATGATTCCTAAAAGTCATTACAGCATAATGTATTGCATCTATTTAAACAAAAATAAATAAATAAAAATTCAGTGGGATTAAAGTTGTTAGAAAAATTATACAAGGAATAAGAACGGTAGGACACTTATCAAACATGTTGCTATGAGTGGCCTATAATTATTAATGAATTTACAATTTTTTTACCAATAACCATGACTAACTCCTTCTATATGAATAACAGATATTATATAAAGACTGTGCTACACTTTAGATGTTAGCTCTTGAACCATCATTTTCAGTCATCATCACTCCCAGATGAAAGTCACTTTATGAACTGGAATAGTTTCTACCTTTATTTTTTTATATTGTATTTTATTTTTAAATGTTTGAGAGAGAGAGACAGAGAGAGCAGGGGAGGGTCAGAGAGAGAGAGAGAGAGAGACAATCCCACAAATGGGATCATGCTCAACTTACTTCTTTTCTTCTTCCATTGGTTGAATTCCCTTCAATTTCTGTATTCCCCCCCCCCATTTCTTTTCTTTAAATAGTAAGTGTTTGTAATTTGTTTAAAGTTTATAATTGTCACCTGCTACCAGATGCTGCAAACAGTTTGGTTTATTGTTGCATCTGATACATAGCAATAGCTCACTAAATGGTGATGCATCTTTGAAGAAAATATACTTATAATGCTCATTTAAATAGTGATTGTGAAGATAATTTCAGTGATGATAAAAACTATGGAAAAGAGGACTCTAGTCAACATGGACTACATTTTCATTAGTTAAACTGGAATTCGTGTTTTGCTTTTTAACAAATTAATAACAATAAAAATCACAGGTAAAAATACTTCTGATCAACATAAAGAAAATATTTTCTAGGTATTAGATACTCATTTATGAGGCATATTACTTAGGAGAGAATAAATAGTTTGAATCATACACAAATACATGAGGTTTTTCCTGAAATTTTGACTAAGAATTTCTAGTTACTTCAAATATGGTTAACTCTCTAAACCGGAAGAGACATCTTTTCTACCTCATCTGTAATTAAAAAATCTTCACATAAAATTCCATATTAATCCTCCCTGTGAGAAAAGGGCTCCACTAAAAATGTATTAATGCCAGGCAGAGGGATCATTGCACGGGAAACACTAAATTAAAGATGATGATACAATTTGCCTGGGTGGTTTTTAATGCCTTCTGATTCTAGCTGTACCTATCGGTTAACAAATAAAACTTCTAACAATTAAAGAACAGTATATTTGATATCTATTACTAGCCCTGTTTTTAGGGAAAATGTTGAAATTTTCATTATTAAATAGTGCAAATTAAACTTACTCCTTTACTTTCAGAAGTTGAAAGACAATCAGTTTAAATCTATGTATTTTTTAAAATTAATCTTTATTTATTTTTGAGATAGGGAAAGAGAGACAGATAGACAGAGTACGAGTGGGGGAGGGGCAGAGATAGAGGGAGGCACAGAATCTGAAGCAGGCTCCAGGCTCTGAGCTGTCAGCACAGAGCCCGACGTGGGGCTCGAACCCACAACGGTGAGATCATGACCTGAGCCGAAGTTGGACGCTTTACAGACTGAGCCACCCAGGTGCCCCAAGAATAAATAGATATTTTTAAAAGCCACAAAGCAAAAGACAGATTTTCAAAGGTATTTTGATGGAACTTAATCAGTTGGTTCTCAGTGCTAAAACATTAAGTACAAAGCACCATGAAGCAAATACATTCATCCAAAAGAAAAGCATATTATGAAGCATGCTCTAACAAATGTCATGATAATTGTGATGCCTTATGAACTAAAGCATTGTGATATTAGCACAGCCATGAACCTGTAGACCAATATAACCAATATAACCCAGAAACAGATTCACATGTATAGAAAACTGATACATTACTGGGCAGACATTACAGATAAGTGGAGTAAGGGAGGCTTTTATTAAAAGGCGTTAAAATGACCATATATCTTGAAAAATTGTACCTGCTAATGCTTTGTACAGAAATTAATGATGGATGATTAGAAACTTAAATGAGTAGGCAAAAGCTTGAGGTGAAAGGAGACTTTGTGACATTGGGATGAGTAAAAATTTGTTGAAACCAGTCACACCACATGAATCCATTAAGAGAAAGATTACTTCAACTATGCTAAAATTAATAGCTATCAAGTGTTATTTTAAACAATGAGTTGAGGCCAAGTGGAAAGGGATACATATGTTATTAACATTAAATAATAATTCGGGTGCCTGGGTGGTTCTGTCAGTTTAGCGTCCTACTTTTGATTTCACCTCAGGTCATGGTCTCACAGTTGTGAGATCGAGCCCTGCATTGGGCTCTGTGCTGACTATGGAACCTGCTTGGGATTCTCTTTCTCCCTCTCTCTCCACACTTCCCCCTGCTTGCACACTCTTTCTCTCTCATTCCCTCTCAAAAATAAACAAACATTTAAAAAAATTAAATAACTGGTATTATATTTGAAATCCGCAACGTATAAGAAAATTCTGCAAATAATCAAGAAAAGGCAAAGAGTGAACATGTAGGCAAAAGCCAAGAAGAGGAATTTCACGTAAGAGAAAAATCTGGATTAAATAATAAATAAATCGATCATACAGGAACTCAAAATGGCATGCTATCATACACTACTTTTTTGGCCAACATTTCAAAATCCAATACTCTAAGGTGCTGGTGAGAAATGGAGAAATAGAACTTCTGTTAGACTGTAGGTTCGAGTGTAATTGGTAAAACCATTTTGAGAAGTTACGGTTAGCCAGCAAAATTAAAGAAAGATGTGTTCTATGTTACTGAAAACAAGTGTGTTTGTTGTGTAATGATGTTTACCTAGAGGTTTCATCTCATAATCAAAACGTTTGCTTTAGACAAACAAATAAGTGACAGACCTACAAGTTTGGGATACTGCAAACATTTTCTCTTAATACAAAGGCAGTTCTGCCTCCCTTCTGGTTTAAAGTGTTCACTTGCTTTATGGATTAGCTTCCTATGGCTGCTGTAATACCTCACTATAAATTAGTGACTTAATAGAGCTGCTCGGGGGCTCAGCCAGATAGGCATCTGACTCGGTTTCAACTCAGGCCACGATCTCACAGTTCTTGATTTTGAGCCCTGCATCAGGTTCTGCACTGACAGCGTGGATGTTCTCTTGACCTCTCCCTTGACCTCTCTCTTCCTCCCTCCCTCTCTCAAAATAAATACATAAACTTAAAAAAAAAATCAAATTAGTGACTTGACACATATATATTATCTTTCAGTTCTGAAGGTCAGGAGTGCAAAATGAGTCTTACAGCACTAAAACCAAGGCATTGCCCTGGCTGTGTTTTCTCTGGAGAAAAATCTGTGTCCTTCCCACTCCCAGTTTCCCATGTTTGCCGGCAGCCTTGGCTCATGGCCTCGTTCTCCATCTTCCAAGGGCATCTCTGCATCCAATGCTTCCCCCTCATGTCTCTCTTCTTCCACCCGGTTCTCCTGCCTCCCTCTTCTAAGGACCCTTGGGATGAAATTGGGTACCTAGATCTTTAATTTAACCACATTAGCGAAGTCTCCTTTGTCACGAAAGCTAATATGTTCACAGGTGCCAGGGACATTTGGGAGGGGGTCATTACTCAGCCTACCACACCTCATAATTCATTACATTGCAAACTCTCACGTCCTTCAGAAATGTAGAACTGCGTGGGCTAATTTTAATTATTCATTTCAAAATCTTGGTGACGAAAATCGCGCATTCATCAATTCATATTTCCCATACCCCCTCAGAGGCTCCGAATAACATTTGCTACTTTTTTCTCTTCCAGCAGGCACATAGCAACTAGGAAAGCTTCACTTTCCCTTTTGTGCCCCATTTTCAAAATGCATCTTTTAATCTCCTTCTTCACATTCAAATATTCTGAATATTTTTCATTACGCTCGTAACCCTTCACTCCTAACTCTCGTGTATGTTCGCAGAGTTTTACCTCACTCTACTCCTGTATTTTTTTTTTTACCAAATAAAAATACCGTGAAGAATCTCTCTCTCTCTTAGAAGTGGTTTTCCATATTGACTCCCTGGCTCATTCTAGGTTAGGATAGGAAATGTCATTTGTGACTCTTATAAGTACTATTGATATTCGCTTAAGTTGTTGCTGCAATTTACAGTTGTTGCTGACTTACAGATGTCCCTTACTATTTTAACTTTTTCAGCTAAAATCATAGAACCCTGAAGATCTCTACCAGTAGCATGCAATACTTTGCATTACCAGTCACCTGTTATTGGCGTTAGCTGTCTAAGGAGGGACCATTGTGAGCTCACAGAAAGCAATCCTGTGATAACGACGTATGCGATGTTAATCAGTATCCATCATAATGAAAAGTACTTTAAAATGTAAACAGTAATGATTTTTAAAAAAAACTATTATGATATTGAATTTTGAATTCATACAGGGCAAGCGTCTAAGATTGGTTTCAAATCAGATGGTTCTTTCTATGTCTAAGGGAAGGCTTTGGTGGGTTATTCATTACATTAACTCAACTTTTTTTTTAATGTTTTTATTTTTGAGAGTGAAAGTGGGGGAGGGTAGAGAGAGAGAGAGAGAGACAGAGGATCCGATGCAGGATCTTCACCGACAGTAGCAAACCAGATGTGGGGCTCAAACTCATAAACTGGGAGATCATGACAAGAGCTGAAGTCAGACACTCAAGCAACTGAGCCACCCAAGTGCCCCTTAACTCAACTTTTGAACAAGGCGGAGGAAGCAGTGATCGGTCATGTTGCTCTTGTGATTTCTATCCTCTGTGCACCTTCAGGAGGCTCTGAAGTCTGACCAAAGTGGAAGATTGCGAAGAGACAACAATGTCCAGCAAGGTTGGAGGAGTGGGAAGAGTGCTGATAAATTAAACACGTATTCAGAGCCTCGACTGGGCAAGCTGGGACAAGCTGTGAATGTGGATGACAAGGTGGCGTGGCCTGGAGTGCCAGTTTTTGGTGTACATAATAGAGACTTTAAAAGAAAATTTTCATTTAACACAATTTTGAGGAACACGAAAGCAGCTAAATATTAGAGAACTTAGTGTAAATAATGAAGAATTCACCAAATACAATGCTGTATTTAATTGGACTTGACTCAGGTTTTTTCAAAATACATTTTGACCATTTATGCAATTGTTCACGATTACATAGTTATCTCACAGCTACTTTGAAAAGCACAATGGTTTGCGTTGTTGTATTAGAAAAATGTGCAAACATGACTGGGGCGCCTGGGTGGCTCAATCCGGTAAGCATCCACCTTCGGCTCAGGTCATGATCTTGCAGATCTTGCAGTCCTTGAGTTTGAGCCCCATGTCGGGCTCCATGTTGACAGCTGGGTGCCTGGGGCCTGCTTCAGATCCTCTGTCTCCCTCTCTCTCTGCCCCTTCCCTGCTCATGCTCCGACTCTCTCTGTCTCTTGAAAATAAATGAATATTAAAAAAATTTTAATAAAAAAAAAGAAAAAAATGTGCACACATGAATACTGCCTCTACCCACCTCGTATATTTCTCGCATTTCCAGTTCCTTTCACATTTTAATTTTCATCTTTTTACTCTTCTGGAGAATTCTGCTCATACTCCCAAAACTTTATTATGCTAATATTCACATGACAGGGCACCTCTTGCCAAGATGGACGATGACGAAGAGATTACCAGAAGAAGCATGTGCTATCATTGCAGCGGACATGCACTTGCTCCTGGTACACCTGGACTTGACTTATACATGAAGAGTGAGGAAGGTCAGAATACCAGCTGCATGACCTCTGAATGCCAACCGGAAATGGTGCAGCGGGGGACACTGAGTTACCAGCCGACCTTGGCAAATGACAGGGTATTTTTTCCCTTTAGGGTCTATTCAACATTTTTGAAATTCGGATCGATGACCACAGGGTAGGGCACAGAGAAAGCACTCAAACTATGTATTTCAGCAGTGCTCCTCATTAGGTTAAAACGTTCTCAATTGTAAAGGAAATGAAACGGATCAGTGGAAGAATTACTCAGACACATGCACAACTGTTGCTAAAAGATTATCTTACATGGCTAGAAGAATATTGACGGCTTTGATGATTCAGGAAAGAACTTGGGGGAAGACATGCCAGAGGAAGTCAAACTTTGGGAGAATTGAAGGGATGCAAAACGTTGGGGAGTTAGGACTCCCTAGGAGGGTGAGGTTAGGCCGAGGGTGGAACGTATTTCACGTAGAAGATGGTGAGTGAGACGGAATGCCGGATGTAAGAAAAGATAGCTCAAAGAACATTCCAGGAAGACGAGCAGAGAGGAAGGATCGGTTTGACCACTATAGTTCTGACAACAACCCAACTTGATGTGGGCTACAACTTTATTAACTCACCACCACTTCTCCATGTTTTCCTCCAGGGACCACAACCCCAAACCAAGGAAGGGTTGTTTGGGTTTCCTTAGTAAGAAATTTAGGCCATAATGGGGTGCCTGGGTGGCTCAGTCTATGAAGCGTCTGACTTTGGCTCAGATCATGATCTCACAGTTCGTGAGTTTGAACCCCACATAGGGCTCACTGCTGTCAGCACAAAGCCTGCTTTGGAAACTCTGTTCCCACCCCCCCGCCCACTCCTTCCCCTCATGCATGTGCTCTTTCTCTCTCTCAACACTAAAAAAATAAAATAAAAAAAGGAACAAAAAATTTAGGCCATATTTCAGATTTCTGTACTTCTCAGGAAAATTTGATATGAGATTGTAACTGAACAATAAACACTAGTATGTAAACTTCTTAGTGTGTCTAAAGTACATGCCATTCAATTAATATAACAACTCTAAAATATAAATCGTCTGAAATAAGTAATATATGCATGTGGTTGTTTGTATGAATATAAATACATACACACATTAGTAACATTGTTTTATATTTCTAAATACAACATATATTTGCATGTACACACATCCTTGTTTACATTGTATTGTTGCTTATATTATTGGTAATAAACACCCATACCTACTGCTTCAGACTAGTTATTGGCTCAAAAATATATTGGATTTTAACTCCATTCAGCAGATCATTTTATTTTTTACTTAAATGAAAATAACCTACTGATACATCTCACCACATTTCAGCATAACTGAAACTGGATGACTAAAATGTCATTTCATCGGCTCTGAAAAATAGCCATCATTGTCATTGCCATTTCAGAGAACTACATTGAAACAAAAGCTGTTGATAAATATAATGGAAGTCGTATATGTTACATGAAGCAAAATTTTTTTTCTATATCAAACCTGGTACATCTTTGATATAGCTATAATTCTCATGATCTCTTGTATATAAAAAGAGTATAATTTCAACTGCTACAAAAGTAACTCCTTGTGTATTTATAAAATATGGCTGACTAATTTTCAAAAAATGTGTTTGTTAAAAGAGGACAAGAGATAAACATCTAGGTCTATAATTTCTGACAACTGGAACCTTTAAATTTTTTTAATGTTTATTTATTTTTGAGAGAGAGAGAGAGAGACAGCAAGGCAGGGAAAGACAGAGAGAGAGGGAGACAGAGGGTCTGAAGCAGGCTCTGAACTGTCAGCACAGAGCCCAATACAGGGCTTGAACCCATAAACTGTGAGAGCATGACCTGAGCTGAAGCTGGACGCTCTACCGATGGAGCCACCCAGTTTCCCCGACGACTGGAATTTTTCTTAAGGCCTTAACTGTATATGACTCCTTAAGGCCCTCTAGGCCCCTCCTGGTAATGATTTCAATGTCAGAAGTCAGAGAATTCCCTCCACATACTTACCCAGACTTGGTGTGACTAGGTGTTTTAATTTTAGCCATTCAAATATGTTAATAGTATTTCATTTTAGTCTCTGTGTAGCTTTAATGTTGCACATCTTTTCATGTGTTTATTTGGCATCTGCAAATCATGCTTGGTGAAATGTCTATTCAAATATTTTGCCTTTTATATTGAGTTGTTTGTTGCTTTCTTCATGGGTTTAGTGAGTTCCTTAGATATTTGGAATACGAGTCTTTTATCAGATATATGATGTGCAAATATCCCCCCCCCCCCCACAGTCTGTGGCTTCATTTACATTAAATGAGAAGCCTTTTGAAGAGAAAGTTTTTAATTTTGATGAAACTAATTTATCAATTTCTGTTGAACAGCTCTCCTCTAGAAGATAATTTACCAAAGAATAAGAATCTCATGTGTATGCATGTGTATGTATAAATGGAAAATCTTTCTTTGTTTCAATTTCGTTGTCTGTAAACACAATCATATTTTGCATATAGGTCTGTATGAATGAGTACACAGAAACGCTCCCTCATAGCTCATCCCTCACGGGGGGGGGTGGAAAACAACAAAAACACAGGAAGAGAAGGAGGGAGAAGACAAAAGCAGGGAAGGGCCAAGAAAGAAAGGAACGGAAGCTAACATTTTTTTTTTTTTAATTTACTTTGCGTGGGATGCAGACAGTTTCCTTGAAATCCATGGGGATTTTGTGAGGGTAGGTGCAATTATTCCCATCATGCTGTTGTAACACCCAGAGATGGAATATCAAACCTGGGTCTTTGACACCAGCTTCTTTTAGACTTCGATATGCTGCCATGGAGAAGGATACTATCGAATCAGTGTCAATAAAACGATTCTTGAGACTAGAAATGATGCACTAGATGTGAGTATTTTATCTATTCCACTGCACTATGGTAGACCTTAAGGAGTCTCTTGATAACACACATTTTAAATCTCTTAAAGCATTTTGATTACTTCTAAAAAGAAAAAAAAAAGAAGCATTAGTATCATGTTATTTTTATCAGTGTATAACTTTTGCCAAGTCTACTTTCATACCTAATTTTTTTCAAAGCTTTGTATTTTTGAATTAAATACATACAAAATACACTTCTTTTTCCCCATATTAGGGGCCAAATTTTAAGACTAAATGAGACTTTATCTTCTTTACTAAAGCAAGAGAGATAAGTAAATTAATACATTTTTTAGGGTAGGGACAGGAATATAATTCAGAACACTGATGATTTGCTTTGCTTAATAGTCTCTAGCTCCATCCATGTCTTTACAAATGGCAGGATTTTATTCTTTTTTATGGCTGAGTAACATTCCACTGTATGTATATTTATGTGTGTGTGTGTGTGTGTGTGTGTGTGTGCACGTGTATCTTCTTTATCCATTCATCAGTCAATGGAATTGGGTTTTTCCATAATTTGGCCACTATTGATAATGTTCAAACCACCCTCTGAAAAGAATTGTAATCAGAAACTGTAACAAAATAATAAATAATACTCTTAATTTACAATCACCGGTGACATTGTGGGCTAAAGCTTTTGCTTTATGTTATGCCTGCACATTTTGATGTAGCTGGGTCCGATAAACTTGGCTCTCAAGTTTTTTCTATTTTGAAATAGTGTCTAAAAATTATACTGCTCTTGAGAACTTGTGTTATTCTTTCTTTAATTTTTTAAAATTTAAAGATTTTTTGGCCTTTTTTTTAAAAAAAAAATTTTTAACGTTTATTTATTTTTGAGACAGAGAGAGACAGAGCATGAACAGGGGAGGGTCAGAGAGAGAGGGAGACACAGAATCTGAAACGGGCTCCAGGCTCTGAGCTGTCAGCACAGAGCCCGACGCGGGGCTCGAACTCACGGACCATGAGATCATGACCTGAGCTGAAGTCGGACACTTAACCGACTGAGCCACCCAGGCGCCCCTTTTTGGCCTTATTTTTAGTTAAGTTTTAAATCTTATTTTCTATTTTTTTAAGAAAAGAAAATCTGTTCTTAACAATTCTCTATTATCTTTTTCTGGGAAGCCAAATAACAACGGGTGGAAAGTTGTGCATCATGTAGATCACTGTATTCATGTGGTTTATATTTATTGTTCACAATTGCATAAGGCCATTCATTTACAAAACATTTGTGGCATGCAGACAATAAAGAATTTAATCTTGTCTTCTGTACCCTAGATAGGCTATTCATTAATGATTTCTATTTACTATCTCTTGATAAGTTTTTCCTTTTCCTAAATGTTAACTCCAGAATATGTGGCCCTATATCTTTTCTAGTATAATAGTAACAAGGAAATCACACAACGTTTTTGGGTGATAAGAACAATTCAAGAAATAAAAAAAGAAATATATGTACTTACATTTTATGATACAAAGTTTTAGTTATTTTATTTTTTTCTGTGTCTCGGGAAGGTACTATACGACACTTTGCCTCATTCTTTAATGATGCCGTATGACTTGTCTCTTAACAAATGATAAATTATTTTCACAATTTCTCTGGAAGACATAGTGATACATTCTACTCACAAATGCATCAAGGTGAATACTATAATTCCCAATCATAAGTAAGGGATGTACGAAAATTCTGATTCATGCTTAATATAGAGGGAGCACATTCTTAATTTAAAAAAAAAGAATGAAACAAAACCTAACTTCTCTTTCATGACCTGATAATTAAACAAATATATATTTTTTAAAATAGCTATTTTCATAATGTAAAAATAGGCCATCATTACCTGAGGTCATCAGATATGTGTACACAGGAGAGATACAGAAGTTTCCATATTTCTCACGTCAATATTGAAACAAGACCTGGGAGAGTGAACTGAGTTAGTTTGAAGAAATGGGTACAGATTTTTCATTAAATTCAACTCACTCCATTGAATAACATGAAAAAGCCGGAGGGTATAAGTCTGATTGATTGGAAACCACAACCTTTCCTAAAAACCTCTCGATTAATAAGAAATTTTATCTGCAAAAATTATACTAATTGATTCTGATACATCCATACATTCTGATATATCCATAGATGATAAAAAATCAATTCAAGGCTGGTTTAACAAAACAATAAGTACATTGTAGTGGCAACTTCATAACGAAGGACTTGTTTTTCCATGCACATTAAAACAGGAATAAGAGATTGCTGCTTAGATTATCCAATTACAACAAAAACAGTGAGAGACCTCCAGCAATATGCATCTGTGATTATTAATCTCTTTTTATATGCACTAGAATTTTAATGTGGAAATATGAAACCAAGGGTTTTGGTGTCTTACCAAAGTAGTATTTGTGTAAAAACATAAAAAAGTCTGCTATGCAAAATGCAGTTGTTCCTGGTTGTTAATTTTCATTCAGCCTCATTCCACCATAAAAAAGCTATTAAAAACATTCATTAACTGTTAATTTGAAGTACCTCAGACAGGGATCCCTAAACCTCCGCTGATATTTTTCCAACGGCCCCCTAATCTCTGCAAGTTGTTGGCAAGTGCAAAACTAGTTCATCAATTCTCCATTTCAGTTTTTGAACAAATGCAAATGACTTGCCTGCAGATGTAGAACGGAGAGGCAGGGTGTGGGAATGTGTTTAGAGAAATATACTTTCCAAGCTAGCCTCATGAGACAAGCTCCTGTAATATCTTTATGTCGTATCAGAAAGCCACACAAATTTTAACTACGCCTCTATATAATAAAGAGTTTATGGCGTATTTTGCATGCATGCTCATTATCATCCCTAAACTGCTAGACTCAAAGTTTTCAACCCTCAAGATTATTCCCTGGTCCATTTTCAGCAATTGTTACCGAGAATGAAACCATCAGCTTTCCAAATGTCTGGTCCTGAGTCTATGAAGATGTTTTTATTTTTGATGTGTTAATTTGTATAGATGTTGAACCATATGATTTTCTATTCTGAACCTCTCATGAATCAGATATATAATACAGCCACTGGCTTGTTTAAATTAAGCCTGCGTCCTGGAGGTCTTGCTTGGAGAAAATTGCATACACATTCGAACATTAATATATTGTATAAAGGGTTGAGAAAAGAATTTTTAAAAATTAAACAGTTACTAAGTGATGGATATAGTGAATCTAATATAGGTAATCGCTAATTGCTTTTGAAGAGTTGCTGTAAATACAGACTCCCACTACATTACCCTAGACTCACAAAAAATCAGAATTACTGTGGAAGGCCTGGAAAACCCATTTGATTATGTCTCTCCAAATCATTCTGATGCTCAGCTATGTTGCATTAAAGACCTTTGGAAATTGTGAATGCCTTTTTAAAGGAAAAATATAATTTACACTTTGGTGGCATTAAAAAGAAAAAAAGATAATTTCATAAGACCATGTTATGTTGTGTTATTTCTTTCTAAACAAGTGCTTTTCAAGAACCCCTGCTTTTATATTACTAAGAACAACAAAAAAAGGGAACAAATCTCCAATGCAGTATTTGGTGAGTCAAAATATTGTGGTTTAGGCATATAATTTCAATTATTCTTCTAAATATTTAGCATCCAAGAAAAAATATTAAGAGCTACCAAAATTATTTAAAACAGTTATTAGAACTATGTACACATAATAGAAGAAATTGCAATAATGTAGAGATAAAAGGGAGGCATAAAAATATTAAGCACACAGAGATAAAGAACATAGTACCTAAAATGACAATTCCACTGAATGACGTGAGGAGCAAATCAGACATACTTTGAGGGAAAAGATCAGCAATGCTAAAGACACAGACAGATCTGAGAGAGAGAGAGAAGCAGAGAGAAAAAAATGGGGAAAAAGGATAAATAGAGCCTCATTTACCTTGAGACAATATTAATATGTCTAATGCAGTCTCAAAAAGATGGAGGCAGACAATATTTGAAGAAATAATAACCAAAACCAGTCCCAAATGAACACAGACATAAGGAACTCAGTGAACTCCCCGATAAAATAAATACAGATATGTGCGTGTATGTGTCCACACACCCACACGCACCCACACACAGACACACACAGACACACACTTTAAGACATACGAATATCAAATTACTGAACACCGGAAAAAAAATATTGAAAATGCCAGCAGTGGGTGACTTACAGGGTGGTGGGGCAAGGCACATTTCATCCATAGGAAGAAGAGCTAAGAATGAATGAAGAAGACCGATCAGAAGGTACATAAGACAGAAGACTACGTAATGACATCCAAAAGATGTGCTGAAATAATGTTAACCCACGGTCCTACATCCAGTGAAAATTTCTGTCAAAACAGAAAATGAGGATTGACCATCAAAATGGCAGTAAGGCAGGCTCGAGCTCTCATTCCCCCACAGACATATTGAAACTAGCAGGAACTGACAGACTCAACTTTTTCAGAACTCTGGAGAATGGGTGAAGGGTTATAGCAACCAAGAAAGTGGTGAATGAAGAAGAAGGCAACTTCAAAAGTGTAGGAGATCTTTGTGACATTTTACTTGCCCTCATCTGACAGCATAGTGGCCGTCTTGAAGAGGAAAGGAAAGTGAGGGCTCGATGGGATCTTGTGAGCTTATAATGGAGCAGGTAGAGCAGATCTTTTTATAAGCCATTGTAATTGCCTTTTTTGACCTGTCTAGAAATTACTTAAACGACTAACACAGGATGCTCTTCGGTGGTCCCTAACTCAGAACTGAGGCTGGAAAAGCACTGGGCATGGCTTGAAAACACCAAAAGTGAACTAACAGCCTGCAGGGGCCTGGGGCAAAATATTGTAGTCAATACATAAAATAGACTGCTTCAGAGCTGAAGGCAAAAGCTAGAAAGTATTTGGGACATTCAAATCACTCGTAAAAATAAGAAATGTAAAAGTCAATGCACATGCCCAGGGTAAGATGATATTCAGAAGAAATAACCTGAGATAATCCTAAGCTCCTCTCTAGGCTGAGTGGAAGCTTGGCTAAGTGTTGAAGGAGTAGTCTAGCATAGGCCAATCAACAAAGACTAGGAAAATTGTGGAGTTGTTTTTTTTTTAATTGCTTGTTTTTGGTTTTGTTTTGATCCTTTTTTTAGCACCTAGAATTCAAGAAAATGTCTGTTGCAACACTAAATGAGCCCAGACTTTAGTGCTTACATATGTCTTGCAGAAGAGTTTGGGAAAGTCACTGGACTACCCCAGCCTTCAACAAATAAAAAAAATTAAATTGCAAAATCTGGGAAAGGAGGGTTTTTCATATCCAGAGTTACCACGTTATAATACCCTAATATCTAATTTTCAAGAAAAAAAATTACAAAGCATACAAAGCAACAGGAAAGTATGGTTCATCACAAGAGCAAAATTAATTGACAGAAACTATCACTGAGGAATCCCAGACATTGTAGTTAGTTTGTAGCTGGTAGAAAAAGATCTGAAAACAATGGTGTTAAATATGCACCAAGATGTTAAATATGCTCCAAGATCTAAAGGAAAACACAAAAGGAAATAAATAAAATCAGGAAAAGAATATAGGAACGAAATGAGAGGATTATGGAGAGATTATATAAATAATATAAAGGAATCGGACATTCTGAAGCCTGAATCTTATAATAACTGAAATTAAATATTCACCAGAGCAAGTCTGAGCAGCTAGACAAAAGATTTGTGAACTTAAGTAGAGAACAATTGAAATTATCCAGTATAAGGAGCAGGGAAAAAAATTAAGAAAAGTGAAGAGAGCTTAATATGTGGGACACCAAACAGCAGCTCTTCATGCACATTATAGGAGTTCCAGAGGAAGAGAGACAGAAAGAAACAAAATAATATTTGGGAAATAATAGCTGAAAACTACCCAATTTAAATGAAAAGTGTGCATCAACAAAATAAAAACTTCAACAAATTCCAAATTGGAAAACTTCAGAAACCCTTTACCAAGACACACTATAATCAAACTCATGAAGGTCAAAGCCAAAGAGGGAATCATAAAAGCAGCAAGTCAGAAATGACCCATCAGAAACAGTATCTTTAATAAGATAAGTAGCCACTTTGAGGCACCTGGGTGGCTCAGTCGGTTAAGCAACTGACTTCGGCTCAGGTCATGATCTCGCAGTTCATGAGTTTGAGCCACACGTAGAGCTCTGTGCTGACAGCTTGGAGCCTGGAGCCTGCTTCAGATTCTGTGTCTCCTTCTCTCTCTGCCCCTCCCCCACTCGTGCTCTGTTTCTTTCTATCCCCCAAATAAGTAAGCATTAAAAAAATAGTAAATAAGTAGCCACTTTATCATCAGAAACCATGGAGGTCAGAAGGCAATGGAATAACAAATTCATAGTGTTGAAAGAAAAAAACAAAACAAAATTGCCAACCAAGAATTCTATGCCCAATAAAACTGTTCTTCATAAATGAGGGAGAAATTAAAAGGTTCTTAGACAAACAAAAGCTGAGGGTGTGTTTTACCAATGGACCTTACAAGAAATGCTAAAGGGAATCTTACAGGTTGAAATTAAAGGACACTAGACAATACTTCAAAGTGATGAGAAAATAAAGAAAGATCTTAATAAAGGTAAATAGAGGGGCAAATGTAAAAGTCAGTAATGTTGTATTTTGGGGTCATAACTATTTCTTATTTCCTAAGGACATGAAAGACAAATGCACAAAAATGGATAAATGTATGTTATTGAGCACACAATGATTAAAGATGAATTTGTAACAATAATAACATAGAGTGGGGACTAAACTGCATAGAAACAGAGTTTTTATTGCTATTGATAGTAAGTTAACAACAATTTAAACTAGATTGTTATAAAATTAAGACGTTATGTAATCTTGTAGTAAACATTAAAAATATATACAAAAGAAAATGATAGTGGAATCAAAATGGCCCCTTATGAAAAAATCAACCCAGTACACAAAATGTAATGAAAAACTGAAGGTCCCAAAGGCATAAGACATACAGAAACAGCCAAATGTAGAGGTGAGTCCTTCCTTATCGGTAATCATGTTAAATATAAATGAATTAAATTCTCTAACCAAAAGGCAGATATTGACAAAGGGGAACAAAAGATGATCCACCTATAGGCTGTTTATAAAAAATGCACTTAAGGTGCCAAAATATACATAGGTTGAAAGTGAAATGATAGAAAAGATATTCCATACTAATAGTAACCAAGAGAGAGTTGGAGTGGCTGTACTATCAGATAAATATACTTAAATCAGAAATTGTTATAAGAGACAATGAAGGTCATTATATATGGACAAAAGTATCAATCCACCAATAAAATATGAAAATTATAAATATGAATGCATCAAACAAGAGCACTAAAAAAGGTGCAGCAAAGATTGACAAAATTGAAAGTAGAAATACAGTTCTACAAGAATAGTTTCATGCTTCCTAACCCTACAATCAAAAATGACTAGAACAACTAGATGAAAATTGATAAAAATATAGGCCTGGAACAGAATAACACTATGAACTGGTTAGACTGAAAGACATTTCTAGAACTCTTCATCCAATAACAACAAAATACACATTCTTTTTGGGCGTAGATGAAACATTCTTTAGGACAGATCATATGCTAGACCATAAAAAGGACTCCATAAATTTAAAAACATTTATATCACACAACATATATTTTCCAATGGCAATGAAATGAAGGTAGAAATCAAGAGTGAGAAGAAGACTGGAAAATTTTAAAATACGTGGACTTTAAGCTACAGTTTCTTAAATGACCAACTGAGCAATTAGAAATAAATCACAAGGAATATTATAAAAATACTTAGAAAAAAATGCAAATGAAAACAGTACATAATGAAACTTAGAGAATGAAATTTATAGTTATAAATTGCTACATTATAAAAGAAGAAAGATCTCAAACTCATGATTTTACTCCTTGAGCAGTGGGAAAAATTAGAGAATACTAAATATAAAGCTGTAAGAAGGAAGGAAATTATAAGTATTGTAAAGGGGAATAAAAGAGATAAATAGGTTGAAAGTAAACAGATGGAAAAGATATTCCATACAAACAGTAATCAAAAGAAAGCTGAGGTGGCTATATTAACATCAGACAAAATATTTTTTAAGTCAAAAATGCTTTGAGACAAAAAAGGACAGTTATTACTTAAAGGGTCAATTCCTCAAGAAAATATAACAATTATACACATATACACACAAAGCAACAGTGAGTGCCCCAGAACATATGAAGCAAATATTGACATATTTGAAGGGAGAAATGATGAGTTCTACATTAATCTTCGGAGATTTCCATACAGTACTTTCAATAATGGTGAAACATCTAGAAAGAAGACCAATAAAAACCGAGAGTACTTGAAAAACATTATAAGTCAAACAGAACTAAGAGGCATATATAGAACACTCACAGCGGAGCACACCCACCTTTTGTTCATGTTAGAGTATATGTTAGATCACAATACATGTAAAAAGATTGAAATCATACAGAGTATGCAGAAATTAATAACAAAACAGGAAAATCCGTAAAACTGTCAAAAGGAACAACACACTCTTAAACAACTAATGTGTCAGAGAAGAAATAACAAGAAAAATTGTAAATACTTTGAGAGAATTAAGATAAAAATATAGCATACCAAAACTAGGAGAAGTCACTTATGAGAGGAAAATTTATAGGAGTAAATTCCTACATAAAACAACAACAACAACAACAACAGACAAACCTGGCTGGCTCAATCAAAAACCTGATGTTATAGCCTAAAGAACTAGAAGAGCAAACTAAACCCAAAGCTAGCACAAGGGAGGAAATAATAAAGGTCTGACTGAGATAAATAAAATAGATCCTAGGAAAGCAATAGAGAAAATCAATGAAATCAACGATGTTTTTTTTTTAAAGATAAACAAAATGGACAGATCATTAGTTACACTGACAAAGACAATCAGAAAGATGGCATAGATAATTAAACTCAGAAATGAAGAGTGGGGAGGCACCTGGGTGGCTCAGTTGGTTAAGTGCCCTGCTCTTGATTCAGCTTCAGCTAGGTCAGGATCCCACAGTTCATGAAATCAAACCTTACATCTGGCTCTGTGTTGACGGAGTAGAGCCTGCTTGGAATTCTCTGTCTCTCTCTCTCTCTGCCCCTGACTTTCCCACGCTTTGTCTCTCTCCAAATAAGTAAATAGACATTTTTTTTAAAAAGGAAGAAATGAAAGTGGAGGCACTGCTACCACCCATAGAAAAATAAAAAGTACTATAATATAATACTATGGATAATCTTACACGAACAAATTAGACAATCTAGATGAAATGGACAAATTACTAGAAACACGCATATTACCAAAACTGGCTCATGAAGAAATAGAAACTGTGAACGAATCTATAAAAAGTAGAGATTGAATCTATAATAAAAACCTCCCAACAAAACACAGGACCAGATGGCTTCACTGGTGAATTCTACCAAACAGTTTAAAAAGACTTAACACCCATCCTTCATACATTCTCCCAAAAACTAGAAGAGGAAAGAACACTTCCTAACACATTTTATGAGGTCAACATTACTTTGATACCAAAGCTATGTAAAGACATCATTAGAAATGAAAACTATGGACTTACATCCCTTATGAGTATAGATGCAAAAATCCTCAACAGAATGCTAACAAACCAAATCCAAGAGCATATTAAAGAATTTTACACGATGGCATAGTTAAATTTATCTCAGTAATTCAAGAGTGGTTTAACACTTAAAAAAAATCATCACCACATTATAGAATTAAGGGAAAAAATAGCACATGATCTTCCATGATCTTCTTAAGTAGAAAATTCACATGAGAAAATGCAATATCTTTTCATGATACAACTCTCTTAAAACTAGAAACAAAATAACATGTAATGTGATAAAGGAAAATTATGAAAAGCTTGCAGATTACTTCAAACTCAATGTTGATTAGTATTATCTGAAAGCTTCACCAGTAAGATCAGTAACAAGACAAGATTACCTGCTTTCACCAATGCTAGTCAACACTGTAAAGAAATTTCTAGCCAGGCAATTATTCAGGAGAAAGAAATGAAAGTTATCCAAATTGGAAAAGAAGAAGTAAAATTACAGATGACATGATCCTATATATAGAAAATCCCCAAAACCTATAAGAAGGCTACTACAGCTAGTAAATTCAAAAGCAAAGTTGTAGGGTATAAAGTCAAACTTGCAGGGTACAAAAATCAGTTGTGTTTCTACATTCTGGGAATGAATAATATGAAAAAGCAATGAGGAAACAATTCCATTTAAAGTAGCATTCAAAAAATGGTTCACTTAGGAATAGATTAAACCAAGTTTATGACAGATGTGTACTTTGAACACCATAAAGCATTGGTAAAATAAAATAATTGAAATAGATAGAAAGACACCTTGCATTCATTGAAGACAATGTTTTAAATATGTCAACATTATTTAATGCAATATACAAATTAAAAGCAATGCTATGGAAATGCATGGAAAACCCTATGTCAAATTCATATGTAATTGCCAGGAAAACTCAAGAACCAAAAAATAAATATTTAAAAAGAACAAAATTAGAGTTCTCACACTTCCTGTTTGGAAATCTTTGTAGCAAAAGCAACATATTCAAAACATAAGGATAGACCTCTAAACCAATGAAATAGAATTGAAAGCCCATAAGTAAACCCTGCACCCAAGAAAAATCAATTTTGTAAATGTTTATTTATTTATTTTGAGAGAGAGAGAGAGAGACAAAGAGAGAGAAAGAGAGATGGTGATCAAGGGAGGGGCAGAAAGAAAGGGAGAGAATCCCAAGCAGGCACCATGCTGTCAGCATAGGGCCCAATGCAGGGCTAGATCTCACAAACCATGAGATCATGACCTCAGCCGAAATCAAGAATCAGATGCTTAACCGATAGAACCACTCAGGCGCCCCAAAGAGCAATCAATTTTTGGCAAAGGTGCTAAGCTATTTCAAAGAGTAAAGAATAGCCTTTTCAACAGATGGTGTTGGGTCAATTGCACAGCCACAAGCAAAAGAATGAATTGAGATCCCTTCCTCACACCATATACAAACATTAACATCAAATGGATTAATAACATAAATATAAAACTTTTGAAAAAAAACATAGGAATGAATTTTCATAACCTTAGTCTTGGCAAATAATTTTTAGATATGATACATACATGAGTAAAACCTAAGAGAAAACATGAGAAAAACATGAGGGAAGAAAAGTAAATTGAAGTTCATAAAAGTGAAAATTCTGGGCGTCACAGAACAAAGTGAAAAGACAACTTACAAAATTGGAGAATATATTTGAAAATCATATACCCGATAAATTTGTAATATCCTGACTTATAACTAATTCTCACAATTCAACAACAGTAAAGACAACCCAATTTTTTAAATGTGAAAATAAGTGGAATGACATTTATCCAAAGAAATTATACAAATGACCACTTAGTACATGGCCAATAAACAGTAATAATTCATTAGTTGTATTAGTTTTCTAGGGCTGCCTTAACAAAGCACCACAAACTGGGTGACTTAAACAGCAGAAATTAATGGTCTCACAATCTGGAGGTTCGAAGTGTAAGGTCAGGTTGTCAACAGGATTCATTCCTTCTCAAGGTTGTTAGGAAGAATTAGTCTATCCTTATGTTTTGAATATGTTGCTTTTTCTACAAAGATTTCTAAACAGGAAGTGTGAGAACTCCAATTTTTTTTTTTTAAATATTTATTTTTTTGGTTCTTGAGTTTCCTGGCAATTATATATGAATTTAATATAGGGTTTTCCATGTCTACATAAAAAGGCCTTTTGAATTTTGATAGCATTGCTTTTAATTTGTATATTGCATTAAATAATGTTGACATATTTAAAACATTGTCTTCAAATGGCAGATTGCCTCTCTTAGAGTCTAAAGCTTCAGGGGTTCTTTGAGTTATAGGGGATATTTTTCCTGTGTCTTCACAACTTCCCTCTATAAGTATTGGCCTCTTTATCTAAATGTCCACCTTTTTCTCAGGACATCAGACTCAGGGCCCATACTAATGATCTCATCTTGCTTTGATCATCCACAAAGATGCCTTTCCAAATAAGATCTCACAGATGGGCATAGGGGGTTAAGATTTCAACATATTTTGGGTAGACGCAATTAACTATAAGAAGGGAAGCGTAAATCAAACTATAATGAGATGGTTGGTTAATTATTAAAAAGAAAAAAACATACACCAAAATAACTAAAAACAGAAAATAACGAGTATTGGGGAGTATGTGGGGAAATTGGAACCCCTATACATTGCTGGTGTGAATGCAAAAATGGTTCATAATCTGTGGAAGAGAGTTTGGCGTTCCTTGAAAAGTTCTACATTATCAACCTGCAATTTCACTCTAAAAACACTATAAACAAGTATAGGTACACGCATGTTCAGAGCAGCGTTATTAACAATAGCCAAATGGTTGGAATAGTCCCAAAGTCCACCAGTAGATGAATGTATAAACAACCTGTGGGATGTATATACCATAGGATGATTGTTGGCCATAAGAAGGAATGGGGCACTGACACCTGCTATAACATAGATGCACCTCAAAATACTATGTCAAGTGAAAGAAGCCATACAGAAAATATCACGTATCTATGATTCAGTTTTATATGAAATACCCAGAATTTGATGAATGCCTGGAGACAAATGGCAGATTTGTTGTTTCCAGGGGTTGAAGGGAGGAGAGAATTTGGAGAAACTGCTTAACGGGTCAGGGTTTTACTTTGAAAGGATGAAATCTTTTGGAGCCCAATGCATGTGTTGGTTCCACCATATTATAAGTGTACAGAACACCACTGAATTTTTCATATTAAAATAGTTAATTTTAGGGGCACCTGGATGGCTTAGTCAGGTAAGCATCCCCCTCTTGGTTTCAGCTCAGGTCACGATCTCATAGGTTCGTGGGTTTGAGCCCCACATCGGGTTCTACACTGACAATGTGGGGTCTGCTTGGGATTCTCTCTCTTTCTCCCTCTCTCTCTGCCCCTTCCTTGCTCCTGCTTTCTTTCTCAAAATAAAATAAACTTTAAAAAAAGTTAATTTTGTACTATGTAAATTTCACTTCAATGCGTTATCTTTTAAAAACATTGGAAGCCATCTGGAAGGAATAGCTGATTTTGAGACTAGAGTAATAAATATACAGGATGATCCTGGAAGGTCTTATAGGTCAGGAAATGCCATATATATAAAGGCACACAGCAGCCAAGTGAAACATTCCCAACAGCCAAAGTTGGAGTAATTTGAAAATCAAAATTAACAACACTATATTAAAATATAACACAAGTGTAAAATATATATTCGCGAGTCCTTACTTATTTTTAAAGGTAATTGGATATATAAATAAAAGAGACAAGGCAAATCTCTCTTGTACAAGAATTCTAATTAATTTTTAGATGCTCCGCCCTTAAGTTGGTGAATCTAACTTTCTGCTGTGTTAAGTGTTGGCTGATTTTACAGTCTTTGCCTTTGAAAGTGTCCAGCATGGAAGAGGACAAAATAGGAACTTTAAAGTGGAGAAGTCTGACAGATACTACTTCAGCAGGGTGAGATCAAGATTCACATCAACAGTAGTAAAAAAACATTGATACTTTACCTCTCTGGGTCATTCTCCTGAAAGCCCGTAGCCACAGTTCACTTCTGAGAAAACAGCAATCAACTCTCAATTGAGAGACCCTACAAAATATATTGCCAGCGATCCTCAAAACCCTCAAGGCTTTCAGAAATGAGGAAAGTCTGAGAAAATAGCCCTGCCAAGATAAGTCTAAAAACACATGGTGACCTACTGTAATGTAAAAAGTGTGGATCTTTAAAATAGAGAAATTATTAGGTAAAAACTAAGAAAATCTGAATAAAATACAGACTAATTAATGATGTATTCATATTTGTTTATTAATTGTGACAAACGTATCATGCTATTGTATGATTTTAATCATAGAGGAGAATGTGTGTTATCTGGGGACTCCACACTGTTTTATTAAAGTAACAAATCTTTTCTGTAAATCTGAAATCCTTATAGGGGTGCCTGGGTGGCTCAGGCGGTTGACTGTCCAGCTGTTGATTTCGGCTCAGGTTATGATCCCAGGGTTGTGGGTTCAAGCCCTGTGTGCAGTTTGGAGCCCGCTTAAGATTATGTCTTTCCTTCTCTCTCTCTGCCTTTCTCCCCAGCTTGTGCACGCTCTTCCTCAAGATAAGATAAGATAAGATAAGATAAGATAAGATAAGATAAGATGAGATGAGATAAGATAAAATGTATTAATCAATAGTTTGGCATATACAAAAAACAAAAACAGGAGTGGTGTTAAAATTGCACTTTCCAGTTCTACCTCACTTTCATCACGGATTTGGTAACAGATTAAAAGAACAAATGTTGACTGCCTATTTCTCAGATTATTTTAGAAGAGACATCTGGATTACATATGAAATTATGAGTGTAAAATGTAGACTTTCTTTTTATTGATGTGTGTGTGTGTGTGTGTGTGTGTGTTCCCAAGACAACAGAGAAGTTGCACGGTTGTTTAAACTTCTCTGCCACATTTACAAAACCATTCACAGGATATTCATGCAAGCAAATAAATATTAATCTAAACTATACACTTAGAAAATACACTAAAATAGATTTCACAAACTAATAAGGATTTAGTACCTGTGATTATAATCAACCCTTCTGATTCAATTATTACATTGTAAGTGAGGGGACGTGAAATAATTTAAAAATCATTCATATTCACTCTCCATGTCTTCCCTTGCCGAGTGGCTGTTAATAATTGCTACTTCTTGAGAGAGATGAAATGTTATATTCCCTTACAATTTATGTTTTCAAATTTATTTTTCTGTACTCTTCTAGGATAACAGCTTTCATCCAAAACATTAAATTAAGCTTTAAGTTATGGAAGCATTTGTGAAATAACAAATCTGCATTCAGCTTCCTCCTTTCACTGCATTATTGCACGTCATGGTGTCAGAATCTCTCTGCACACGAAGATATACTGTGAAACTTTGCTATCTGTTTATTGATGAATCACATAATCATTTAACCACAATTAGAAACAGAATAAATTGTAGCTGCTTCAAATTCTGTTAGCTCATGAAGACGTACTTAAATGTCAAAATATATTCGTAGGAAAGGAAAAAAATAGCGTAAGTAATTTAATTGAGCTGAATTTTTATATTTCACTAATGGGTATAATCACTGTTCCACTGACAGCATAAGTCATTTTTGTGCACAGCGGGAAACCACAGGGAAACGTATTTTATCCTTTATAGGCCATGGTATTATGAATTTGTCCATGCCATCCACCGCCGATGAGCCAACTCTCTTTGAAAGCGATTTGTTTTCTGGTAAATTTCAAAATGCAAATTGTTATAATCTTAAAATTAATTTTCCTGGCCCAAGATTTCACTCCCTTTGATATACCTGCTACCTAATTCTACATGACGTTCCTCTGGAAACACATATAATAAAGTATTTGTCCTAATACTTTTTTTCAGGGATGTTAAAACTGACCTTGTTAGTTTACAATAAACAAGACAACACAACTTGGGTTCAATCTCTTCTTTAATAGTACTCTAAGCTGTGGTGTAGTGGTTAAGAGGACAGACTCTGGAAACAGCTTATCTGTTCCAGGCACCAAGGTTCTGACCCTGATTATCTGTGTGTTGTTAGCCAAGTTGCTTAGCCCTGTTGCAACTTAGTGTCCATATCTATAAATGGGGATCATCATACAGGTAGCTCTTTAATTCCTTAGCTGTAACTCTTGGGTTCAGATGTATTTCGGAATTAAGAATTTTGCAAACGTATTTGAAAACAGTGTGGTGTAGATACACTACATTATGTATGATTCTTGGAGGGATCTAGAACTTCACTCTAGTAAAAAAACATTCATAACTCCTCAATAAAACAAACACATATACTGTTAAGTGGGATACATTAAGAATGTAAGTAACAGGATGTCGATTCAGGACTTTTGCCCATTTCCATTAGGAAGGGATTTCTGGTATTCAGAATTGAGAACAAGGAATTGTGGGCTGGTTATAAATTTGCCATAGTATTTGGAAAGTTAAGTTGGTTGTGATACGTTAAGCCCTTAGAACAACACCAGGCACCTACTGCTGACTCAATCTATTTTAGTTCCATAATGATCATGTCTAGTCTCTTCCTGACAAGAATTCACCAATGCTGCAAAACCATCTACTACTGTCCTCTAATCCACTAACCAAATTCCACATTTCTTTCCTATGCCTTTCATAACATTGCTTCTCTAATAGCACTTTTCACAAAGTTTTCAAAACAAGATAAATTCTACTTGATTCTTAAAGAATTCTTAGAACTCTTAAGCTATATTTTTTTTCTCCTCTAACTTAAAGTGCTTAGTAAATAAAACTTTCACTTAAAAGTTAAATATATATGCAAATATAATTTTCTTAGCTGTATTATATCTGTATCATATGTCCATATATATATTCTTCATTATATTTATATAATTTATGTATAACTATATGATAAATAAATCAAGATAAAAATAAGTGTATTTTAATAACACTTAAATATTTTTTTGTGATAAATGTTGTAATATTATTAGTATATAAATCATTTAGACCTAGACTATTTTAGATTCTTATAGGTAATTTGCTGACAAGTTAGATTCTACTGAGCACATATCTATCTTCCCTCATTTTCTTCAGTTTATACAAACTGTAATTTCCTAGATTTTAGGAACAAGATCTTTTCCTTACAGGAAATTCCAGAGAACCCAAAACACAATAGATTATGTTACGTGTTAATATGTGTTAATGCCTTGTGGCCAGGCACCTATATCACATAGCCACCATCTGAAGTAGAACTATATCTAATTTTAACTAAAAACAAAAATAATTTTTAACATCTTACTTTAAAAATATATTCTAAAATAGTATTTCAAAAATCATATCCATAATTTACATTGAAAACTTCTAAGCTATGTTGAATATTTTATCCATATTTATTTATTTATAACATGATATATCAACCATTTTAGAGTAAGTGGACTCATTATCTGCTAATTTTTTACAACATGATAGATCTTCACTACTAAGTAGAAGTACTTTTGCATGTGTTTTTATGAGATTTTTAACAATGATAAAGTTGGAATTCTTCTAATCTCTAATTTAAAGGAAACAAAGAATATGGATTAATTTCACAACCCTGATTCTTTTTACACTCATTTTACATTCTCTTTTCATTAAAGTTTTACAGAGATGTAATTTTTTGTACTATGTCGTGTCAGGAAAGTTGGACTCAAACTTCCATTTTTGAATATTTAAAATTTTTAATTCAGCAGCCATATCTTTGAAAGCAAGAAGCAGGACAAATGCATTTTTTAGTTTTTAAAAAAATATTCTATAACAATGTATCTGTGGAAGTTTCCCAAGGGTGCAAAAATCATTTGTTTTTAAGTGTATGCAAGCAGGAGAAAATAAGAGATGTTATGTTATTAATAATTTCCTCTCCAAGTCAGAAGATAAATTGAGATACTATGAAGTCACAATGGTATGAAAAATAACCATTGTTATAACATAACAAAAGTGTGGGGCAAGTTGCTATTAAAACTATTCTTTGTTATAATATAAACTGGTAGAGATACTTTGTTAAAAATTTTAAACATGCATGTTAAGATAAACAAAAATGTAAAAATAACTGCAGATGGTTTAAAATACACTTAATTTACCAACTTCTATTGAGATTTGCATTTATCTGAAATCATATAACCAGATCTATAATTTTCTTTTGAAAATAAGTGTATATGAATGAAACTTTTTTGGAATATTGCACGTGATTTTAAAAGACCGGCGTAAATGACATATGCTAACAATTGACCTTGACCCTATGTCAGCTCTCTGGCAACTTCATGTCCCTGAAACTCAACTGAGGGCCAAGTGGTAAGTGAAAAATTACCTCTAAGAATTGAAAGTGATGCCACAGAATTTTCTATAGTTCACAACATTTACTTACGGAAGAGCCCTTCATGTCCTCTACCAAGATTTAATCTTGTTTTAAGTAAAAATGTAATAGCTCGATTGCTTCATTCCGCATCTTTTTTGTTTGTTTCCGGTGATATTCTTTTTTGGTATGGTTAACACACAATAATACATTAATTTCATGGGTACAACATAGTGATTTGACAAGTTCATGGGTTATTCCATGTTCGCTACAAGTGCATCGCTATTAGAATAGCGTTGACTCTATTCCCTATGCTGTGCCTTTCATTCCCAGGATTTATTCATTCCATAACTAGAAGCCCTGTATTCCCAATCTTAAATCGTATCAGAAGTATCAATTTAGGAAAGAGAGGGTGGTACATATTGCAGGGCACATTTATAGGAAGTAATGACACTGACCGTCAGAGACGAACATGACAGGAAACTATAATAGGCACAATACAATGTGCCCAAACAAAATGTATGGGGGCCCTGTAGTGCAAATGGGGCCTTTAGTGAAAATATTTTTTATACATAATAGTAATACCTGATAGAATAACCATTTTGCAGGGAAACATCATTTCAAATTGTTGCAGTTAGTTGTGAAAAAACACTTAAGTGTGTCCTGTTGATATTTTTGTGAAGGTAGGTATATTCTTCCATCCCAATTAATGGGAAATTATCCCATGGCTGCTCACTCCTATCTAAAAGATCTAGTTATATAAGTTAATTCATTTACTTGAGGGCTCCAGAAAAATTAGGTTTTACTAGATTTTGAGCAGAAACACAGTGATTCTTAGTGTTCCTTTTAGATAATAAAATAATTGCCTTGAAAAGATAGTTCCATGATGACAAGGGCATAACTTTTGGCATGAGAATGAAATCATGTTTGCACCCCTCCTTGTATGATTTTGAACTTTAATTTCTGCACATATAAAATGCTGACCACTGTAATATTTTCATTGGGCTATTACGGAAGTGAAATGAAAAGAGTACAGTTTTTGACTTCCATTCGTTGTTCAAGTAATGTCGACTCCCTTTTTCTTTTCTCTGTTTCCCTCCTTTCAGTTTTCACCTATAGATGCAAGGGAAACTGACTTTCCTAAGACAGTAAGAATACAATCACAATCTGTTCAAAAATCTAGATGCCCTCTCTCTGAAAGAAACTAATCTGATAATTCTGGAATAAAAATAGCAATTATTAACCATTAGAACACTTATGGTAACTCTTCCATTGAAATTGAAACGACACCCTACCTGCATTATATGTGATGGTCATTGCATGCATCTTCCACATTGTTTCTCCAATCTGCTTGTTTCTTTAAGTTTGCTAAAGAATGCTACTAATCTAATTTGTGCATTTTACACTGATTTCTAAGGTAGGATTTGGCCTCCTCCATTATTTGTGAGGGGCTAATCAGGGTCAAAAGATAAAGGAGACTTATGGAATGTGATCAGACACTGTTCCAGAGAGATAAGAATGTTTTAAGTGGGTGTTGTAAGGACAACCTGACCACAGTTTCAGGTGAGACATGAATAAAGAATGGGCATTTGCAGACACTATGAAAGTGAAGAAATATGAGCATAAGAACGTTAAAGGGAGGGGAGTTGTATTTGTTACATACAAATTCAACATTAAAACAGATCCTTAGGAAAACAAATCTGAATTTTAAAATGCAAACCATTGGCCAAGATGTACTAAAAATCCATTAAGCATTTTAGAAGACAGCTTCTGATTTCTCAGTGTATCTAAGCTTTAAAGAATGCACGTCAGAAGTAAGAAAAGAGTAATGTTGATCAAAAGGCTGGATTTCTTGTAAAGAACATATGAAAAAGCAATAAATGAGAAAGAGCTTTTCATACAACAGTAATTTGAAAGTTTTTCTTATCTTTTCTAATAGAATATACATAGAACTAGAGGGAATAACTTTACTTGTTATTGAAAGTTAACACAGTAGTATCTCATTCCTCTGCTCATTCCTATCCCATATGTCTCCTATAAAGCAAGAAAACAAAAAGAATAATCTCAACATTATCCATCACCGTACCTTACTCCAAACCATCAAGACATTACAAATATGGATTTAGGATCCAGGAAATCATTTCTACCATTATTAACATAATAATAATTATGTGTATGACACATTTATTTTGCTAAATATTTCCTTCAACATCACTAACAAGGGAATAATCAATCCTCACAAAGGTGCACATATGTTTGGCCAGAGAGCAGGGATCTACATAGTTTCTTGGTAGTTCATATTTTAAGGTCAAAATGCTAGCAGAGAATATTTCCCAAGAGTTGTTCAGCTCGCGTTAACTCTACCTCATGCCTAAGTCACAAATGTAAGCAGTTCTGGGGACTCATCACTAGGTTTGATGTGATCACCCAATAATCAGGCAGCAAGCAGGTCAGTGGTTGCTAACTCAAGCATCATTGCTTGTGTGACCCCAGTCTATGGAAAATATGATACACAGCTTATCATATAAAGCTGAGTTATCATCCATAGGGATAATGCATGCTTTGTTTGGCCATAAGCCCATAAATCATTTAAACAGCCCAATGCAGTAGCCTTTTCACAGAAATGCAAATTTGAAAAATTTTTTTGAGTTGAAAGATTATCTCAGCACATATTTAAAAAATATATTTGTAATGAGGCACACTTCACGTATGAACGCACAGATCTTTTCAGGTTACTGAATTGTTAAAATGGGTAAAGTTGGTGAGTTGAATAATTGAATATGCCCACCATCCAAACAAGAAATAACACACTTTCATTACCCAGAAACTTTCCTCAGGTTTCGTATCATTCAATTTCTGCCATTCTCCAATCCGCCTAAGGGAAACATTTCTGACTTTCCAAATCATCAAGAAATTTTGTATCTTCTTGGCCACCACACAAGTGGAATCACGCAATGTGTAATTGCTGTGTATATGTCTGAGTGCTTTTGCTAAGCAATGTTTTATGAGATTCATTCATGTTGTATATTTCAGAAGGTTCTGTTTGCTTCCTTTTCCTTTTTCTTTTCTGAACACTAAGCTATTGTACGAGTAGACACAAATCTTCCAAATAGTTCTGTGACCTGGTTGTACCTTTCATGCTTCTGGGAACACCCCAGTGGTCTAACTCTTTCCCAGTATTTAGTGTCGTGGGTCTTATTTCAGCGATGTTAATGCCATCTGACTGTGGTTTTACATTTGCGATTCTCCAGTAACTAATTATGCTGAACACTTTTCTTTTTGTTATTGACCATGTGCTGTTGGATATATCTTCTGCCTTGGGTCTGGTGTTTTGCTTAATTTTATTGGGTTGAGTGTGTTAAAGATGTGTAAGGATGCTTTAGATGTTCTAAAAATAATTTTTTAAACATTTTTTAACTTTTATTTATTTTTGAGAGACAGAGAGAGGAAGAGCATGAGCAGGGGAGGGGGAGAGAGAGAGAGAGATACAGAATCCAAAGCAGGTTCCAGGCTCTGAGCTATCAGCACAGAGCCTTACACAGGGCTCAAACTCACGAACTGCCAGACCATGCATGGCCTGAGCTGAAGTCGGGCGCTCAAACGACTGAGCCACCCAGGCGCCCCTAAAAATAGTTTTATATGTACTGGGAATACTTGCTCTGCCTGTGGCTTATATACCCATTTATTTTTTTAAAGAATATTTTAATGTTTATTTATTTATTTATTTATTTATTTATTTATTTATTTATTTATTTTGAGACAAAGAGAGAGCATGAGTAGGGGAGGGACAGAGAGAGGCAGAGTGAGAGAATCCCAAGCAGGCTTTGCACAAGAGTCCGATGTGGGGCTCCGATGTTGTCACAAGAGTCCGATGTGGGGCTCAAACTCATAAACTGTGAGATCATGACCTGAGCCAAAAATCAAGAGTGAAATACTTAACCAAGTCACCCAGCCGCCCCTGCATACCCATATCTTAATGGTGAGCTTTGTTAGTGAACCTTATAAAATTATTATTATTACTTTGGGCTAATAGGCTTTCTTTTTAAGATCATTTAAAGGTTTAAGGAAAAGCTTAGTGGAAAGTACAAAATTTCCAGATACTCCTCATCTCCACTGTTCGTGTAAGGGGCTATTTCTTACTCGCTCTTTTGCCTCCAGAGGCCTCTTAGATGAAGAAAATACATCTTTGTCTGGGCTTTGTAGAACAGACCGTGTGATCATTCTCTCAGCCCAATTGTTCATGTACAAAAAATCTAAATTCAAGTTGGAATTTAGCATGCTGTAGTTAAAACATAGGTCCAAGTTAAATTCTCTAAAATAGCTTTGCCATGTATTTTCATTTGGGTGACTAATGATTACTTAATGGTTAACCATTTTATTTTTGTTTTGTTATTTATCCAGTTTTATAAGAAATCCTAGACAGGAATGGAAATAAACCTTAGGACTTCAGCATGAAAACTGTATTTCTATCCCTTACAAACCAATTATAAAGATGGTCTTAATGGCTGGAAACTTGTGCAAATCAACGCACTTGAATTTAATACAGTTATTGTAAATTCCCTCTTTTATATTAAAAACTTGCATATGTACATTTTTTTTACATTGTTAAGAAAAGGAGAAGTCAGCCTTGGAAGCATTCACATATGAAATGCATCAGTATTTATTAAAAAAAATTAATGTTTTATTTTATTTTTTGAGAGACAGAGAGAGACAAGGCATGAGCAGGGGAGAGGCAGAGAGGGAGACACAAAATCTAAAGCAGGCTTCAGGCTCTGAGCTGTCAGCACAGAGCCGGATGCAGGACTCAGACCCATGAATGCAAGATCATGACCTGAACAGAAGTCAGATGGTCGACAAACTGAGCCACCCAGGCGCCCCAGAAATGCATCAGTTTTTAAGCTGATTAGAAGTTTAATATAAGGCAACAGTGTGATAAGTCTATAAAAATGCTGTAGCAATCTTAGGGTTATTAATAGAGTATAATTTCAATACTCAGACATTGTTTCTTATTTTGTTCATAAGTGATCAAGATATATCTGGAGAATTTGTTTCACTCTTTATACAAATTTTGAAGCAATGTGTAGTTGCACAATAATCATGGAGTCCTATCAGAGGGGATGCGGGTGGGTGGATGGGTGAAATCAGTGAAGGAGATTAAGAGTACACCTATCATGATAAGCACTGAGTAATGACGTGTAGAGTTATTGAATCACTCTATTGCACACCTAAAACTAACATAACACTATATGTTAACTACACTGGAATTTAAAAACTTACTTAAAAAATAGTCATGAAGTCAAGGGAATGCAAATTTTCCCTCTTGGCAACCACAGGCGTGTTTATGTACAACTTGGTAATGTAAAAGAGCTTAACCTTTCCAACATAGATAATGGGCTATTTTTTTTAATGTTTCTTTATTTTTAAGAGAGAAAGACACAGAGCATGAGTGGGGGAGGGGCAGAGAGAGAGGGAGACATAGAATCTGAAACAGGCTCCAGCCTCTGAGCTGTCAGCACAGAGCCCGACGGGGGGCTCCAACTCATGAACTCTGAGATCATGACCTGAGCTGAAGTCAGACGCTTAACCAACTGAGCCACCCAGGCTCCCCGGTAATGGGCTATTTTAAGAGGTAGTATGTGTTCTTTCACTATAGGTATCCAACTGCAGGACGGTGTAAGAAATATTTCTTAGTTGGGAAAGTTATAAAAAAAAAAGTAATTGTAAGATTTCTTCAATCTAATTTTCTTCACATTCTCTTATAACAGTATACCAAGAAATATTGAGATAACCATCACTTAATTTGAACTGACTTTTAAAAAAAATAGTATGTAAGTCATCGTATTGGCAATAATTTATAAAAGAATAAAGCTACAGCAAAAATAACATTATTCAGTATTTAAAAACAATGTTAAGTTTAGCCAACACCTTTGTATCCTGTAAATTTTGGTTCAGCACAAATATCAGAGTATACACTGTCATATATCCTTTTAGCAAAACAAGATGACCCAGGTTCTTATGCAAAATATTGCATGACGAAATCTTTCTCGCGGAATGGCCAACTCAATGAGAATATTGGGATTCTTTAAGTTTTTATTTTAAAAACGTATGGCTTTCTTCTCTGTTCTTGAGTTTCAGGAAATCTGTCTAGGATATTGTTTTCTTTTTGTATTTGTTTAAGTTTATTTATTTATTTTGAGAGAGATAGAGGGAGCAAGCACAGGCAGGGGAGGGATAGAGAACGGGGTGGGGGGGGGGGGGTGGAAATTCACAGCAGACTCTGCACTGTCAGTGCCGAACCTGTCATGGGGCCCAAACTCACAAACATGATATTGTGACCTGGGCCTAAATCAAGAGTCAGATGCTTAACCAGGTGAGCCACCCAGGCGCCCCTGTCTAGGATATTATCATCTGAGAACTCAGAGTCTTGTATTTCATTTATGAGACCAATCGCATCATCGTTATTAGAGTCCAGAGTGTTATTTGCCATCTCTTTGTTTTCATATTCTGATTCGTCTAATTGGGAAGTGACCTCATTTACCAATTTTTTGACAGGTACAGAAAAAGAAAAATTCTGGATTGTAAGTTGTCTTCAATGAAAGTTAAGAATAGAGTATAATGGACTAAACATTTATAGTGTCTTCAGAATCTTTTTATGATGACAATAGTTCAGCTCACACTATTTTAAAAAAATACAAGAAGAAAAAATTTAAAAAAAAAAGTGATTTATTGAGGATTACATCATCTTTCCAGGAGATTCCAATATTCTTCCATGTTCTTATTATTTACTATTTTATGGCATAATTGACAAGTAATAATGAACTCAGATGAAATAATTCATAGTATGATGGAGTGCCAAAAATATTTTCAGATACGGGCAAAATAAGATGATTGAGATCACATAGTATATCATAGATTTATACACAAATTCAGTGGATTGAAAGTCTTTTATGACATTTATGAGATAAAATGAGCCTTATTCAAGTGTTTAAATAAAGTTTATATTGGTTATTTAGAAGATTTCTAAAAATAATACCAAATCATGAAATATCAGTTAGGTGCTTAAACAAACACACCAAAAACCCCTCAAAATCCCAGGTTAGATTCAATGTAACCATAAACAATTGATGCTTTTCTTAACATTTAACTTTTAAATCAAAGGAAACATATAAAAAGTAAATTTATATTAGATGTGTGTTCAAAAATAACCTCAAGCTAAATCTTTTTTTTTAATGTTTTTTTTTAACATTTATTTATTTTTGAGACAGAGAGAAACAGCATGAATGGGGGAGGGTCAGAGAGAGAGGGAGACACAGAATCTGAAACAGGCTCCAGGCTCTGAGCTGTCAGCACAGAGCCTGACGCGGGGCTTGAACTCACGGACTGTGAGATCATGACCTGAGCTGAAGTCGGTCGCCCAACCAACTGAGCCACCCAGGCGCCCCTCAAGCTAAATCTTAAACGTGTACTAAAAGTTGAGTCATCAAAGTTACAGTTTGTATTTGGTATTTAAGGTGAAAAAGAGTAATAAAAATACATCTGAGGGGTACCTAGGTGGCTCAGTTGATTGTCTGACTCTTGATTTTGGCTCAGGTCATGATCTCGTGGTCATGAGACTGAGCCCCATATCGGGCTCTGTACTGACAAGATTTTCTCTCTCTCCCATTCTCTCTGTCCCTCCTCGGCTTGTGGTCTCACTCTCTCTCTCTCTCAGAGTAAATAAATAAACATTAAATAAAAAAAAAGGGATATAGTTGAGATAGATTTTCAGCAATGACTATCAATAAAACAAGTTTTCTACCCTGCCAAATGATTCATTTCTTCCTGTAAAGTCAGACTTTGAGAGTGTATTCCTTCACAGCTGTAGTATATACTCTGGGGAAGTATATGAAGTGTCCAGCTTTCATACATGAAATTGTTTGGTTTATCTGTTAGTGTATACTAAGCTACCAAACAGCTTGGTAACTTACAACAGCAATTATATTTTGCTCAACATTTTATGAGTCAAAAATTTGGGAAGGGGCTCATCTGGGCAGTTTGATATCAACTGGGATGGCTACACTCTGCTTCCAACAGACCATATTCATTGTGCTGCTTGGAGTCTTTTTCTCCACATGGTGCTTCACTCTCCAGGGCCTACTCAGGTGGCCTGAGTGTCCCGCAACATGGGGGTATTAGGGGAGTTAGATTTTCCTCAATAGCAGCTGGATTCCCCTCAGGGAATGTTTCCAGGGATCTAGATGGAAACTGTAAGCTTTCTTAAGAACTGGCCTTGAAAATCCCATAGTGTTATTTCTACTGCGTTATTTTGGCGCAGTGACCAATTCACCTCATTGTCTGGGACTTTGCCAGTTACAGGGCTCTCCATTTTCGGAGAGCCTCTACAATTCCAGCAAACCTGAATGGTTGGTCACCCTATCTATATGTCATCCAAGTTATGAAAGCTGGCCTAGATTCAAGGGGAAGAGGATGTGGGAGAAGTAGCAAAATATATGCGGCCATGTTTACGCTCATACAGTCCTTTATAGGACTACGAACAACTGAGAGTCTTAACACACTCAAAATATGACCATCATGCCAACTAGCTCAAGCTTGAGAAGCAAGTTCTCATCTACTAAATGATGTCCAATATGGATGAGGCCCTTTGGTACCTTGTCCTCAAGTATGGTTCTTGTCCGTCTGAATTCCTATATCACAATAGAAACAAGTTGCTAGCCTGTCCCACTCACTCAGCATACAGTGCTGAGGCAGAGATAGGACAACTGCAATAAACATATTAAAAAAAGTGATGACAGGAGGTACCAAGTGCTCACTGATCCATGAGTTCTGGAAGTTAGTGGAAATACATGGCCATATTGCCCAGGGCTCAATCTGAGTTTCTGGGAATGGTTCCCCCTGGCTCCTGGGCTCTACCTTCTCGACTCTTGGGTTCACCCTTTGAGTCATTTCTTCTTTTCTTTAAGAAATGGCTTATCTTCACAACTGTGTACTTTTCTCCAGCCTGGTTCGTAGAAGATTGGGAGTCCAAAAGTCTCTTCATCTTGAACTGAGTCGTCCTTTATAAAATCAAGCTGTTCAAATTTCTTTAAAAACTTTGTCACCTTCCTGTGTATCAAATTACAATCATCTCCACCAGACAAAATCCCACCAATGTTTCTTTCCAGACTTTTCTCCATTTGGGGCTGAGTGTTGGAATGCTGCAGTTAAGATGCTTGGAAGCATTTTGTCTAGTTCAAAGGGTCTACAAAGCATGTCATTAAGATTCAGAGAGGTCTTTTCTTCTAGTAGAGAGGATCTGAGAGGCACACACCTTTAATAATCTTATGATTTCTACTAGAAAATCATATGTATCTTATTGAAGTCTCAATAAAGAATTTTAAATTTCTATTATTGAGAGCTGTACCCTTTGACCTTGCCTTACTAGTAAATCCTGGATTGGATAGTTTCCCTGAGCCCAGTAGAAACCATGAATGAAAACAAGTTATTTATTTATTTATTTATTTATTTATTTATTTATTTTCTTTATTCTGAGAGAGAGAAAGAGTGAGCAGTGGAGGGACAGACAGAGAGGGAGAGAGAGAGAATCTCAAGCAGGCACTGCGCTGTCAGTGCAGAGCCCAACGCGGGGCTGGAACTCATGAACCTGTGAGATCACGACCTGAGCAGGAATCAAGACTTGGACGCTTAACCGACTAAACCACCCAGGGACTCCCACAAAAATTTTAGTTTTGAATCTAGCCAGTCTTTCTTCCTTTATATTTCCTCTACATTCTGCTTAAACATGGAAAACTCACTTTTCTTTTCTTTTATGTACTCTATCCATGTTTTCCCATATGCAGACCAAAAAACAAAAAAAAGCATTTTGAACTTTTACCGTCTACCTGAAAATATCCTTAGCCAAATATACAAGAGTCCCTAGTTATATAATCTATTTCCTTCATTGTCACAGACAAGAGTGTTGCCAAACTTTTACTACAGAACAAGGTGTTTTGTTTTGTTTTGTTTTCCAGTTTTCAGTAGCAATTTCCTCGTTGTCCTTTAAGCTCTCACTAACAGTTTCCAACACCAGCAAGGACATTTGGGGGGAAAAGTCTTCCAATCAGGCAACTGGTTTATTTATTCATTCACCAATTAGTTTGTGAGAGTCTGTCATGTACAAAACCCCACAGGAAGTGCTGTAGGAAATGTGACCTAGTATGCCTGGGTCTTGAACACCTAAATTAACATAACAAGAGGTAGGAAGTGATAAGTGCTGAATAAAAAGATGTTCAGGTAAAGTTGTAAGGGATTTCAGAGGAGAAAGATTCTGTTCTGTTTTGTTTTGTTTTGTTTTCCAGCTGAATTAAGGACTTGGGCTACGGAGATCAGGAGACAAACATTGCGAGTCAGCAGGGAATTCCTTTGAACAAAGACACACATGCATGTTTGGGAAGCACTGAATCTATTACTCTGGGTAAATCATAGGGCTGGAAGGGAGGAATGGGAAATAATGCAGGAAAGAAACGGAGCTGGCGTTATAAATGTCAAGCTAATGATTGAAGGATATTTTGTTTATAGGAGATGGAAAGTCATCATTGTCACTATGTTTAACTTTGTTTTATAAAGATTAATCTGGAAGGACAGGAGGGAGCAGAAAAGAAGCATTGAGGGCAGATCATCAGGAGCTCTGGCTTTATTTCAGAAGTGTCTTTGAGGGCCAATCATGGAACGCTGGCCGCGGGATTGCAGGGAACAAAGATCAAAGAGTATTAATCAAGTTTTCACTGTAATTCATTATCTCTTTTTTCACTCTATTACTATCTCTCTATCCATCTAAATGAGCAATTCCTCATTATGTGAATTGGTAACCAACATTCTCAGGATTATTGCAATGTGGGTTACGAATGCAACTACCTGTTGTAAAAATGTAAATATAAGAGTTAGCTTCAGAATACATCTTGGATCTGGAAAGCTACTTTAGTTAAAAGGATTCATCAGCAAGTTTTCAGTTATTCAGCTGCTAATGAGTTTCTGAAGAAAGCAGCATTCAGATCAAGGAGATGGTGGGTGAAGACTTCTAGAAAACACTGCTGCTTGTTGTTGACTGGAATCAAGTTACAATTAATCATGCTCTTGACTTCTCTCTCAAAGTCACTGCTAGTCCCAGTGACTTAAATGTAATGTAAAAGCATCCTAGACGGACAGTTTTGAAGTTAGATCTCTTTTGCAGTTGGACATATCTAAGAGTTAAAAGCATCTTAATGTATTTTAAATATGCTTTACAAAAAGAAATACATATATTCAACTGACTTCCTTTCTATTTCTGGTTTTTCTGTGTGTGGAATTTTTCATGTAATGAAAAGGGACTTTTTTGGGATCACACAACTAGTGACAAATAGCTCTTCAATCTATCACTGTATTGGCTTTAGCTTTGATTCCCTCCACCTATGAAAAGCAAGACCCAAGCGGCACCTCGGTGGCTAGTCTGTTAAGCATCTGCCTCTTGATTTCAGCTCAGGTCATGATGTCAGAGTTTTGAGTTCGAGTCCCGCATTGGGCTCTGCACCGTCAGAGGAGCCTGCTTGGGATCCTCTTCTCTCTCTCTTTCCCTTCCTCCCCTCAAAATAAAGAAATACAACTTTAAAAAAAAATCTTGAAAATCATTACCCCCCAAATTGGCTCTCATTGACATCCCGATTTAAAAGCTTTAATCTCTATATTCTATCATAAAACCCAATGTGTGTGATTTCTAAGTGTACCAGGATGCCACCCCAATATTTGATCTGACCCTAAAGCAGAAATAACAATAAACTTGGTTTAAATCATATAGAACGTTTACTATGAAGAAAGTAATACAACAATTACATCGTTAAATATAAAAAAGGATTAAAAACATTTTTTTTTCTCCAAAGGGTTGCCTGAAATTAATTGATTTTGGAGAGGCAGGAACTAATTACTTTTGAGGAAAGACTGTCTATTGGTTTTCAAAACGAATTCGAATTTATTTGGAAAGATAAACATGAGTTAAAAAATGTATTTTTCCAGAACCATTAAGAATTGATATTTAGTAATTCGGTAGGTCATAATTGAATACTACACCAAAAATGTTTTTCACCTTTTGAAAAGGGTCTGTTGTAAATATTCTTTTATGTTTCTTTCTTTCCTTGGGTATACCATTATTTGATATCAGGTTTCATGTTTAAATGATCCAAAATACGTTTGAATCTAACAGCTCTGCGGACATACACTATCACTCTCCTGAGTGAAAAACAAAGGAGAACACATGAAAATCAATGAAGTACTAGAAATAATCCCAAATGATATTTAAAGAATGATAAAATTTGGAAAATAGAGTCAGCACTGATGCTTACTTGGCTAAAGATCGGAAGCTTGGAAATAAGAAATAAAAAGGATCTAAGCCAAGTCACAAAGTATCTAAAACTAAATGAAACAGTACAAGCATGTGTAAGTGACATTTTTTGATGAGTGACATTTTAAGAAAAGTAGAAAGGCATACTCTTTTTAAAAATGGGAGATAGATGAAAATATTTAAGACTTAATCACTCCTAAGAAGTACAGGGAACACTCCGTCACCCTGACTTGCCCTAAGACTGTACATGATTTTTTTTTTCATTGCTCAGTTAAGCATAAATTCATAGATTTCATGGTTAAGAGAGCTTGAGATGAGATGCTGGTTGTTTCACTTAGTCCTGCCACTTCTTATCGGACCATCTGCTGTCACCTCAAAAAGCCAAGACTGTATAATCCCTGTAAACATACAAACCCTTCCTGCATTTAATTTCAGTTGGAAGGAAGACCCCATTATGTGTATTGATTTTGAAGTGTCACTACCTTCTTTTGATGGATTCTCAACACCTTATAGCTACTGACTGCCTTTCCATACACACACAAGTTTGTCTTCAAAGTGTTTACTCCAAACTTCTTACATAAATGTTTAATAAAGTTCATGGTCTTAGAAGTAATCCAATTTGCATGAAACTCTGCCTATCATTTAAGTAACATTTGTCACTGATGGACCCAAATGTGCTGAGGCTGGCACAGAGTTAGTGAGAGGCAGAATCAAGGACTATTGGTTACTGAGACCAGAGGTGCTACCTCAGAAGTCCCAGAACTCTCTTGGCTAAAGACTGGATTATACCTGACCAGTGGGACAAGTGTGTGCCCTTGCAGTTGGGTATATATGTATGTTCTGGCATGTTGGGGGCATGTGAGGTATGGATATGGAAAGCCAGAACAGACCAAGTAATCACAGCTGTGAGAAAAGGACATGTCTAGTGGGTATATTTTTCATCATATCTTAGCTGCATGTTTCATTGTACTGCATTCTCAATTCTACTAGTTCTTTAGGATTCTATGGGATGTAGACAGAATACCAAATCTACATTGAAGGAGCTTAGAAAGCCTCATGTCTGGTCAACTTAGTGGAAATAAAAGATAAGGAGAAAATATTTTTATGTACTTATTTTTAATTTTTTTAATTCTTTTTTTTTTTGAGAAAATCTTGAAAGTTTCCAGAGAAAAATGACATATCATTTAAAGGGCAAAAGTAATTCCAAAGATGGCAGAATTTTTATCAGAAACTATGGAGAACAAAGAAAATGTAAAGACATTTTCAAAGTGCTTAAAAGAAAAAAACGACCAACTCAAACAATACCTACAAGAGCCAGTGAATAAAGGTGCCATATATATATATATATATATATATATATATATATACACAAAATTGGAAATCCTAAAACAAAACTTAACAAAAACAAAAAGATGTAATCCAAAAGTTAGCAGAGGAGAAAAAAGGAACACATGACAGCATGACAGAGTGGACAACAGGAAAACAATTAAGTAAAAAAATTAACACAAAACATCATAATGACATTGGATGTTAATGGATTATACACTCCAATTAAAAGGCAGATATTTTCAGGGGCAACGGGGTGGCTCAGTCAGTTAAGCATCTGACTTGAACTCAGGTCATGACCTCACAGTCCGTGGGTTTGAGCCCCTGTCGGGCCCTGTGCTGACAGCTCAGAGCCTGGACCCTGCTTCTGATTTTGTGCGTCCCTCTCTCTCTCAAAAAATAAACGTTAAAAAAAAGGCAGATATTTTCAGAATGGGTATAAAAAGGAAAGCATAACAAATAGCCTACTATTTATAAAAGACACACTTTAAAATATAGAGAAACAGGTATGTTGGAAATCAATGGATACAAAAAGATGTACTGTGTAAACAGCAAGTAGACGAAGAATAGAATAGATATATTAATGTCAAATAAAGTACACTTGGAAACAAAGCACACTTCCAGAGATAAAAAGTGTTCAATTCACCTCTGAATGTCCCCAGTCTCAGTTTCTCCATCTGTACATGGGGATGATGATGGAACCTCCCCAGCAGAGTGTTCAGGCTGGTGCCTGGCAGCATAGTAAGAACTAAAGAAATGTTAGCTACGCATTTTGGTGGGTGACGGGTTTATGGATGATGGCGGTGGTCTGAGTGGGAATTTATCTTTCTCTGGGTAGATTTCTGTGATTCCTAAGCACTAGTCAATGATCAGGTATTACTATTATAATCAAGAAAATGTTAAAAAAATGTCAATTCATGAGGAAGACATAATTGTCATAAATGTATACCTGAGGCAAGAATTGACAGATTCTTGAAATCATATCAGCAGATAATAACCATATCAGCAGTCAAATAACCACAATTTGGCTGAAAAAGACAAAATACCAACTGAGACATGGAGAATCTGGATCCTATTTATGACCTTGCCCTGAATGATATCAGTAAGACACTATGTATAATAACTAAAACATAAAACAAGTCATAAAACAAGACTTAATACGTTAAAAAAAATTGCATTGACTATGTCTTCTGACTGCAATGAAATTAAAATAGAAATTGATGAAAATAAGATATTTAGAAAAAAAAAATGCCATAGTTGAAAATTAAACAGCATTCCTCAAAATAACATATAGGTTGAAGAAGATATCATAAGGGAAATTAGAAACTACCTTGAACTGAATGAATATGAAAACACAGCTTTCCAAAATTAATGGAGGGCAGCTAAAGCAGTACAATGGGGAAGATGTATAGATCTTTGTGTGTGTAGTAGGAAACAAAAAAAATATATATAGAATCAATGAACTAGAGTTTCACTTAAGATGCTAGTGACAAGAAGAATTATTCCAAAATAAGTAGAAGAGAAAAAAGATTAAAGCTCAAACAGTAATTAAGATAAATCAATGAAGTAGAAAATCGGCACCCACAGAAATTAGCAAAGGAACTGAAAGCTAGTCATTTGAAAAGATAAACTGATAAAACTTGAAGATCAAAGTCACAAGTTGTCACTTTCAGAAACGAAGAGGCAACATTACCACATATCCTGCGATATTAAAACGATAATTACTTTAGGACCACAAATTGATAATTTAGGTGAAACAAATTGAACTGAATTATTTAAAAAACTAAATTACTAAAACTGACCAAAGATAACGCAGAAAATATGAAGAACACTGTATTTGTTTATTTACTTTTTTAAATAAAAAACCTACCCACCAAGAAAACTTCAGGTTTTCGGTAAATTCTAGTTTTCTGGTAAGTTCTATACAATATTTAAGATGCAAGAAGCACCAATCCCACAGAAACTGTCAGAAAATATATAATTACCAATTCATTTTATGAGGTGGACATAAGTTGTACATTGACATCTGACAAAGATTTTATAAAATATGAAAATTAGAAACCAATATCCCTCATAAACAAGGATGCAAAATTCCTTAACAAATGGTTAGTAGATAAAAAAGCAATGTATAAAATATATAATGTATCATGACTAAATAAGGTTCAATCCAGGAATCTGAGTGTTGTAGGCAGGCTTTCAGGTGATTCCCAATGATCCCTGCCTTCTGGAATTCATGTTCTTATAATCTCCTCTTGAGTGTGGGCTGTATTCAGTGACTCTCTTCTAACTTTTGATACGAGGTTACTAAAAAGACTATAGTTTTTGTCTTGTTTTCTTTTTCTATCAGATTAATCACTATTAGAGAAGCTAGCTGTCTTGTCATGGCAGTCCCATGGCAAGCAACAGCCAATGAGAAACAGATCCTTTAGCACAACAGCCAATGAGGAAAAGAGGCTACGTGAGTGAGCCTGGAAGAAAACTTGCATTTATATCTTCTCATGAGACCACAGCCCCAAACAACCGTTCAACTGAATCTTCATGAGAGATCTTAAGCCAAAGACACTTAACCGAAGCAGTGCCTGAGTTCTTGACCACAAAAGTGATGGTATAATAAATATTGACTGTTTGAAGGTGCTAACTTGTGGAGTAACTTGTTATGGCTTGACTTTAAAAAAAATCAACCAGTCCACCAACTTAAAAAAAAAAAAAAAATGGAGAACAAATTGCATTTTAATTGATGTAGAAAAACATTTAACAAGTTCCATACCAATTCATTATTTAAAAAAAAAAAAAACTCAGCAAACTTGGAAGAGATGAAGAGCATCTAAGATAAATCTTCCACCAACATCACGCTCAAGGGTGCCATATTGAAATGTTTCCCCCTACGTGTGGGAACCAGACAAAGATGTGCACTCTCACTTTTGTTTGATACATCACAAAAGTTGCAGTTAGTACAATAAAGCAAGAGAAAGAAATGGAAGTTGGAAAGGTGAGAAAAGAAGAAATAAAACCATCTCTATTTGTAGAGGAAAGATCGTTTACTTAGAAAGTCCTACTTCAACCATGGAACTAACAGTGAAATTGAGAAAGGATGCAGAAAAAGAAGTACATCATAAAAAATCAGGTGTGTTTTCATATACTAACAACTAGTATTTGAGAAAATTAAACTTAAAAAGCAATTACATTTACAATTCTGTGAACAATCTTAAAAGACTCAGAATGAATAAGAAAAGATGTACAAGGTATTGGCACTGAAAACTATAGAACATGGCTGAGAGAAATTAAAGAAGACATAAATTAATGGAAGTAATAAAGCATGTTTATGGATTGATAGATTCATTATTATAAGATGTCTATTGTCCTCAAATTCATCTACAGTTTCAAGGCTGTCACATTCAAACTACTATTCTGCAGGATATAGAAACTGACACGCTAATTCTAAAATTTATATGGTAATGTAAAAGATCCAGAATAGCTAAGTCATTAAAATAATTTCGAAGGACTTACAAACTACCTGATTTTAAGTATTAATATAAGGTTACTGCAATTAAGACAGTGTGATTTGCACATGAAAATAGATATATAGATTAATGAAACAGAATTGAGATCCCAGAATCAGATAGACTCATACGTGGTCAATTAATTCTTGACAAAGGTGACAAGGCAATTCAATGCAGAAAGGAAAGACCTTTCAATACATGGTGTTGAAACAACTGGATAGCCATCTAAGAAAAAAAAAAAAAAAGAATACTGACCCTTATCTCACATAACACACAGATATTAACTCAAAATACACCATAGATCTAAATGTAAAAGTGAAGTGTATAAAACTTCTAATAGAATAGAAATGAGAACCCCTTAACCAACTTGGAGAATAATATGATTTCCTAGAAAGGGAACAAAAAAGCATGAATTACGAAGAATACATTTGATTTTATCAAAATTACTAATTTTTACTCTTTGGAAGACACCACTGCAAAAGTCAAGCAATGGGATGAGAGAAAACGTGTGTAGCCCATATATCAGACAAAAAATCTGCATCAAGACTATATAAATAACTCTTATAACTCAATAATAGAAGATTACAAACAACCAATACTAAAATGGGAGAAAGATTTTTACAAAATAACGTCTATTGAGCACCAGAAGTACCATGAGGAATCAGGCCAATGACAAAACTACAACGAGATTTCTCTAAATAGCAATAGCATGACAAATACTTCAAAAGACCCACAATACTGAATAGTATACACAGCACATACGGATCAGAATATAGAATGGCATAACCATTTTGGAGAACAGTTGGTGAGTGTTTGAAAAGTTTAAATAGATACCTGCTGCACACAATAATGCAGACCAATTCGAGTAAAGAAACGAAGACAGAAAAGACTACATGCAGTGTAATTCCATCTGTATAAAATTGTAGAAAATTCAAACGGATTTGTTGTGACAAACAGCAGATCCAGTGGTTGCCTTGGGCTTGGGATGGATGGGCTCATGCAATTCCAAGGAGGATAAGAACATCTTTGGAGATGATGGAAAGATTCTACATCTCGACTGTGGCCATGTTTACGTGGATGTATACTTCTGGTAAAAGTCTTCAAATCATATCCTTTAAAGGGATGCAATATGTCAACTTATGCAGATATAAGTCATACTTCAATGAAACTGATTAAACAAAACTTTAAAAACCTGAGTCTAAACCACTCTCCTAGAGAAAAATGCATGAAGCCACGTGAGTATAAAGAGAGCAGAATGAATTATGAAAGTATTGTATTATTGTTATGATGGAATATACTTCCTTCTCGAATAAACCAGGCACATGTGTCAGCTCCTGTGCTCTTCACTGTGGTGGAACCAGACTCAGACAGAAGGTCGGAGAGCACTTCCCGGAAGCTCAATCTGGGTGATTTCCATAACTCACAATTCTGTCCTGTTTCCTAAATCCTTATTCCAACTAGAGAGGTAGAAACCAATCATGGAAGTTCAAGAGTACTCTTGAAATTACAGAGTACTCTATAACTGTTTAAGAGATGGAAGCAGAGTTACATGAAGTCCAGGGGAGAAATTATTTCCCAACTGAACAGGATCAGAAAGCTCTGACAGAGGAACAGACACTACTCGCAGCTCACAGAGACGGACAAGTACTGGGTAGGGTGAGAGACAGCAGCCAGACAAGGAAACCATCAAAGTTATCAGAGGGAGGGAAGCCGAGCCAAAAGCCTGCAGAGACGTGGCAGCTAACAGAGGAACAGTCTAGAGAGGCAGCAGCCCAGTTTCTGTGTGCTTCATCTGTGCCAGTGTCTTGGTGGGTTACTTATTTGTAAAGTTCGCCATATCCCAGACGTGCCTTAAGAATGCTCTTTTCGATTTACAGTGGGTGCGTGGGCTCTGAACAGTGGTTCTGATATGCTCAGCTGGGAAGCCTGCCATCGGTAAAATGGGACATCACATATACGCTGTCCCTTGGCTAACTCCATTATAGACAGAAGAATGCCTACACGTCAATTGGTCAGACTGGTTCCCTGAGGCAGAGACCAGCCACGCAGTGATGATGTGGATGAGTTTTCCAAAGAGCTTTCAAAGAGCCTTAGGCCCACACAACTCCTGTGGGCCACCAAACTCGGAAGAATCCTATCAGACCCCCCACTGTACCCCTAGCACTCTCAGCCCTCTGTTCACTTGCCAGATTCCATTCGGTTCCCGTTCACCTCTACAACGCTTGCGGGTTTCATCGGGCACCTCCTCACGCTCACCAGATGTCCTTGCTTCCTGCTTCAGAGAGAAATGAAGGTCAGCAGTCCTGAGTTTACTAAATCAGCTTGCCCCCTCCACCTCAAAAGCCTTTTTTTTTGTGACCAGTCTCTTCTCTTGCCAAAGTTAATTTGCCCTTTCTATTTTTTTCTTGAAACCTTGCTCTGAATATTAGCAATTTTAACCTCCTTTCAAACGTTGCACTTTCTGTTTAAAATGTTTCACTAACTCACACTGCCTTGCCTTTAAAAATAAGAGCACGAGTGAGATGATCCATCCTCAAAACTGAGTTCTATTCAAGTGTTTTCAAATACAGTGGATTAATAGAAATTTTGAGGTATGCTAAGACCAACAGATCGGGAGATTGTTGCCCTTTGGAAGTTAGTTTACTACTCAGTCTCTCAAAGGAGGAAAACACACTGTGCCCTCCGGGGGGGAGTGGGGGGTGGTGGTGGGGAGCACACAGGATAACACGGGGTGCAGGGGGGAGTGGGCAGTCATGTGGCACAGGAGGAGGGAAGACTGAAGCCAGGAGTCTTTGTTGTGGTTTCCACGCAAGTGAACAAAAGCCAGGTAGAATCAACATGTTTAGGATTAGAGACTTTGAATGACTGCAGAGAGCTCTGTGATGTAAGGGTTGGGCGTTGTCTGAGACCTGGCCGTGAGGTAATCAGGTCAGCTGTATAGTAGCCTAGGGTGTGAGAGCCCAGTAAGGGATGTGGTCTGGTGTGGGTTCTGAACTTGTTGGTTTCTGTTGGAAGAGGGCACGCCAGAAGCAGAACTCTTCCAGATCGGGGGAGGATTGGCGGTGAGGGAGGAAGGAGGAGCAGGCAAGCTTTCAGGCATGTTTTCAGGCTGTCCAGAACAAGGCATATGTGAGGCATACAGGTAGGGCAGATATAAAAGAATCGAGTTTACAGAGGCTAGCAAAATGGTTCACGCACTAAGCTATCCTGCCCCAATTCTTGTTGCCTTCAAAGTGGAAGTTCTTGCGGTTTTGACTTCAGTCTGTTTACTCCTTGCTCAGTACTCCGCTCAACACATCTGATTTGGGGCCCTATAAAGGCTTTGAAACTGATGTGAGAAAGGTCCACAAGGAGTTTCTAAATGCATCCCCGGGGTTGTCACTGCTATTACTCACGGCCATTGGCTACATTAAGGTGCTCATCATCTCCTGTCCGAATATGTAAATTGCCCTATAAATGTCCCTGCATCTAGATTCAACCCTTCACATCCTGTATCTGCCCTAAATGATATTCTAAAGCACATAGCTTTTCACGTCATTCCTCATTGGCTGCTGTAGGGCAGACAGCACCCTCCCCAACCTCTCACAAAGTAACCTTGCCGTCTCTCTCCCTCTGCCACCCCAACTCGACACCCTGAAACATAACTTCCTATATTTTAACCACGTCAAATTATTCAACGCTCTTGTCTTGCCTTTATACACATGGCTAGTTTTGTCTGGAAAACCACTCAGTGCCCCCACCCTCCACCACCTACCTACCTCGATCCCATTTGTGAATGTGGTATATTGCCTTGAGGGCTCAGTTCTTGGCCTCCCCCATTGTGGGTGGGGTGTTCCTTCCCAGTGTCCCACACAAAGGGCCCAGGGATGAACCCTGTGATATGCAATCCAATTCAGCAGTCCGCAGCCCGGGAAAGCACAGGAGAAAAGGAACCACCCAGCTTTGTTATACAACCATGACTGACTAACCTTCACATAGAATGGGATCTCCCCCAAGCTATGTGTTAATTGTCTTTATGTGTCCATACCTAGCAGAAGGCAGTTGCTGAAAAATTATGTAATGAACCGATGAATAAATAAAATAGCACACCTTTACCAATACCCACTCCTTTTCTTTTGTACGTTTTTAGCAACTTTCACCATATATATCTGATGTCTTCTTAAAAGGTGAGGGATGACTGACCCGCTGTCACAAAGTGTGAATCCACAATTTCATCATAAACATGTGTTGTCATAAAAATAAACTGAAAAGAATTATGGGATATTTTCACTGTGAATTCTTGAAGGCCTAGGTATATTACATTATGCCTGTGCTGCCTCTAATGCTTGACTTGAAAACTGTAATGACATCGCACATAGTGAAACTATAAAATTTGAGGTGATGTTACCACTTGTGAACTGGCAGGACATTTTACACTAAGTCATGAATTAACTCTAATTGGCATGGATGTGAGTTACAGACACTGCCCACCTTCTACTCAAATACCAGTTTATTTTATGGAAATTAGAAGGGGGAAATATTGAGGAGTTTTCCAGTAGTTCTCTTTGTAAATTAACTTGTAATGATTCTTAAGAAGTTGCCCTTCAACATAATCTCTCTTCTCCTTTAGTTATTCAAACATTAGCGTCTCTTATTTTAATGGAATTACAATAGCATTTCGAGCCCTTGTTGCCACATGCCATAAGATTACTAATGACAGTTTTTAGGTTATCTAACCATTCAAGCATTCAGTCATCCACAAATTTGGCTATGTTTATTATTAATGAAGCTGCACAAACCCCAGTGTATTGTTATACATTTAATTTCTCAAATATTGTGATAATATAAACAACATACAAGAAAAATGTTTTTCATGAATACATATAAGATTAATTTTCTTTTGCCTGGCATGCACTAATTCATACATATATTAATTCAACAAATATTTTGAAGGCCAAGTGTGTTCAAGCTTATGAGAGCAAAGAGAGAAAATGCATAAAAGAAGAGAGAGATTTAAATAATTACAATGCTATGAGTGTTATCACTGATGTGTGCACACAATCCTGGGGAAATAGAGGGGTGGGAGGCACCCGTATATTTTCCTGGGGAAGTCTCCCAAAAGAGAGATGGTTTTTGAAACAAATGTTAAAAGACAAAGTAGGATCCTGGGTGACAAGATGTGAAAGGGCGTTCAACACTGGGAAAAAAAAATGGCACGAATAAGGTCAAAGTCATCAGGAAGTACTTGCTCTTTCTGAGAAGAGTTCTCTGAGTTTCTAGTACAGAGTGTGGTGCATCGAGCAGGTGCACAGCATCGGAGAACTTGTCAGAAGTGCAAATTCTCATGCTCAATCCCAGTCCTGCTGGGTCAGTCTCTAGTGGAGGGGCAGAGAAATCTGTGTTTAATAATTCTTATGCATGTTAAAAGCTGACAAGTCTGATATAGGAAGGTGGTTCTTAAAATTAAGGCATATCAAAATCGCCCGTGGGGCTTATTAAAAACGTCCAGCTTTGGTCTTCATTCCAGAGTGTCTGATGCAGCAGGTCTGACGTGGGCTTCAGAATTGCACTTCTAGCAAGTTCTTGATTATGCCAATGCTGCGGGTCCGGGGAACATACTTTGAGAACTACTGACATAGGGACGTGAATAACCAATGGTGAATTTCCAAATGTAGGTTGGGGCCAGTTTACAGAAAGATGAAGTGACAAACACAATTCTAAAGTGGCTCCCAGGATTTCTGACTCCTGTCATGCAAGCATCTTTTTCCTGTTATTCAAACAAACGCTATCCCAAGCCCTGCTGCTTTGAAGGGATTTAACAGATGTAATTAAGGTCCCAAACAGTTGAGTTTAATCTGCCTATCCAAGTAGGCCTGGACTAATTACTTGAACACTAGGTTAGGTCCAAATATAAGAAATGGAATAAGCCAGCAATTCAAAACAGGGGGAGGATTTGACATGCCCCTAGAAGTTCCTATTTCAAAGGATGCAGGTAGCCCCTAGAAGAGTATGGCTCCAGGCTGACAGCCAGGAACTTGGAACCTCAGTCCTATGGCTGCAAGGGATTGGTTTTTTGGCTAAAAACAAAAGTGAGTTGGGAGGCATATTTCTTTTTTTCCGTTAGAGCTCCCAAATGATAACTATCAGCCTGACATCTTGATTTCACCTTTGTGATAACCTGAGTAGACAAGCCCACCACGATATGCCACACTTCTGATCTCCAGAAATTTTCGGTGTTGCTTTAAGCCACTACTGTGGGGCAATTTATTGCCCAGTGATCGAAAATAAATTTAAAAAGAAATGTTGTCCTTAAAAACCTTTGTACTTCAAATTCAACTCTTAAAAACTGGAGAGTCATTCAGTATTTCTAAGCAAATGCATATTTCTCTTCCTGTCTGCCTTTAAAGAGTTCAACTCCTGGAACCATGGGGGGCGGGGGGGGGGGGGGTAGGGGAAGGTTTAAAGAATGCAAGAGTGAAGCTGGAGTAAAGAGTCCTGAGGCCATTATAGGCATCTATGTCAACAAAATGACTTATGGGGTGCCTGGGTGGCTCAGTTAGTTAAGCAGCCAATTTCGGCTCATGATCTTGCGGTCCATGAGTTCGAGCCCTGTGTCAGACTCTGTGCTGACAGCTCAGAGCCTGGAGCCTGTTTCAGATTCTGTGTCTCCCTCCCTCTGACCCTCCCCTGTTCATGCTCTGTCTCTCCCTGTCTCAAAAATAAATAAAACGTTAAAAAAACAAAACGAAACAAAAAACCAAAAAAAAAAAAAACCAAAATGACTTATATCTGAAGGAAGCAAGTAGCGATGGGCTTGGTAGAAAGAGGAATTTTTGAGGGACTCAGTGTGGCGGCTGAGGGGAGAAGGTACTCAGAAGCGTTTCTGGCTTCTCACTGAGTCAATCTCTTAAAACTCAATGAGAACAGAAACTCCAAATAAATTGCAAGAGAGTCTTTGAGCAAGTTCAAAATAAGAATGTATTATTAAGTTTCAGACAGAGGAAATTAAATAAAGGGAAGTCAAACTAATTATTTGCCCAAAGCAACAACTGAAGACAGAAACGAAAAATTATTTTGTAGGACCTATTGCGAATGAAGTGGGATCTACATTTCTTTCCAATGGCTACCAACTTTTTCTTTAAAAGAGGTATGATGTACCTTTAATTTCATTTAATATCAGTGTTTTTTTTTTCTCTAAAATCGCGATATGAAGACTCTTGATCCTTAGATGTCAAAGAACTGAAAAACTTCCAAAATAAATGTTTCTGCGAACGAACCCTATGCCCCCGGGGTTAAAGGACCATGAGACAGTCTTAACTAAGTCGTATGGTTTTCAGCTCTTACCCTGATAAATGGCAGGTCAAGGAGGGTTGTATTTAATAGTATATTCCTCAATGAAATGTCACTTTTTCCTCAATGTGTCCTCTATGTGAACTAATTAAAATTATGTCTTGCTGCAGCATTAGCCCACCAAATTGCTGACTTGTTGTCTTACCACCTGCTACAAAATGAATGCTGTCGTGTGATAAACGTGAGATCTTAAGGGCTCTGTGACGTGCGATGTAATGTAAGCTCTTTGCCATCCACGGTTCTAGCTGTCCCCCCCCCCTCTATTTTGTGTTATTAATACTCGTATCACGTACGCATAGAAATTGCTTAAGTTGAAAAGGTATGGCTACAGCGTTCTTGCCCAAATTCAAACAAATCATGCCTATTTCACTGAACATGCTAGAATCTCTCAGTTCTAACCAGTGGGCACTAGGGAGGTATTACACAGTTGTACATTTTTAACTGCTAGAAGACTGTGCTGGATACGTATCATTTAGTCCTTCAAATTGTAAAAGTGATATCTGACAAAGAATTTCAATAGGTTAAAAAATATACTCTCAATAAGTATAAAAGCAACCTTCCCTCCTTCTCACCTCTCCCCTCTTGTGCATTTCATATCTGACCAATGAAACCAATGGCAAGAATTTATTGGATATGCTTGCAGAACTGTCTCTTTGCCTAAAAATGCATGGTTGACCTGATTTCAAGAGTAAATTTCTTGGGATGCGTCTGTCTTGATGCTCATCGCGTATGAATATAACTCAACGGATGATTTTTTTTTATGCTAAGCTCTACCATGAAGACTAATATGATATTATGGTGAAACTTTTTGATGATCTACAATATCTAATATTTGAATAATTTCACAGAAAGACAAGTGAGTAAATAAATAGAAACGTTTTGTAATTACACATATTTTATTTTTATAATTGGAGGCCTTTTTCCCAATTGTTAGAAAATAGAAAGATTTGGTTTAATTAACCTTTATGCATGCATGGTAGCCTTTACTCACTGAGGAGCAGATCTTTGTGAAAAGCTGCCAGATTTCATTATATGCTGTCTTGGAAATTTTCCTGAGCTAGAACTTATTATTTATTATTTTGGCAACAGAAGTGACAATAAAAAGGCAATTAATAGATTTATCAATGTGTTTTTACTTGCACCGTGAATAACTGAAAGAAATTGATCACACCGTAAGGCAGTATAAAATATTCTATAATTCTGGTGTGGCAAAAAAGGGAAGCTTCTTTTACGTAGGGTTTTGTTTTGTTTTTTTATAATGCTATCTTCAAAAAAAAGTCATTAAAACCTCGACATATTATACACTAACAATGTTACCAAGGAAACAAAATTTTAAAAATTACCAAATAGTAATTGAAATGTATAAAACCCACTTTCATTTGCTATGAAATGTAGAACCAGCTTTACAGTGAACTTTATTGCGGAATCAAGATGATGTCTAAAAATCAAACTCTCCCAACTATTTATTGCATTTTCCTTATATTGTCATTATTCTCAGCCTGACCTCAGAGGCAACCCTTACAAAGTTTAGAACCTGTTAGTGTAGTGTTTATGAAAAGAGCTCCAACAAAAGGTTTTCTTATTTCTGAGTAGACTCTATCATTCCTTTGTTTGATAACCGCAGACACATCTTCATCTACTGGTTTATAAGTGGGACCAGCTGTAAAGCATATTATCAATAAGCCATCATTCTCTCTTCCCTTCAATCAAATTTTTCTACTTCAGCACTAATGCATAGAAGTTACCTAGTCGAGAAGTTTTGTAAATATGTAAATCTTTCACATTTAGTTCATCTAATGCCATGTATTTTGGTCAACATAAGTGCTAACTGCACAAAGAAAACCAGTTCTCAATTCAACAATCCAATTAAGGAAATATTTACAGAATCTATAATAGAAGGAAGATTTTTGTTGGGATGCTGCAAAGACAAGTAAGACAAGATTACTGCACTGGGGATTTAACTTATTCATGCTTTCATTCAAATGCTAATGTAGAGTTTACCACACTCAGATGTTCCTGCGCCCCACAAAATCCATACAATAAATTCTCATAGTTAAAGGACTTGTCAATGTTTAGGAGTTATCATTTCTTGAATGTCTACTATATGAGCAGCACTTTGCAAATATTACCTCTTATTGTTAGGACAACTCTGGTAAGCAGATTAGGAAAAGGGTTCAAGAGAATACATCACACAAATTGTAGCAGATACAGCCTGGCTTGGAATCTGGAATATGCCATTGGCATATTAACGACGGCTACTTTTTGCAGCTATGATGAGGGCAGCTCTGCCCTCTTGAATCTGGGCTGGGCTTGGGGACTGAGTTAATTGATAAAGTCTATTGGAAGAGGTGGCTTGCCAATTCAGCATCTCACCCCTAATTGGGGTGATAGGCCCTTCTGTTTCCTTTTGGAACATTTGCTCTTGGAATGCTCCCTCCTGGAATCCAGGGATCAGATACAGGTACTCTGGTTACAGCCATAGCTGACAACTCTCAACTGCTGGCTGTGGAAGTGAACCCTCTTGAGCATCCAGTCCTTTAAAAGTGCACATTTTTGGCAATCCCAGCACTTTAACCCTAAGCCCTCAGCTCTTATTAGAATCCAAAACCTTGTAAGTCAGTGCCTTCATTTGTTTTGTACCCTTTGAATTTTCTTTTTTATTTTTTTGACTTTTATTTTTTTTCTTTACGGAAACTTCTATTTCTTTCTTTCACAATGGGCCATGGATTAAATTTTTTTTTTTAAGATTTAAAAAAAAAATTTTAACATTTATTTTTTTTTTTTTGAGACAGAGAGAGACAGAGCATGAACGGGGGAGGGTCAGAGAGACAGAACCTGAAACAGGCTCCAGGCTCTGAGCAGTCAGCACAGAGCCCAACGCGGGGCTGGAACTCACGGACCGCGAGATCGTGACCTTCGGTTGAGCCGAAGTCGGGCTCAACCAACTGAGCCACCCAGGCGCCCCAAAATTTAATCTATAATTTTTACATACATTTCTACATGTCTATACTATGAGGATCATCCATTTGCTTCTTGAAAGATTTAATCACTGCGGTTCTAGAATATTTTCCAACTCAATTCAGCAGTGTGGGAAAAGAAGTAGCACCTATTAATGGCAGGTGTTAAAGAACTGACAAAACATAGATAGCGGATCCCAGGTAGTCATGGTTGTTGCTGAAATCAACGACAAAGGAGTTCTGCTTTTAAAAGGAAGATACCATATGTTTTCACTCTTAGGTGGATCCTGAGAAACACAACAGAAGACCATGGGGGAGCAGAAGGGGAAAAAAAAAAAGTTAGAGAGGGAGGGAGGCAAACCATAAGAGACTCTTAAACACTGGGAATAAACTGAAGGCTGATGGGGGGTGGGAGGGAGGGGAAAATGGGTGATGGGCATGGAAGAGGGCACCTGTTGGGATGAGCACTGGGTGTTCGATGGAAACCAATATGACAGGAAATTTCATCTTAAAAAAATAAAATAAAACAATCTTAATTAAAAAAAAATGAATAAATAAAAGGAAGTTCTCCTGGAAAAAATCAGGACACCTAAGACAAGAGCAATACTGTATTCAATGTGAATAAGAAGTGAAAGAGTTAAAGGCTATCTATTGCGATTCAAAAGAGAAATTTTGAGCTCTTATTCTGAGAATGTTTTATTTTTGCATGGTGATCAGATTGAAAATTCAGATTTACTTGTATATATTTTGGTGGACATTGGTGATGAGGAATTTTATGAGCTATATCTGGAAATCATTAATAAGAGAGACCAGAATAACTACTAGATATGAATTTAAAAGGGGAGACGATTGGTAAGTAAAGAAAACAGAGCAATGACCTTGGGATTATTACTAAGAAGTACAGACTGTATCAGTTCCTCTCCTTATTTCTGTTAAGTGAGGCAGAGTAGAAGATTCAGCCTTGCATCTTTGCAACTATTCTACTCATTTAAAAAAGATTCACATGTAGTTGGGTTTTAGCAGATTTAAATTATAGCCTGAGGCATAGCTGCATGTTTTATACAATACTATTACTTATGTTTTTGTTGTGATTTTTTGCATAAAACAGGAAAGATTCTCTAAAGCAATAATTATTCAACAGCATCCACGTATTAGCAACAAAAACAATAGTAAAAGGGAGTGAGGCAAATTTCATACTTCACTTTACAGTGTCCCACATGGTGGGGAGAGTCTAGTATTGATAGGCCTACAGGTGGTGCACTCAGAAAAACCTGAATTGGAATCCTTCCCCCTGCCCACCAGCTGTGTGGATTTGAGCAAATATAATTACCCCTTGTGCTCTCAGTTTACACATCCATAATGTGTATCCATAATAGGATATAATAATAGATATCTCAGAGAGTTCTTCTGACAATTAAATAGGATAATGTCTAGCGAAGTGTTGGGTACGTCGTAAGTCGTCGGTATATATTAGTGATTTTATAATTGTACACAATCCAGAGCAGCTTCTTAGGAGGTAATGTCATTGAATTATTGCCCATTTAATAGAAATGATTTAACTATATGTGATGCATCAGAATGAAGTGACCCTTTATATTAAGGCAATGAGGAAAATACCAAAGTGGGAAGGAAGAGGGAGAGATATGGAAGATGAATTTCATTTTATTACAACATAGCCTACATACGATTCTGAGAGTGTACGAAGAGGTCTCTGTAACCTTCAGAGAGTTATTTAATATTAATTAATCTTCTTAAAATATTGATTGCAAATACTACATGACGTTCAACACAGACTCCTGTTATCGCTCACACGCCGGGTACTTTCCAGGACCACCTTTGATGCCTCCTGCTCTTCAGCTCATTCCAGGTCCGGGTTTCATCGGTCCTGCAGTGTCTCATGCCTGTGTTCTTTGCAACACAGCCCTGGCCATCTCTTCTCAGGCCAATTTCATCTCCATTTAAATGTATGTTTTTGCCTCCCATCCACTTCTACAGCTTCCAACGGCCCACCTTTTCAGTCTCTATTTTGTACTCTACAAGATCAACGGCATGCGTGAGAGCCCATCACTCACCAACACCACACCCTGCAAGTGTTTCCCCAATGCCCACACCATAAAGCTCACTCCTTGTGCCATTTTTGGCCTTTCGTGATCTGACCGCAGTGACCTTTCCCAGTTTATCCCCTAAAGTTACAAAGGATATGCAGGTTTGAGAAGCCTGTGTTCTGGGTGATTAGTCATGTGGTGCAGAGTTGGTTGGGAAGTGAGTGAGATCAATGGGCCGCGGTGACCCAGGGACAATGGAGGGACAAAGTGACTGGCATGTCTACAGTGAGGCATCTGAGAGGATGGGAATTAGTGACCTGAGAGAGAGGAATTCAGATTTCTGAGACTGAGTAGTTCCATGCCTTTGTGGGTCTAGAATGTGACCACCAGCATAAACCACTCTTCTTGCAGTGGAATGACCCATTTGATGACTTTGAGAAATGAGGTGCATATACGGTGCAGCCTCTTTTCTCTTTATGATCTACCTGATTGTAGGGAGCATACTCTGGTCTGCCATCTGAGGCATACGTGTTATAGATAAAAGTTCTGCCCCCTATGGGACCCCATTGCCCTGTGCTATCTGTGACTGAGGGCATGAAGGGCGTCTTTTCCTGGGGTTATTAGGAAGCTCACTGTTTTTCATTGATCTAAGCCATGTTCTCCAAAATAGCCCTTATTAGTAATGATTTATACGCCATCTCCATCTGTCTTATCTTTTGACTGGCCTCTCAATAAGTTCAGAACCGGAAGATTACTTATTAGTTTGGTTATTATGTGGGTTCTGGGCAAAAAGTTAACGTCGATGGACAGTCAAGTTGTGTTCAATTTTAACAGTAAGAGAAATTTTATGTGCCCTGAGATATAACTGTATAGTCAGCCCTTAGGTCAAATTATTTTAGACCTAGAATAAAGTGCACTATATCATATGCACTATACTATATGTTTTTAATAATCACTTAGCTTAAATTTAGAGAAATATTGTACACATGGTAGTTTGTGTGGATCTCATCCCATACTGGCTTCCCCTATTTATGACACCCTACAATAGTATGATATAGTTAACACAATTGATGAGCGAATATTGTTACTTATTATTAACCAATGTTCGTGATCTATCCAGATTTTCTCAGTTTTTTTTTAACCTAATATATATATTTTTTCTTTTCCAGAATCCCATCCAGGATAGCACATGACATTTAGTCACCATGCGTCTTTATTTATTTTTTAAGTAGGTTCCATGCCTAGAGTGGGGCTTGAACTCACGACCCTGAAATCAAGATTCACATGCTCTACTGACTGAACCAGCCAGGTACAGACATTACCACGTCCCTTTAGACTCTTCATGGCTGTGGCAGTTTCCCGGACTTTTCTCATTTTTAAAGACTTCAGGAGTTTTGAGGAGTACTAGTCAGGTATTTTGCAGAATGCCTTTCCATTGGGTTTTGTGTGTTATTTTCCTTATGGGTAGGACAGGGTTATGCAATTTTAGGTGGAAAACCACAAAAGTAAAGTGCCATTCTCATTACATCTTATCGAGTGTACATAATATGAATATGATATTGCTGTTCATGTTAATCTTGATCACCTACCTGGCTGAGGTTGTATTTATCAGATCTCTCCATCATAAAGTCATTCTTTTACCTCTACCTCCTTTCCATACTTTACTCTTTGGAAGGAAGACACTATGCAAAAATCACGCTTATGAGGTAGGGAGTTATGCTTCACTTCCTTAAAAGTGAAAAAATGAAATAAATTTTTCCACGAGGGAGATTTGTACAATCAGCGGTGCTTTCAGTTGGCTCATGTTTCCCTTTGATATTGATCCATCATTATGGATCTTATGGATTATGTTTTTGTTTGTTTCATTCTGTTGTTGTTTCTATCACTGTAAGATATCCCAAGATCATCTTGTATATTTCCTGCTTCAGTCCTATCATCAGCCAATTAGCCATTTTTGCAAAGAAACTGAGTTCTTTGCATTGGAGAAATCAAGATCTGGGCACTAGATATATTCATTGCCACTTTGGTATCTTTGGCTCTAGGTGACAGAGCAAGGAAACCTATGTGTGTATACTAGCTCATGTATAGACACTATAAATATTTCTATATGCAACCATCTGTATCAATATTAAGCTAAACCTGATTTCATACAGATCTCTCAGCTGACAGAGCAAGGAAATCTGTGTGTATACTAGCCCATGTATAGACACTATAAATATTTCTATATGCAGCCATCTGTATCAATATTAAGCTAAACATGAGTTCATACAGATCTGTCCAACATCAATCCTTTACCATATGGGTCATTCTAACCTTCTAGTCTTTCTTATCTTTAAACGTCCACACAACAGTGAGAAAACTGGCTCCAATTTTTCATCATAATTTACATAATTGTTCAATTTCAGTAAGCATGTATAGAGGTTTCAAAACTGTTAATCCACATGTCTGATGAGAACCAACTTTATCAGCTAGAATATAGTTCTTAGGTACAATTTCTTTTGCCTTTATTCTTACAAACTATTCATTTCAGTAAAATGTTAACACTAAGCATTTTTCCTTTATGTTTTTTACTGATGTTTCATACACTTTAAAAATAATTAGATCTTCTTTATTGTCACATTTAAATTATTTATTATATTTAAATTATTTATTATTTAAATTATTTGTTTATATTTATATTTAAATTATTTTATTATTTATATTTAAGTTATGTATTATTAAATTTATATTTAAATTATTTATTATTATTATTACAGCATTCTTTGCGCTGTCAGACTATATGGGCTAATCAAATGCAAAGTGTCTTGTATCCATCACATTACAGTGTTATAGACCCTTTTTTTAAATTTTTTTTTTAACGTTTATTTATTTTTGAGACAGAGAGAGACAGAGCATGAACAGGGGAGGGGCAGAGAGAGAGGGAGACACAATCAGAAGCAGGCTCCAGGCTCTGAGCCATCAGCCCAGAGCCGACACGGGGCTTGAACTCACGGACCGTGAGATCGTGACCTGAGCTGAAGTCGGACACTCAACCGACTGAGCCACCCAGGCACCCCATAGACCCTTTTTTTAAAAGAAAAAAAAAGAAAAGAAGAAAAGAGACAAGACAAGAAGAGAAAAGAAAGGAAAAGAAAGGAAAGGAAAAGGAAAGAAAAGAAAAGAAAAGAGAAAAGAAAAGAAAAGAAAAGAAAAGAAAAGAAAAGAAAAGAAATGAAATATAAGAAAGACACTATGTTCCCTATTTTCAAAACCACTGGCAGCCACTGATCTTTCTACTGTCTCTGTGATTTTATCTTTTCCAGAACGTCATATAAGAATCTCCTGTTATATGACCTTTTCAAACTGGCTTCTTGCACTTAGTGATATTCATTTAACATTCATCCATATCTTTGCATGGTTTGATAGCTCATTTCTTTTTATCACTGAGCATTATTCCACTGCCCGGATGCACCACAGTTTGTTTATTCTGGTTGCTCCTGGTTGCTCCAGAGATCCTGGTTGCTCCAAGGTTTTTGGAGATTATGAATGAATTGCTGTAAAATCTCTCATGCAGGTTTTTGAATGAACATACATTTTCAAATACTGTAAGTCTTAGTTGGGTAAATAACTAGGAGTGCAATTGCTAGATTGCATAGTAAGACTGTTCACTTTTTGAAATTGCCAAACTCTCTTCCAAAGTCACTATACCATTTTGTATTCCCACCGGCGATGAATGAGAGTTTCTATTGCTCTACATCCTGGGCAGCATTTGGTGTTGTAAGCTTTTTTGGGTTTTAGATATTCTAATAGATGTGTAGTAGTATCTCATTGCTATTTTCAGTTCTGTAATGACGAATAATGTCAAGCATCTTTCCGTATGTTTGTTTGCCATCTTTATATCTTCTTTGCTTATTTTTCAGATCTTTTTAGATCAGATCTTTTGCTTATTTTTTAATTGGGCTGTTTGTTTTCTTATTTTGACTTTAAAAATTCTTTGTATAATTTAGATGTAAGTCCTTTAACAGATATGCATTTTGCACATATTTTCTCTCAGTCATTGACTTGTGTTTTCACTCTTTCATGTATCTTTCAAGGAGCAAAATTTTTAAATTTCAATGAAGTCCAACTTAACCAGATTTTTCTTTCATATATTTTGATTTTAATGTTGTGTCTAAAAACTTGTCATCAGAACCAGAATTACATATATTTCCTTCTAGAAATTCTAAGTTTTGCATTGTATATTTATCTGTTTTGTGTAAGAGAGAAGGTTTCTGTCTAATGCTCATTTAAATAAAAATTTGCCCGGGCGGGGGTGGGGGGAGGGCGGCACATATAAACATCCAGTGGTTTCAGCAGCATATGGGGAAAATGCCATTTTATTTCATTTAATGGCCATTATCACTTTGTCAAATTAACTTGTGTGGATTTTTTTCTGGGCTCCTATCTTGTTGCGTGTTTTTCTATGTTTCATCAATATTATGGTCTTGTTATTACTGCAACTTTATAAGTAAGTCTTGATGTTGAGTAGTATTAGTCCCCGAACTATGTTCTTCTTCCTCCTCCTCCTCCACATCCCTCTCCCCCTCTTCCTGTCTCCTCCTCCTCCTCTTCCTCCTCCTCCTCCTTCTTCTGTATTTTGCTAGCTCAATTATGTCTCTGTCCCTTCCAAATAAACTTTAAAACCAGTTTGTTGATATTTAGAAATAGTTTGCTGGGATTTGTATTGAGGTTCTGTTGAATCTATAGATCATGTTAGGAAGAATTGACATCTTCACAGTCCATGAACATAGAATACCTCTTCTTTTCTTTAGCTCTTCTTCAATATCACTCATTAGTGTTTTCCATAAAGTTTTTTTAACATATTTTTCCTTACCTTCATTTGGGTCTCCAGCTATGGAGATAGGTGGCACAATTTGCTTTAACAGAGAACAAAGGCTCAGGGGATACAGTTCTGTCTCTCCTTTGCTTCCAGGCCCTGTTCTTAGGTTTCTCTTAAGGTGTCACAACTTTCTCTTCTCATATGATGAATTCCTTCCCATGTGATCCAACACACAAAGCCTCCTCCATTCAGGCCCAGATTTGTTGGTGCACTAGGATGAGCTCTACTGACCTTCCAACTGAGATTCTTGGTGTGCTTTCCATGAATACCTTCTAGTCCATTGGTATTGCCATTTGGTTGATAGTCTCCAAGTCATGGTGGCCATGATGACTGTCACTGAGACATAACTTAATGAATGTTTATAGGATGAATGAATAAATTAGTGAATGGACATACTGAAGACGTGGAAAAGAGATGCCGTAGTTACATGAAAAGGCATCAAAGGTGGATTAGGATCACCCACAACTTTTACCCACTATACTACTTTAACCAGAGCTGGTCTTGATAGTCCTCTTGCAGTATCTTGTTTGGACTCATCTCTGTGCTGACTTCTCTAAGGCAAACGCCCTTAAACTAATGATATTGCTAGTTATATTGTAGTCAATCCTTGTACATATGTTATTTCTTCACAGAAAATATTTTAAAGAAGGTGATTCTAATTCTGCATTTTTTTGGTGGTTCTTACTGTAGTAGTTTTCATGTTTAAATATGCAATAAATAATTTTTCAGTGGATTACCCATGTTTCTGCCGAAAGAATAAATGCACAGAGTCCAGCTGCTCTGATTAAAAAGGTACCAATTACTTTAATTCGCATTTTTGAAAAAAAAATACAGTCACTTTGTCCTTTTGCTTTTCATTGGAGCTAATCCTTAAATTGGCGAGTAGGACAGAGTCAAGTCTCAGTTATAAACAGAAAGAATTTCTTGCAAGGTCTTAAAAATATAGTCAAGTCGAGTAGTTCATAAAGTCCTTTGTTTACCATTTTCTACTTTCTGTTTAATTTTAAACTCACTCTATTTCCATACAACCTATAAGCCAACAGAGTACGACTTAAATTCATACATTCGGTATCCTCTAACGTGCAGAAGGCCTAAACCCCAAACACAAACAGCCAGAAGAGGGATGATAAATTGTTTTGTTTGCAGACTTCAGCATGCACTAGAAGGAAGGGAAATTCTTAATGGAGATACAGAAACAAGGAGCAGCATATGTGGTTGCCACGTCTTGATTTGGATTCTCAAGGCTGATCTGCTCACTTAATAATGGATTGACGATTGCATGGATGTCAGGCACACCTCTATTCAGAAACAGGTCAGCGCTTACTAACTGACTGTGATTCAAAATGTATCCCTCATTCTTCCTTATTGCTCAGGACACCAGGCAAGGCAACTTTTTTGTGCAGTTAGCACCTCATTGTGGCATTTATCCAGTATTGCTATTAAGTACCATCAGTTGGAAGAAAGAGGGAAAAGTTTAATGCGAAAGGCCATGTTTCTTTTTGCTTCTTATAAAGCAGAAGTCAGGAAGCTATAGCCTATGGATCAAAAACAGCCCACCCCCTGTTTCTCTGTAAATAAAATTTTATTGGTACACAGCCATGCTCCTTTGTTTATGTACTGTCCATGGTTGCTTTTGCACTGAAATGGCAGAGCTGAGTAGTTGTGGGAGAGACCATATGACCAACATATTATTTGTTATTTATTATTTTGTCTTTTAAACAAAAAGTTTGCTTGTAAACTTGTAAAATCCTTGTAAAACCTTGATCAAAATAGAAATTTTTCATGGTGATGAGTTAAGAACATCTTTTCTCCTTAGCTTTAGTGCCTATCTAATAGCATAAAATGGTTGCCTAAATATTTGAATAAAGGCGCTAAGAAATTAATACGAAATCAGATATTCTATTGCCATCAACAATGGCTTTTATAATCATACTTTTAAAACTGTTATCATTTTCCATCATTGTGGGTAAACACAGTTTAATAATGTTTTACAAATGATTCAAAGACCTTGCTTAGTTCTGGTTTTCCTAAAGAGAATTATTTTGCTGGAATTTACAAGCAACATGCCATTTGTTGTCAACTTTTTTTTTAAACTTTTTTATTTTTTGCAGCTTTTATAGCATGGGCTTGACAGCAATAGGCCGATGTCTCTTCTTATTGAAATAAAGTATTAAGTGTTAGTGTCTAGGACAAGGTGATATTTCAAAGGGCAGTGTATTTATAAAGTGTTCTTTTCTGGTTTCAAATTCTGCATTTTACACAAAACTACAACTGCTGACTTCAAGAATAAGTTTAAAACTAAGAAGTAGAAATCTAGAAATGAAGAACATTCTAAATATGCTGAATCTCAAAGCTTGCAACTGAAATCTTCGAAGAAAATAGTTCCCCAGCTTCTGTGAACTAAAGCTTCTGTAATCTCCAAAATACCTATCAAATTTCTTCCATCATTTCACTTTAAAGTACATGTTAAAGGCTGAATTTCTCATCTTAAGAAGTTGTTCATGTTTTACTCCTGCCCCTGCTCATATTTGGCCCAAATGGTAGGATCTGCCCTTTAATAAGATGACACTTTTCATCTCACTTTTGCCCTGACCTCGCCTTTAGGACTTATTCTCAATCTCTTACTTCCTATTGCTTCGTACGTATTTAAAATCTGAATTTCGCCATCTAGAGCCATCCAGTCATTTCCTTTTCCCAGCCTTTCTTTGTTTTTCTTTCTTTTATTCATCTGAGGGGCATGGGGTAGTTATTTCTCTTGCCCTCTTAGTTCTCACTGGACTTTTCATTGTGCTGGAAAGACTTGTTTTTCTGCTACATCAAATTCCTGAATCCTGATAGCACCTTTACAGGATGAATGGAATATTACCAACTGTTGTTGTTCCATACCTGGGGCAAAACGAACTGCTGTTGGGGTCATTAGAAGAATCCTCGTGCTTAACTGTAAACCATGGTCCCATTTCCTTTCATATGATTCCATTACCCATATGCCACATATGACAATTTTATAATGCTTGCCCAAATAATAACTTCAAAGAAATTCAATCAATGTTTAAGTTGATTTAAAAAACTGAACTGCAATTAGCTTAATTATATATATGTATATGCATATATATATATAACATTATATATTATTTTAACATATTTTTTAACATAGTCTTAAAAAGCACCAAACCAAAGGAGCATGTCAGAATCTCAGGGATGACCATCTAGAGAATGGAACCCTGAATCTTTCACCATCTCTCAAACAACTGGCTTCACAATCCCCTACAGCAGCCTGGATTCTTCCACTCATGGAACATTTGGTTTCTAACCTTTAGTTTCACCACCTGGAGTGGCTGAGCCTCTTCTTTGATCTCAATGAGAAAAGTTTTGACTCTAAGAGGTCAGACTTGGGTTCTGGGCCAGGTAATGCAATTGAGACACAGAAACCATGGTTACAAGATGATCAGGGGCAATGTTCCTTCATCAGGATAAAAGATTGTTCTTATAAGAAAATACGATGGACAACAGAGCAATGATGTCCACTGCTGGCAGTTACTGTGTAGTGTTTTATTTTTATTTTTTAAATGTGTATTTATTTCTCCGAGAGAGAGTGTGAGTGGGGATGGGGCAGAGAGTGAGGGGGACAGATGATCTGAAGTGGGCTCTGTGCTGACAGCAGAGAGCCTGATGTGGGGCTTGAACTCGCAAACCGTGAAATCCTGACCTGAACCAAAGTTGGAACTTAACCAACCGAGACACCCAGGCACCCCTGTGTAATGTTTTAATGCCTATTTTTTCACATCATTTTTCTTCTCTAAACGATTATTTCTGTAAGGACAAATCTTATGATATCTGTTTTTCCAGTGCCTCATACAGGTGCATAATAAAAAATCAACCAATGTTTATTGAATTAATGAGTGAACAAGATTTATTTTGAGAAAACGAATAGTGTAAAAATGGGGGGAAAGAAAGCATCATCCCATTTACTGTTGGTCCTTGCAGCTTTTTGTTCCCCTTGGTGGTCTGTGTAACTCAATCCATTTGGGTACTGGATTACAATAGTGTTTTATCCATCCTGCTTGACGTGATCCAGAATCCCATGCCAGCACCGCACTCAAAAAATAAAATATAATAATGATATATTTCACATGCACTTCAGTATCTCCCTGCCATGAAGAGGCTAAAATTTATGTGCCATCTTGGACTAATAACTCTTTCCTTCAGGACATCTCAGATTTTATCAGTGCTCTTGACCTTTCCCCTTCCACTCTGACAGCCCTAGAGACTTCAACTTTACTTGAGCTTGACTGTCAATTCCAGGAGGCTCTCTTATTTTTTGTCAGGTTTCTTGTCTCGCAATCAACCTAGGGTGGCCCTGTCACAAGCCATGGATTTCTCTCCCATCTCCCTCCTTTGCCAGCTCCCTACAGATGTGTCACTTGAATAGAGATATGGTAAGTGCCTGAGTGCCACTACATATGGATTTATACATAATTTAGGAATTGGTGTCCTGTAGTGAATCATTTCATGTGTTTTCCCCCAAAACATTCAAGTGTCCAATGTCACCATCAGTTCATGTTTTTTCAACATGCCAGAATAACTTCAAAACTAGCCACACTAAGCACAGTCACCTCTTTTCATCTCTTAAAGGCTGCTTTACTCTGGTCTCCAAATTTTAATGTTTATTCCAATACTTCAATGAAATTAAACTTCCGAAGATCTCAGATACGATAGCCCTCACAGGTAACAACTGAAATGTAGATCCTATTGTAATCATATTCATATTTCTTGAAGATTGCCTTATTATCATCAAACCTGGAACAGATGGAATTATAAACCAAGAGTAACTGTTTAAGCCTAAATTCTGATGTGACACTTAGATGAGTCACTTCTCCCCTTTCCCTCTGCTGCAGGTTAAGCTAGAACAGAATGTCCCAGTGTGACGTAATAGATACCTAGTGGGACTCTGCCTTTTTGTCCCAGACTTGGGGGTTGGAAGCACTTAGCTGAAATCAAGTAAAACTAAGTGATCCATATTCTGAGGCAAGCAACCAATAACCAGTGCCAGACTGCCTTGTCAAACAGGAGGCAGACCGCCATCATTAGCCACCTCTCCCAATCTATATTTAAAAAGTAAAGAAGATTGGGGCGCCTGAGTGGCTCAGTGGGTTAAACGTTTAACTCTTGATTTCAGCTCAGGTCATGATCTCACAGTTCATGAGTTCAAGCCCTTCATCGGACTCCAGGCTGACTGTGTGGAGCTTGCTTGGGATTCTCTCTCTCCTTCTCTCTCTGTCCCTCCTCCGCTCCCTCTCTCTCTCTCTTTCAAAATAAGTAAATAAACTTAGAAAAGAAGATAGAGGGGCAAGGACCCCTGAAAGTCATCAGTGTCGTAGGCTGCGTGGGCACTGGTGTTTATGTTGAGGAGTAATGAGAGAACAATCAGAGCATCACCTATGGATGGATGGACTTCAAGAGCAGTGGCCAGCCTTGCATTCCCCTTTGGGATGTCACCTTAAGCAACAGACTTGCTCATCATCCCCTGTGCCTACTCATCAGGGAGAAAGAAATTAGAAACAGGTGGCAGGGGGCAAGCATGAAGTAACAATGACAGCTGTCAGCAGACGCACTTCAGGGTTATGGCAAGACTGTGTTAGTTGTCTGTGGACCCTGCAGAAGGTTCCTACCTTGGGAACCCATGCCAATACTACAGCCCAGAGAATAGACTCCAACCAAGGGCCTCCAGAAGCAAAACTTTATGAAGAGAAGTCCTGATGAGGGTCATAGGGAAAGGCTTTAAAGGGGTGAGTCAGGGGACTCTGCAATGGGGGGGGGGGTCTGGCAGAGCTCTTCAGAGATATCACTCTATACCACTCTAGTTTTGGACACTTTGTCTTCAAGGGTATTCAAGCGAAGTTGTCATTAGCGAGAGATTCATCTGAAATCAACACAAAAAGGATCACAGTAGTTCAGAAAGGGGCTTGTTTTCCCACCCACCTCTTCAAACAGTCCTTACCAGTAAAGGATACGAAATCAGCAGAGGCAAGAGAGAAGGAATACTAGTTGCACACTCTCTTTTAGCTCTGTGTTCCTCAGGCCGGAAGTACAGCCTGGGTTGGGTGAGGGGAGCAGCTCTGAACTGGATATACCATTTAGGTGCTAGTTTTAATTACCAAAAGCTACAGGAAAGTAAAGAATGTGGCGCTTGCTCTAGTTATCGTTACGTGACATGACAGATTCAATAAAGCACCAAGGAATGAGAAGCAAAAGTCATAAAATATCAAGCATATACTTTATATAGCGAGGAGTAAAATGTGCAAAAAGGTCTCAAATAAAAGTCAGGAATTTCAACTGTAGTCTTGTCTCTGCTCCCAAATCCTTAAACAAGATACTTCCTTCTGTGGCTTATTGTTTATTCGGACAAAAATACTTCCTCCTTTACTAAGCAGGCTAAAACTCTGAAGATAATAGGACACATTGTCATGTGTATTAACACAGTTCATAAAGTTAGTAGTTTTGCCGTGCTGCAGAACAAGTCACCAGAACTTGAACAGTATAAAACAATACTCGATTATTCGCTTACAGTTATGTAGGCTGAAATTGAAAGAACTGACAAGTTCATTTAGGTTGTTGGCCAAACACTATTTGGTTCCTTCCACCTATATGGATTGAGGCTCCCATTTCCATGCTGACTGGTAGCTGAGGGCAATTCACAGCTCCTAAAGGCTACCCACGTTCCTTGACATGTGATATTCTCCCTCTTTAAAGCTACCCACTGCACTTTGAATTCCTTTACGCTTTGGATTTCTGACTTCTTTCATCAGTCAGAAAATGTGTTTTTCTTTTAAAGAGCTCACCTGATTGGCTCAGGACCCCCTGAATAACCCCTGTATCTTAATATCAACGGATTGGAGACTTTCATTATATTTGCAAAATTCCTTCACAGAAATCTGTGTTTCATTGGAAAAACAGGGGATGAGACTCTTGGGGGAAAGCACTGGGGATGGGGTAGGGAAAGCATCTTTAAAATTCTGCCCCTCACAATAAATAGGCATTTAATTTTATTTTCTAAATTATCATACCATAAAATGTACCTTTAGCAAACTTTTAATGATGAAATAAATGATAAATGTGGATGGGAACAGAAACACTTATTCTATTTATAAATGAATTAGTTACCTCATTGAACTATGATCTAGTTTGCTTTTCATAAGCCCCTAATTATGCAATGACTATAGATGAGATAGGTAAATATTGGTGTTTTGGAGAAAATGATCAGAGTATTCAAAAATTCAGGTAAAATCATATTTTTTTTCTTCACTGAAAAATACCAAAATTTGAAGTATATTTCCAGAGTAATTTGTGCTTGCACTTAAAGAAAATACAGTAAAACCTTGATTTGTGAGCATAATTTATTCTGGAAACATGCTTGTAATTCAAAGCACTCATATATCAAGGCAAATTTCCCCATAAGAAATCATGGAAACTCAGATGATTTGTTCCATTCCAAAACCGAAAAATATTCATATAAAAATGATTACAATACCACAATATACCAAAAATAGTTTTTAAAAATGCAAAATATAAAGAAAAATAAACAAATTAACCTTTGAAACCTTGGTGGCTGGTGCGAGAAAGACAGGACAGAGGAGGGTTATTGTGTAGGATGCTTTCGCTATCATTAATGGAATCACTGCTATCTATTGGCTCAGTGGAATCTTTTTCTTTTCGTGCAGCTTTAACAAGGAACCTATCCAATGACACTTGCTTTTGCCTCCTTTTGAGAGTTTCATGGAAATGTGACATTGTGTTGTCGTTAAACAGATTCATCACTCGCGTGCTGCAGCCTTATTCGGGTGGTGTTTTTCTACAAGATTTTGCACTGTTTCTCACATTTTACACATCTCCCTAATCTCATTTGAGGTGAGGGATTCCTCTGCCTTTCTCTCCTCCTCCTCTGCGGATGAGATGCAGACGTAGACTTCTTATAAAATCTTGCAATTTCGGCCACTCGCATACCTCGTTTGTACTTCTCGATGATTTCCTCTTAACTTCCACCGTAATCATCTCCTTCTTCTTACCGCCTTTCTTTTCAACGCTTTTCTGCATGGGGGCCATTGCATATGCCTGCACGGATATTGACTACAGTACAGTATTAATAAACTCTTGTCATGTACTGTAATTAATGTAACTGGCAATAAGGCAGCAAAGGAAAGGGTCTATATCTGCAGGCCATCTGACCTAGAATGAAGCAAAGCATTCCTAAACTCACTTTTGTATGGAAAAGCAAAGGACTGTCCATAGGGGCTTTGAAGTGACAAAAAATGCACTCGTGACGTTGTGGGCACCTTCCCACGATCTGAAAAATCGCTGATTTCTGCCAAGCACCAGTGCATCCGAGCATGGGAGATGATCACCCACAATCCCGCAGCAAGATAGAGAGAGAATAGCCATTGGTTCAGTTGTGATCATGTGACATTTGGCATCGTGAACTACTCATATTGAAGACATCGCTTGTTTATCAAGTTAAAATTTATTAGAAAGGTTTGCTCGTCTGGCAGAACACCCACAGAACAAGTTATTCTCAATCCAAGGTTTTACTGTATATCAAAATTTCCCAACAGTGGGTGACCTACACAAGCATTAAGTTTCAATAAATTGCATATTCTTATGCAATACTTTCACGGAAAGACTTGCTCATGAACCAACCATGGATCTGAAGACTGACAGTAACTTCTCTCAGTGATAGATTAGACACTAAAAATAAGGCCTGAATAATAATTGAAGTTTTTTATTCATAGAGATTATTTCATAATCCATTGTGTGTGTGTGGAAAGCATTTTAAAACTTACAAAATGCTTTTACACACATTACTTCATTTTTTGCTTTACATAAAATAAAGTTACTCTATAACTCCTCCAAATTCTTAAAATACTGACCATTCTTGATAAATTAGTTAATCACGACTTTTCTTAAAAAATACACACAAAGGTGGGGTGCCTCGGTTAAGAGTCAGACTTTTTGGCTCAGGTCATGATCTCGTGGTTCATGAGTTTGAACCCTGCCTTGGGCTCTGTGCTGACACCTCAGAGCCTGGAGTCTGCTTTGGATTCTGTGTCTCCCTGTGTCTCTGCCCCACCCCTGCCTGTGCTCTGTCTTTCTCCGTCTCTCAAAAATGAATAAATATTTTAAAAAATAAACACACACACACACACACAAGGTCATATTTTTCAGAATCTCACATTTAGTTACTTTCTCAATGACTACCTTTTAGGTGCATGGGAATTCAACGGAAGCTGGGAGCCCGTCTGTTTCACAACCCTGATGGGCTAATGATGCCAATGTGTTTTCTATGTAGCTGTTGTTTTGTTTTGCTTCTAATGATTTCAACAGTGTTTTAGCTCCTTTGTCCAATTCCCACTTTTGGCAACTATTTCCTTGCCCTCATGTTTTACTACTCTCCTCTCCATCTTCTGGATTTAATCTTCCAGCACATGTCTAGTCGACAAGCTTTCCTCCAAAGTTTGACATCAACAAGGATAGTTTTTGTCCTCCTAATGTTCTCCTATGGTCTCTAATTTTTACGTTTCCACTACACAGAATCTCTGGTATGGGGTGGGAAATTGCATACTCATGTTGAATGGGGAAGCACGTGGGAAATCTTAGGGAAGGGCACAAGAGAAGTCATTGTCTTGGAGAAAAACCAGCCACGAACCATGAACTCTCCCCCACAGGATATTGTGTACAAGTATGTATGCATCCTTGATAATCTGTGGACAAGATTTAATGAATTAAAGCCTAGGATCGTTAATTTGTAAATAGCATGTCTTAGAAATTCTTAGCATCAACAATTAGGAGGGATATAAAATAATTTACAGGGGCATCTGGGTGGCTCAGTTGGTTAAGCGACCTACTCTGGCTCAGGTCACGATCTCGCGGTTCATGAGTTCAAACCCCAGTTCCGGCTCTGTGCTGTCATCACAGCTCAGAGCCTGGAGCCTGGTTCAGATTCTGTGCCTCCCTCTCTCTCTGCCCCTCCCCTACTCACGCTCTGTCTCTGTCTGTCTCTCTCTCAAAATAAATAAATAAATAAATATTAAAATAATTTACAAATGAGAAAGAAGGGGTGGGAAGAGTATAAGAGAAGGGACGTAGTGTCGTGCTAAAAAATGTCTGTATCTGGAACCAGTGGAACCAGGCTTATCTCTGCCACATCCCAAATATGGGATCTTGGGCAAGTTTCACAACCTTTCTGAGACTTGGTTTTCTTACGTGGAACATAAGGATGATATTTCAAATACCATAAGTTTGTGTTATTTTTATACACGAGGATGATTTTATATGATAAACAAAGCCCACTGAAATACACAGGGACTTTTTAGACTTCATTCTCCCAATGTCCATTTATGCACTAGCAAGTCAAAGATAATTTGTGTCACTTTCTAAAACCTCTATCACAATATAAATCAACAAGATAACAGATGTATGTATTTCCCCCAAACTATCTTGCCCATATAAAATAATTGGGCGGTTACCAAATATGGAATCAACTTCTAAACTTTAAATTACTAATATGCTATTTTCAGGACGTTAAGCAAAAGAATTGCACCATAAGCACAAACAGTAAATACTGCAAGTGTTTAGATAAAGGGCCAAATGATGTTGTATTCTGGTTTCTCCCCACTGCACTATGACAAACAAAACATTCTGATCAGCTAGAGACAACTGTGGAAAATATGGATTTTCATCCATCAACGTAGTTCTAAATGTATCTACTTCTAAACACTAAAAAAATAGCTGAAGAATGAGTGTTGGTAGGAGACAGACAATTGTGTTTAATCCTTACCTTTTTGCTAACAGATCCATCACTTGGAAAGCGACGGGGTAGGATGGGTAGGCAAACACACTCCCTAACCCTTCAGATGTTTGGTGAATTCTCTGTTCTTGGGATTCACTTATTTTATAAAATCCCCCCTCCCTCTTCTACTGCTTCATATTATCATTTGGGCTTCCTGGTGAAAACCATGCAAAGAATACGTAGTAACATGATATTGAGACTGACGCATGGGCTACAAAATCAAATAGGAGTGTCCATGTAAAAAATAGAAACACGATTACAAAAAGAATCCAGAAAGGCTGGTATCACAGCATTAGGAATAACTATCTGTTTGAATTTGTAAAAGCTGTATAAATATTAAAAACCACTTATGGTGGCTGGTGAGCACATTTCCCTTGATAATCTATTGGGTCTTTCCTTCACTGTGTAAAATGCCAGGCTGTGGTTGGAAGAGGGAGGCAGGTGGGAAATTTAGTGAACAAAGGGAATTGCAAATTTACAAAGAAATGCTGATTTGTCCATCGAAGTGACATATTCTAAAGGAGATTTCATACCATCTATGAATAAGAGATATTTCTCCTTCTTTTTTTAACTTAAAAAATCCCTTTTCTGTGGTTCTACTTATTTATTTTAGGAACAAAATATCAGAGAGTTAAATTTTCAAAACAAGGGTGTAACGAGTGATAGTTAACATTAGTTTCTCCTAGTCTTTCATCCTATTTTCTTCATCCATTTTTTTCTTAAAATTGGAGCAAGTTGGGATAATGGGGGATAAGGATTGCGTTGGCCAGCCTACCACAAGGAGGAGCATGTGGTGGGAATGAATGGTAGCAAATACATTCCGCAGGAACTACTGTAGATCTTTTGTAGAATTAGACTACAAACAATATAGCTTGTGGTAGGTTAAATGATGACCCCCCAAAGATGCCCCGTGTGGGTATTAGGGTGTCCGTGTCCTAATCCCCAGAACCTGTGAATATGTACTTTACGTGATAAATGGCTTCACAGAAGTGATTAAATTAAGGATCTTGAAATGAGGAGATTATGCTGCATTATCTGGGTGGGACTGATATAATCACAAGAGTCTTTATGGAGGGAAGCGGGAGGATCAGGGTCGGTAGGCGGAGATGGGATGACGGAAGGCACGAGTTGGAGGGATGGGAGCAAGGGGTCCAGAATCAGAAAGGCAGGTGGCCCTTGACAACCGACAAGAAAAGGAAATGGAGCCTCAACAGCGATGCAACCCTGCTGATACCTTGGTTTCAGACTTCTGTTTGCTGCAGCAGCCATGGAAGATGAATACACTAATGAAATATCTACCGTTTTTTTTTTCATTGGTGAATACTTGAGACATTAAAGATGCTAGCTGGGAAAAAAAAAATACTATTTCCGGGGGAATTTTTCTGGACTTGGAAAGAGATTTGTAGCTCAAATAACAAAATTGAAATAATCATAAACACATATTGTAATAGCCAGCATTTCTCAAGCACATTCTGATGTCCCAGACATTCTGCTAATCTTTTAAATTACATTAACACTTATAATTGAATTCTCACACAAGCCTATGAGTTGAGTGTTAATATCTACTTTATATAGATAAGAAAATGAGGTCTAGAGAAGGAATTAAGCCAGTCAATAGGAGAGTTTTCAAATGCTGCTGCTGCATGTCTATTATCAGAGGGAAGAGGGTAAGGAAGAAATAGGCTTTTAAAAAAAATGCTATATTCTAGAATGAAACATAAAATACTTCAATTTTTGTCGACATTCGCTACTTTAGAAAAAAGAAGGTGGGAGGGTAGTCTCCATTAATTGTAGAGTGTCTTCGAAGATGGCTTTAAATATCTCACTGTAAAGTCCATTTCTTCTGTAGTATTGACATTGGAAACCAATCCATTAGATAATTCTGATTTTTCTGCCGTTATAAATCTGTCAACAAGGGCAATCCTATGGCATATTGATATTCCTTGATATTTATTTCACAACTGCCTTTACGAAACTCCAAGATATTAGTTTACACATATGTCTGCATTATACTGCAATAGCAGCGGTTTTTCAAAGAGCATTTCTAAATTCTAGCTTCTATAACAGTCAATCATTCTATAGTATTTTACCTCAAATAATTCCTGACAACATCAATATGGCACCAGCTTCAATGTACTTAGAAGGTATCAGTATTGAAATAAAAGAAAAGCTGTTATTCAGCCTAACACAGCCATACGTATGTGTACGCGTTCCCAAAAGCTTAAAAGATACAAAGCAGAGTTTCTTTCATGGGACTAAAAATGCGATTTCACAATGATGTAACATCTTCTGACATCTAGTATTCTTTTTTGGAAAACGTTTTACGGCTAACCAATAATCATACAAACTCAACACCTCAATTTGATGAATACAGGTAGGTAGAATACATGTAGGCCGTTGTTGTTTTGTGTTGTGTTGTTTTGTTTTGTATACACACATCATATTCCACTTTATTAATTTTCAATAAGAGATAGAACTTTTAAGCTGACTGGAGACTTTTTTTCAGCCTCTTAGAGAATTCTATACCAGGAAGAAGGCTGGAGACAGATGGCCAATTGTTTGTTCTTTAGATCATCTTTTTTTCCCTAGACTCCATGTAGACAATCACTTTTCCTTAAACATGCAGTTTCCTCAGACAGAGTCAGTACATTTATAGGAACACAGATTTTTTTAAACATTATGATTCTAGCCATGGTTCATCTGATTGGGCATTTGCATTTCATAAATTTTCATCAAAAACACTTGCAAACTATTCTTTTCATGGGATACATTTTCTAGTTGTTAGCCTCATCCTTATTGTTAATTCTTCTCAATTTGGGGGAAACCCTTAATGTTATTTCATGATGACGGAATTTATTAACCTGCTTGGGTTTCTATTTTCCCCTCCTTCTCTAACTATTTTTCTTCTCTCTATTCTTTCCTTCACTTTTTCCTCTGTTACTTTCTTCTTCTAGTTGCATTCTTTCCTTCCTTTTGGAAGAGTCTATTTTTCTAAACCAGATTACAAAATTGATCTTATAGGGCCCCTGGGTGGCTCAGTTGGTTCAGCATCCAAAGCTTGATTTTGGCTCAAGTCATGATCTCATAGTCCAGAGATCAAGCCCGATGCTGGGCTTGGTGCTGAGCTTAGAGGCTGCTTAAGGTTCTCTCCTTCCCTCTCCTTCTGCCCCTCCCCTGTTTATATACGTGCATGCACACACTCTCCCATTAAAAAATAAAAATAAAATAAAATAGATTTTATGTAATATTTGTCTAAATAACACCAGTCTTCTAACATATTTCAACCTGAATTTCAACAATCATAGCAACATGAAGATAGATATTTTATACCTTAGTTTATATAGCTGCTTTCTTCTTGAAATAGAACCGCCTGCCTGCATGCTCCATACTTTCTACATAAAACATCCCTGTCAGTGTCAAATCAATGACTCACAGAAGATATCCTCTTATTATTTCATCAGATTAAGTTTTTTCACTGAATTATTTCGATACTATGATAAGATGGCAGGAAGCATATACTCAGCCCCGGTCACAATGTAGTCTGTCGGAGTTACACACCATCTTGCAATGAGGAAATAACAAGTCTAAAGATGACGTCAGAACCATAGATAAGTATGGGGAGCAGAAGGAAATATGGAACATGGGAACCGAAGATGGCAGAGCCACTAAATGAGACCCAAAAATCAACCCTTGTTATTGTAAGCTGCTAGAGTTGGATTTGCTATTACATGTAGCTGAAAACAAGCCCAAGTAAAAATGTATCTATTGTTTAACGGTGCATATATTTTTTAGAGCTTTTTATGCATCTCCAGCAATGTTTCGGGGGGCACAAAAAATGACCTGCTATGTTAAGCCAAAATAAAGCCTTTGCAATGGTAGGTCTTAAATGATTTCTTCAGGATCAAAGACCAATGGAACTTGATTGTACTTCTGCTTAATAAAGTTGGAAATATATCTTGACTCACTGATTTCAGAGGTACAGATGACATTTCTTGAGCATGGGTATTCCAACATAGTTTTGTTGTTTGAGAATAAATTAGAAAGCAGTTATTGTAAGTTGTCCATTGCAACAACTACCTCATATATATATCTGCTTGGGTCGTGAACCATTAAACGACCAATTGAAATGAGATGCTTAGCAGTGATGGGGAAATTTTGATCTGAGATTTTTTTTTCTTTTTTGCGTAATGAGACATTCCCTTGGCCTAGAGCATCTTGTTTTTAAAGTTTCAATATCTTTGGACTGTTGATGATTGTCCAAGAATAGCATTATCTCAAGCAATCAAAAGAACCTATCTACTATTACCACATGAATGATTTTATGTGTCAGTAGAGAGAAAAATCACTAAAAATTAAGTGATTATATACTACTGCTTTTAGAACACAACTTAGGTTAAGAGATGTCAAATTGTTTTTTAAGTGAGTTTGGAATCAAGGAAATGTTATTATTTAATGAAATACCAGAATCAATGAAATCAAAGAAATAAGTTAGCTCCTACTAAAGAAAAAGGTAGTAGTTTAGCAGTTAGCCTACTAAAGAAGGCATCTGGATTACAAACAGGATAGAAGAAATAAAAATAAATTAAGAATATTTTTTAAATTGATACATATAGCACAACCAAGTGCTATATATATATTTTTTTCTAGTGAAAACATTTATTAAAACTTACTTTTAGTTATAAAATGTGAATGGGTGTATCAGTGATGTCTCCCAGCAACGGACTGATGTAGTATGTCTTAGAGTCTTCTTGTCCTCCTGAAATGGGCCTCTTTGACTCCTAATGTGAATCATTCTGGTGTGTTCTATGCCAGCTTTATCTTAAAGGGTAAGAAAAGTATATTGAGCATCACTGTGTATGTTTTTATGTGTGGGTAAAAATATTTTAACTTGGTAACATTTCTTTGCTCCACTGTAGAAGAATCTAATACAAACCACTGCATTATATACACATTAAAACTATAATTAAAAGACATTTAAAAAGTACAATAATTTTAATGGTTATGTACTGAAAATTTACTCAATGCAGAGTATCATTATTGCATACAAAATAAAGATGTGCCAAAAAAAACCTGCTAGATGCTGCTATCAGCTTCCCTCCATCTTCTTTTGTAACAGAACCACCAGATTTTTGTTGGGCACAGAATGCCCCACAACAGAAGTGTACATTTTTCAGTGTTCCTTGCTGAGTGGTTGCAGAAACATGATGACACGCAACCCCAAATTTGCTTCAGGTGGCAAAACTGATGCTGTTGTCCACATGCACCAAGAGTGTGTGAAAAGATGTAGTAGTCACATAGTGAGGCTTTCTGGGCAGAGGAGGGAGGCGGGTGACTCCAGGGCAGATCCAAACAATAGTTTGAGTGAGATGGTGGTAAAGAGATACTGTCTTGAAATTTCTATGGTGGTTGGGCAGTGGGGCTGGAGTGAGGGACTGCATGCACTGGCAGAGGCTTTTTTGGTTTGAACCTCCCACCAGAGCCAAAGGCTTTCTTATTAAAGCCTGAAAGGCAAGAGGGAGGAGTAAGGCTTAAAAATTGTGAGTGGTAAAAAGGAAATGAAGTCAGACTCTGTTATGGTAGTCATGTGACTCAGTTCTCATCAATGGGCCATGTGTAAATAATGTTTTCAACTTCTAAGAATTATCTTTAAAAGCATACATGCCCTTAAAAGTCATTGTCTCTCTTTAATTTCCTGTCGGATCAAAGACAGTCTTCCTAGCTGGAATTAGAATGGCTGTGGTATATCATGAGGTCACCTTGCAAATAAAAATCAATTATGGAAGGGTAGTGGGTCTCAACCCTTGTGGAGCATTACTTACTCAATGCCACTGAGTTGTGAACTTGCATAAGAAAGACAAGTGCATTGCTATTTCATTTAAGCCACAGTTATTTTTGTTTTTCTGCCACAACCAAACTTAATCCAAACCTATTCTATTCTATTCTATTCTATTCTATTCGTCTGAGAGTCAAAAAAAATTTACAATGTAATTTGGGAAATCTGGGATGAGAAAACGCCATTAATAGACACAAAACACCCCCACATCATACACTGTAACATATTTCCCAGAAATAAGTATAGGAACGTAAAATAAGGATTATTGGTAACTAGCTTCAAGGCGAGGCCATCAAAGTTAAGTGTTATTACAAGACATAAAGAAAGAATGGTGGAAATGATTGAGACTGGGGACTGTCTCTGGGGATCCCTTGGAAGGGGATCCCTTGGAAGAGAGTAGGGAGTAGGCTTTGGGGGGAATGCAGGCTATGTATATGGGTGACACAGGAGAGATTTGGAAGGTAGGTTGGGAATATATCATAAAAGTCATAATTATTAAGGTTAAATTGAATGGTTTCACTTGTTTTTCATCACAATCCATGAATGAATTAGTAGTAAAGTGATCTTAGTTATGTAGCGTCATTTATCTACTAGTGGTGACAGCAGGATCTGGTTAGTCTTTGCGTTATTATTGCCAGCAGGGCAGAAAGAGAGGAAACAGCTAGAACCTGGGACTAAAAACTGCTCAGAGAAGCAACAGGTTTGTGGAAATTGTCCAGTAGCATATACTGAGAATCTTTTTTTTCTTTTTTTGGAGGTGAGAGGAAACAAAATAGAGTCATTCCAATTAATTTCAGGCTAAGAGTTGAGTAGGGCCTCTTAATATTACTAAAATGCATAGCATAGGCCTGAGACACAGGTGGAATTGTATCTGTACATGTGGTCTGCATCTGGAATGTTTTACATGAGTAATTGGAACCAGCCATTTCTTTTAGTACCAGCTCATCAGGGATGATTAAAGAAAGGCAGAGAATCCCAGTCCTATGGAGGAACTCGCTAATAGTCAAAATTAAGTCAAGGAAAAAAAAAAGATTTGGGCAGAAGCTCATAACTTGAACAGAAGGATGTGGAGTGGGAGCAGAATAGGAACCAGCCAAACAAAATTTACTCAAACATAATTTCAGACTAGAGAACAATACTAATAAGTACTTCTGAAAGCTAGGCACATAAGAAGACATGAGAAGAGGGAAAGAATTTTGGATCAATTGCATACTTTGGTAGGAAAGTACACTGAAGAAGGAATGAGACTCAAACTAACATTGTAGAAATACAGTGGGAAGCACTACTGTATGAAATTATATATGAGATAACTAGCAAGATTAACTCAGTGATTAGATTATGTTCAATTCTCTGGATTCCATTATTACAACTTTGTCTCTCTTCACCAATACCTTTTCTCCTCTTTGGTATGGTTATTCTTGATTAGACATTTTCTGGTCTACTCTATCAATTTACTTAATTAGCTATTGAGATCCCAATCTATCTACTAGATTTATAAATGCCTTGGAGGCAGAGGTTGTTTCATGCCAATTTGCATTCCCTAAACAACTAAAATTTGTGTATAATAGTCTTTCAAATATTTGTGGGAGTTAAATTAATTAACAAGTGTTTAACTGGGTCAAATGGTGCAGAAGGTGATGGAAATGAAAACTTGGAAAATAGATCAATTCAACCTTTGAGTACTGTCCACGGTGCTGAAGACAACTTTAAACAAGATACAGTCTCTGTTCATTGGGAGTTTATTGAAGGAGAAATAGACAAATGGGAGATTATGATACGATTGGTATTCAAATAAAGGCATCATGTGATGATATGAGGGAGCATAAGAATTTTTCCTGGATTAAACCATTGAGTTTGGTACTATAGAGGTCACCGTGTTAGTTTCCAATTGCTACTGTAACAACTATTACAAACTCTGGCTTAAAGCAACACAAGCTTATTATCTTACAGTTGTATAGGTCAGAAACTTGACCCCTACCTCCCTAGGCTAAATGTTAAGTATTGGTAGGGCAGCATTTCTTTCTGGAGGCTCTAGAGAAAAATTTGTGTCTTTGCCTTTTCTGATTTCTAGAAGCCACCTGCATTCCTTGGTTAGTGATCTCCTGATGATGTTTTCAAAGCCAGCAATGTCAAAGCCAGCAGAATGAGAAATCTCATTCTGCTAATGAATACATTCACATACCAAAGGGCAAGAAGTCACCATATCTATTAATTCTTATCTTTATGTGTCACATTTTACTGTGGATGTCAGGTCTAAAATGTAAATCCATTGGATGGTGTAGTATCATTTTACACATATCTCAGGATGAGTGAAGTCTTAGGTTTTTGTTTTGCTTTGTTTGTTCTGCTGTAACAATATATAGTGAGTTTTGATAGTTTGAGTATCTACATTTCAGATTAAATGGTAATTTTAGTTTTTCTTGGTGGTACGGGTAGATGTACAATCCCATGAAGGTACGCAAAAAAAAAAAAAAGGAGTATGTTTTTAGTAAGCAGTATGATAATAACAAGGTTATAATCATTATTTAATTTTTGAAAAGATTTATGAAGTGCTTAAGACATTTATTCATTATTTTTAAAGGAGGTTGTTTAAGCACTTATGAAGAGTCATTATGTTACATTTGTAACTTTGTTGTTATAAATTTTAAAAAATCAAGTATACTAAATTTGAAATTTTAGTTTGCAATGTCTAAAAGAATTTAGTTAATGAAATGGGTCATTCTCATTAAAACTAGGAGAAGTTTACTTTTTACATGTATAAGTAAATAAAAAGTTAATCAAAATGCAACAAAAATGGTTGATTTTATATTTACAAATAGTACTACATTTTAAAGTTTTAATTGGTTTACATAGCATGATCTATAAATTGAGCTTAAAAGCTTGACAACCCCAACTTTTAAGGTATAAGTTTAGTGACCTGACAATTGATTTAAAAAGATACATATGTTTAATGCAAGTATTCCTTTTCATGTTAAAGAGGTCCCTTAAAAAATTAAAATATAATTAACTATAAGGGAATGATGCAATGGACTCTTATTCAGCCATTAAAAGGAATGATACACACACAATGGAATATTATTAAGTCATAAAAAGGAATGAAATCTTGACATTTGTAGCAACATAGATGGAGCTAGAGATTATAATGTTAATCAAAATAAGCCAGTCAGAGAAAGACAAATACCATATGATTTCACTTATATGTGGAATTTAAGAAATAAGACAAAGTGGGGAATAAAGACACAAACCAAAGAGCAGACTCAACTGTAGAGAACAAACTGATGGTTACTAGCAGGGAGGTGGGTGGAGGAGGGGTGAAATCGGTGAAGCGGATTAAAAGTGTGCTTATTCTGATGAACTCTGAGTAATATATGGAACTGTTGAGTCACTAGATAGTACACCTGAAACTAATATAACACTCTATGTTAACTACATTGGAATTAAAATTTAGAAAAAGAAAATCTTATAAAAAAATAGAGACATTAAATATTTTAACTCAGGCCATCATTGGTGTGGCATAGATTGCTAGTTTTCCCTTAACAATCTTTTTTTTTAAGCTTAATTATTTATTCTGAGAAAGAGAGTGCAAACAGCTGAGAGACAGAGAAAGAGAGAGAGAGAGAGAGAGAGAGAGAGAGAGAGAGAGAGAGAGAGAATCCCAAGCAGGTTCCACACTGACAGTGGATAGCCCGATATGGGGCTTGAACTCATGAACCTGGGAGATCATGACCTGAGCTGAGATCAAGAGTCAGATACTTCACCAACAGAGCCACCCAGGCACCCCTCTCTTAACAATCTTTATGCCCTTCACACATTATTATAAAAATGAAAGTCAGTGTCCATTCAGAATATAAGGCTGCCTGTCTCAATGATGTTTCCAACTAGGTGTGATAATATAATGACTACGTAACAATTTCTGAGACTTTCTTTAAGAAACATTCCATCACTTGCTGTCTTTCATATTCTGCCATGTGGAATGTGGATGCTACCATGTTGGAATATGCCATGAGGTCAAGGATTTTTGTGGCTCAGCAAAAGACAGAAGAAGCCTAGCTCCCTGACATTATGGAGTGAAACTCTACATGACAGTGAAATAAATGTCTATTGTGTTGAACTCTAAGAGAGGTCATCATTTACACCCAGACCTAATCCTAACTAGATAATAAGAACACAGACAGCATTAGTCTTTAGGCATTTTCCAAATTGTCTCCAATAATCACTTATTACAATTATAAAGTATAAATAACACGTTGTTTAAAACAATTTTATCAGAAGTCTAAAGACAGATGTGCTATTACTTATCTAAAATTTGAGTTAATATCTTGTAAAGGAAGAAAAGTTTTCCTTAATCTGGAATACTGATGTCATTTTCTAATAATGGTTTCTTACCACTGCTAATTGGGTTATTTTAATATGAACACCTCCTGAAATAATGGCTACTTTTACTTACTGGTGTTTCTGTTGAGGATTTTTCATAATTTATTTTACTTTACTGCATAAATTACTGAACAGTGCACAGCAATTCAAAAACACCACATTTATATGAAAATTACTTTTCTAGAAAATGAAAATATTCTTTTTGCTCAACTCTAAGAAAATGATTTTTAAAATTATTTTTAATAGCCTTGAAACATTTAAATATATTTTCACTGTAATTCAGTATCAAGTGAATGAAACATGCATAGGTCTTGTTGATTACAAACCATTTTACTTACTTTGGCCCCTCATATTTGAATGATGATTAGATTTGCCTTGCCATTCTATAATTTTAAAGTTGTAGTTTTTGTTGTTTTATATTGCTTAAAAATTATCATAACAACTAAAAGAACTAATATTTGGTCTAGGTATTCTTGGACCAAACGTGGTTAAGTGCTTTCAGATGATTGGCATTACAAGCCATGTTTTCAGTGAACATTTATTAAATTCCTATTGGATGTCAGCTGTGATGTTGGGCTGAACATGCAAAGATTAAAATGGTATAGTTTATGCTCTTTGGACTTGTCACGTGTTCAGAAAGGAGTTCTTATTAAGCCTGTCTGAGGATACATTTTCTACACTGAGTCATCAAAAATTCTAAGTCTTATTTAATTGGAAAAGATTAAGCAAAATTATCCAAATATTAGACTTAAGCGAATACACACTTACGGATCCGCTGAAAAGTCAATTACACCATTCCCCTTATTTAAACCTCAATATTTTAAACTTAATATTTATTATGTAAAATATAAATTAATAAATGTATTCTTTTCTTTTCCCGTACAAGTAGATAGTATTACTCGAAGAAGGAGCTTATTTTCTTCTTCTAATTTTGAGCTCTAGGAAAACATTGTATACTTCTTAACATTTACACTGAATTACTGGAAATTAATGAAAACTGCTAATTCCACCTTATAAAATATCTGGCATGCAATGAAAGGATAATGTCATTTTTAAATACCCCACACTCTTGAAAATATTTTAATTGAAGGAAAAATCATGCTTAATCTGCTATGCCTGTTACCTTAAAAACAAACAAGATTCATAATAACCTAAGGATGTTTAAAAGGGACCATCTTATTGTAGCATGTGAAAAACACCACTTCCCCACCCATATTTATTTTCTCCCTGGTAGTAAAGTACAAACTAGTAACCATTTTAATCTGTTTAGGTTTTTAAAGATGATGCTTATCAAATATCCTGGAATATTAAAAATAATTTTAAAAGAGTATTTTTGTTCCTTTGGAGAAAAGTCAAATCAATATAAGTACCTATGAGCATCCACAGAGGTAAATCAGTCCAGTATGTAGACAAAGTCAGGAATTTATCTGAAGGATGTCTCCATTTTCCTGTCATACTTTGGTTAAGTCATAAACTCCCCCCCATTCTCAGATTAAATTAGCAGGCTCTGTGCTTTCTCTATTGCTATGTAACCACCCCAAACATAGTGGCTGGAGACAACAGTGATGTGTTACTATTCTGACCATTACAACTTTGGTCTTTGAAGGCATCTAATCTAATTTTTCAGATGAGAATACTGAAGAACCTAAACTTAACTGAGTTGTTAGTTTTAGACTGCAGTCCCAAACAACATATACTTTTATTTAAAAACAGACAAAACAAACAACAACAACAAAAACAACTGAAAACAAAGAAAAATGCCTGAAGTTTGATATGAGAACCTCCCAAGACGTCATTGAACTAAATTAATATTTGATCTTGAATGCATTGCATTGCTTTAATACGTGAACAGAACTTTAACTAAACTGACTACATTTAACAGAATCTGTATGTATATTTGAGAATATTCTCTGGCCTTAAGATTAATAGTAAGAAATATGATTTCAGCCTCAATCATCATCTTGTTTTTGACTAATGGATAAAAGAGATACACAGATTTAAATGAGAACAGCACAAATCAAATCTTGTGGACTATAAAGAAGAATTTTGAACACTGAAATTTTGTGACATTTTGATAAGATATAGTGGAACGAACCTCCTACATTTGAAAAGCTTGATGATAATATTACTAGGTAATGTAGCCCTTCCCTACATCATGTAGAGTTATTAGAATTCTAAGAGGTATTTCTGTATTTCTGTTCTTTAAAATAATTCTGCTAATACTCTTCCTCAAAGATTTTTCAGGTAAAATATATATATATATATATATATATATATGTAAAATAAAATATATATTATATTATATATATATAATATATAAAATATATATAAATATATAAACTCTTATATATATTTATATATATATATATTTCAGGTAAAAAATATATATATTATATATAATATATATATATATTTCAGGTAAAATATATATTATATATATAATATATATATATATAATATATATATATTATATATATGTTACATATTCGAGTACCTTTGCAGGTAAATACACACACACACACACACACACACACACACACACTGGATGTATACAGATATGCACACCTGCCAGAAAGAGATTTGTTATTTACACAGAATATGTTTTATGCCCACTACCACACATTTCTATGTTTCAATTTTTTAGCCTCTTTGTTCAGAAAAACAAACAAACCAGAAAACCCAGATGAGATTAGTGAATAACCTAATCCCTAGAGTTTAGTTTTCAAAATAAATTCCTGAATCTTAGCTGCATAGAGAAAGCAGACAAAAGAAACTCCAGTCAAAATCATCCACAATTCTTCCATCTCAGCAATGAGATTAGATTGACTGGGCTGGGAGAGGAAGTAGCAGAAAGAAAAAAAAAAGGTGTTATGGGATCTCAAAAAAGGAACATTATACACCATCCTCTCTCTCAAGTTGAGACCATGATACTGGATCATGGAATCCCAATGCAGAAGCTGGAATGCTGTGCCTGTTTCTCAAATGGGTGTCTGGGTCTGAGGAGAGCTTCAGAGATCCCATGCATCCAAGATTGTGAAAAAAAAAAAGAGTTGCTTCATCGTCATGTACCCTGAGAATGGTGGAGGTGGGTGACAGAGGGAGCTGGTGGCCTGAAAGAGTCTCATGGTGGCAGAGTGGATTCTGTGACATTGAGCTGAGTGTCTATGGGGCTGCTTCAAAGGATCTGATTGTCTCAACAGGTGCCTCTACAGAGGGACTGACAATTATTGTCACCCTTCTAGAATATAAGCTCGGTTTAGGTAAAGATACTACTGTATCCCCAGGCCCACGCATATAGTTCACACTCAGTATATATTTGTTGATGCATAAAGAAATCATATCTCAACATGGTATAAGGATTCTGTGCAGCCTCCATTTGAATCCAGAGTTTCACTACTTATTATCTAGACATTGTCAGTTCAGTCCAAAATAAAATGCAAATAGCGCCTTCCTCGACAACAGGCTCATGAATATAAAGAATTTCACACGCTATCAGGCAAATAGAGATGCTCAAAAATAATGTTTGGTTATTGTTGGAAATTGATAAGAAATTTTCATAATAGTAACCTTGAGAGCTTGTTGAACCTAATTGCTTCAGCAGAATTCCCGGTTATTTATAAATCTATCACTATTTGGGCATCTGAAGTTGCTTGTTTTTGTTTTGTTTTCTCAGCTTTGCCTTGGATAAACAGTTCTCATCAGAGATCAAAAACAGAGAAACCGACCTAGAGAGCTTGAGGACAGAATATGTATGTGCATAAAGAGGGCATCAGAGACCACAGTCAAATATCTAGTTTTGTACCTGGGTAAAATCGTTCTCTATGCATTGGTTTTCCTAACTCACGATACACTAACTAATAAGCAGCTAGACCCACTTTGACTCCCAAACACACCCGCTGCCACTTACTGACACAAACACACTGAGCCCATGGAGGCATGCCCTGCCGTAGACCCCTGGGATTCTGCCTTTTCTGGATTGTGCTGAATAGCCTGAAGTGAAAGACAAACAAGTTGCCTGGAGCAAAATTTCTTGATTAGCAGTACACTGTCTTTTACAGCGATCACATGAACTTTTATCTGAAACATCCCTGGGAGCAGCTAAAGATGGGATCTGTTGCTATGAGAACAGCCAAGCAGCTTTGGCAAATTCCATGTGTGATAGATAATAACCTTTGTATCATTTAATATCGGATTTCCTGTTACTGATGGCGGTAAATAATCCTTACCTTCCTTTAGTGAACAGTTGCTTCATCCCAAAGCCCGAGACCATGTGTGAAGACATTTTAGCAAAGGATTTCCAGCAAAGCCTACAGACCACATAGATCTGACCTAATCAGTGATTGCCTTGGGCTATCCGCTGTGTGAGTTCTGCTTTCCACATTATCTCCTGGGGTTGTTGTTATCTAACGTTTGTAAATATTTCAAAAGTTTGAGCTGCGTATAATCAATTGTAAATGCTATGGAGCTTCAGATCACATCAATAGCCTTGGAGAGGCTGCATCATCATTAAAATTACAATCAATCCATTTTCATTTCTCCTCAAGTTTTTTTCTTATATTGTCCCATGTTTTGGTCCAATGTTTCAGCATCATAAAATGGTAGCTTTGATCTTAGTGGAAAAAAAATTGAAGATTAAAAAAAAAAAAAAGACAATTGGGAAGAACTTATTCACTTTGCTTAATTTGGCATCACCGTGACTCACCAAATTGTCCAAGAGATCACCTTGACATAAGTGTTGTGCAAGAGCATTTTGATTTCTTGGCTCTGTCTGACCACTCTCACCTCTTAATGCCAAATGTTCTAAATTGCAAAAGCACCAAATATAATTTGCAATTCATCTTAGAGAAGTAATGACTCTTTGAAGTGCGAGAAAATATTCATCGTTTCAATAATTTTTGGGGGGGCACCTGGTGGCTCAGTTGGTTAAGCGTCTGACCCTTGACTTCAGTTCAGGTCATAGTCTCACGGTTCTGGAGATGGCGCCCTGTGTTGGGTTCTGCATTGGCAGTGTGGAGCTTGCTTGGGATTCTCTCTCTCCCTCTCTCTTTCTGGTCCTCCCCACTCTCTCTCTCTCAAAATTAAATAAGTAAACTTAGGGGCACCTGGGTGGCTCCGTCGGTTAAGCGTACGACTTCGGCTCAGGTCATGATCTCACGGTCCGTGAGTTCAAGCCCCGCGTCGGGCTCTGTGCTGACCGCTCAGAGCCTGGAGCCTGTTTCAGATTCTGTGTCTCCCTCTTTTTCTGCCCCTCCCCTGTTCATGCTCTGTCTCTCTCTGTCTCAAAAATAAATAAACGTTAAAAAAAATTTTTTTAAATAAAATAAAATAAATAAGTAAACTTAAATATATATATAATATAAAATATAAATATATATATAATATTTAAATATATATATTATAATATAATAATAATATATATATAATATGAAATATATATAATTTTAAAAAACACTTCACATTCTCAGGTAGTGGACTTATTCCATTATATGACAGAAATAGTTCTACAATACTGGGCTGAGAATGTCGGTATGATTTTGACCAGGTCAAAATATGAGTTTATAGCATCGAGAACAAAAGCAGAACATTTTCTTTCCTACAAATAGCTTCTATTTTATTTGAGAACTATTTCATTGGTTAATCTGGTTACTTCTGCTTTTTCAAGGACTCTCTACACACACAAGAAAGCATTTCTGAGCCAAGTGTAGAATATGATGATGTTGAAAAAAATCAAAGATCTAAATAAATGGAAAAATATTCCATGTTCATGTATATGCAGATTCAATATTGTTAAGTCAATGTCAGTTCTTCCCAACTTGATTTATAGATTCAACAGAATCACAATCAAAATCTCAGCAAGTCACTGTATAGAAATCAAAAACTGATTCTAGAGTTTATATGGAAAGGCAAAGACTCAGAATTATAATATGATGATGACAGAAATAAGAAGGATTTATAGGTAATATCCTTAGGCTTTGGGAATCCTGCAAACTTTTTGTAGAACATGGAGGTTTAGCTGTGGTGGGAAACTGTGCACCTGAGAACCTAGTCATGATTCTTTTTCATGGGCTTAGGGCAACCGCTTACCCGGGCTGCAAGATCGCAGTCTCTTGAACAATGTGGGAATTAGTTGCGTTGAACCCCTGCACGGTCAAAAATCTGTGTATAACATCTGACTCCCCTCCAAATTTAACTATGGAAACCTATTGTTAGTTGGAAGCCTTACCAATAATGTAAAGAGTTGAGTAACACATATTTTGTATGGTTTATGTTTGGTATACTGTATTCTTACAGTAAAGTAAGCTAAAGGAAAAGAGTGATTAAGAGCATCATAAGGAAGAGAAAATACATTTATAGTTCTCCACTGTATTTATCGAAAAAAATCACCATATAAATGGACCTGCACAGTTCAAACCTGTGTTGTTCAAGGGTCAACCGTATATCTCTATCTCTATCTCTCTATATATCTATATCATCTATCTCCATATCTATATCTATGTCTATGTCTATGCGTATGTCCATCTCTAGCTATCCACGTACCTCTAAGATTCAGAAATCTGACCTGTAGGCTGTGGGTTGGGAAACCTCTAGCTGAAGGAGGAATACATGCATGTAATTCTGTGGGAAATATCAGGGAACATGAAAACTCGTGGAAAGAACTGAATGTGAAATATTAGGAACAGAAGACACTTGGTATCACATCAAGCACCATAGTTGTTCTCATGCTGCTTTCTTATGGGCCCATTGCTGTGGGAGAAAATTAGGTTTCCTCATAGGTGAAATTAGAAAATCAAGCGGAACATGTTTTCTTTTAAGCAATTTTTTTTTTTCAAAATACAAAGAAACAAGCATTAGAAATTATGGGAAGTGCAAGTGTATTTTTCTGTTACTTTGAAATAAGCAGTTGAAATCTACGCATTCCTAGTGTGCAACAAAATAGTTTCCTATCGGAATGAATTGGTGCTATCTGTTGGGTCCTGGTCCTAGACTCCTGCCCATTGGAGCAATTAGCATTAATTAGCACATTTATTGTCAAGGTTGGATGAGATCCTGTGAATGGGATGGACAGAAAGGAAAATCCCCTTATCTCCACGGACGCTGATCCCTGGCGAAAAGAAGATTGAAATACGTGGTCAGGAATCTGTAAGGCAAGTTCACTGCCACTACCCCCCTGGCAGCAGTTACAGAGGTCTGCTTCCTGTGCGTCCTGTTGATGGCTGTTATGAACATTATCTTTGCCCAGAAATGGAAAATGAGATTCCAAAGAAATGATAATGTTATTTACCTTCATGGTCAAAAGTCTCCCAAGGGGCTCTAGTGCACATTTTGCATTTTAACACGATGGAGATCACTAAGGACCATGAATTCCTCATGGATGTGGTTCAGCGAAATAGGTGAGGAGTTTCCTGTGTAATACAAGATTGCAGAATGACCTCAATTTTAACAGCCAATAGAAGTTCTCCCTCCTTTTCTATACTTCGAATCAGGAAGCTCTTTCTCTAATCCAACTGTGGGTTAAAGAAATAGACCCTGAATCAAAGTTTACACCTACTTTAGATAATAGGGGGCTTTTTTCTATATTGAGTTATTATGAAGCCCAGAATATGAATGCAAGAGACGGTGCAAGTCAACTTGATAATGTTATGTGAATGAAATTTAAGATCTTTCATTGATTTATAAAGGTTATAATTTCATTAATTCTATTCCTCGATTAATTTTAATATTTATTTAATCTTTGAATCCCCAAATTATATTAGAGTTAATGAAGTAATTCAAGTATTAGTTAATATTATCTTAGGATCTTAAACATGGATATGAAAAATTAAGGAATGGCCTAAGAATATAAAATGGTGCAATTATTTAAAGTTAAATGTGGCAATATTTATTAAGATTAAAATAACTTGGGAATATACTTTAGATAAACTAGCACCAGAATATTAAATATCAGAATATGTGGCTATATTTTAAAATTCCTTTTGGCTATTGCTAACTATATATATTATATAGTTATATATGCATATATATATATAACTGTATATAATGTATATATATGTATATATATATATATTTTGCTATTGCTAACTATATATATTATATAGTTATATATACATATATATATAACTGTATATAATGTATATATATAATATATATAGTTATATATATACTTACATTTATATTTACATTTATATTATTTATATTTATTTATATATGTATATATAAGTACACACACATGCCATTATATATATTTATATAAATTCTGATATTATATATACAGCATACACACATTCTGATGTATATGTATGTGTGCTTGCAGGATTGGTTGAACTAGCAAAATAATTGAAATATGCAGCAGTAGTCTAACTACTGATCATAAGTGAGCACTATGCTATTATTTACCATGTAGTCACTCAAATAATGAATGGTTGTATATGTATTAATATAAAGGCATGTGTGTTATAGTAACTTAAAAAAATTTTCTAGTACAATAAAATTTGGGGGAAAGTACATGACTGGATGAAGGACAGGTCATTTGGTTTCTACTTTATGCTCCTTTGTACTCTTTTGTACTCTTTTCCCCCATCAAGAGCATATATATCATTTATAATTATAAAACCAAGTTTCAGTGAAAACTCATAAAAGGAGCGGACTACCTTAAATTCCTCATTGAGCAAGTTGAGAAACCAATGAATGAGCGAACAGTGTAATTATAGAGTAGCAACAGCAGCAAGAAAATCAGAACTTTCAACAATATGATTTGGTATATTTTGTACGTTGCCAAATATGCTATATATGAGACATTCGAGAATGGAGGTGCTGCCTTGCAAATGCCAAAAAAAAAAAATTGTATTTTTTTTCTTTTCAAAATATTTAGTGTCTACAATTCATCAGTGAACCAAGTAAATCATGGCTCCTTCAAGTGTGAGGATCGAAACCAATTACCATTAGTGACCATCGGGTGCAGCCGGTCCTTTCTGTCCTGTTGCCTGAATCTCAATGATCTCCCAAGTGCGCCCGTGCAATTTAACAGAAAGATCAATATACCACAGCAGTTAGCAGCAGCCCTCTTGAAGTGCCTCACAAAACATGCTACATTTCTCCACCGAATAAATGTCAAAACATTCCAACAGCTACAATTCTTGGGAGAAATCGTTCTTCTGAAACATTATTGACATACTTTAACCCACATTTCCCGCGGCTTGCAGGCTTCCTACTGGCCAGTCAATTCTGATTTGGCAAGAGCCACATCGACATGTGTCCCCTGCTGACTTGCTCGGATGGCATGGAAGATATCAGAATCTGGTGTATAGGTCTTTAGGTTCAAAGGTCAGTGGTCTAACGCTGACCCAAGGCCAAGGTGATGGCAACCTCTCTCCAGAGACTTGGCTTCATCTCTAATATGCCCTTGAAATCAATCAATATCATCACAGAGCTTGCCTTTCTAAGCATAAAAGACTGCCTGATCTAAATGCTTCTAGGTTACTTCCTGCGAACTGAGAGCTTGAAAGCCATGTAGGAGAAAAATGGAACAGATTTTACTTCTCACTTTATGGAATTACTGTTTAAAAACCTTACAGTGATTGCGATTTTCCAAATATATGTGCACATTGAGATTAAAATATACATATATATATATGTATATATATGTGTATATATATATATGTATATATATATGTATATATATATGTATATATATGTATATATATATATATAGAGAGAGAGAGACAGAGAGAGAGAGACAGAGACAGAGACAGAGAAACAGACAGAGACAGAGAGGGAGAGAGAGGGAGAGAGAGGGATATATTTGTATATGTGAGATGTGTATATTTACACACAAACACACACACAGAGGTAGAAAGAGAAAAAATACATTTATTTTCCTTTCAGTGTGTAAGCTTTAGTTGTTTCACATCAGAACACACACTATGGGGCGCCTGAGTGGCTCAGTTGGTTGAGAGTCGGACTTAGGCTCAGGTCATGAGCTCGCGGTCTGTGAGTTCGAGCCCCACACTGGGCTCTGTGCTGATAGCTCAGAGCCTGGAGCCTGCTTCAGATTCTGTGTCTCCCTCTCTCTGTCCCTTCCCTGCTCATGCTCTGTCTCTCTCTGTCTCTGAAAAATGAATAAATGTTAAACAAAAATTTTAAGAACACACACTGTGAAAGTGGTCTCCTTGCCATGTGATGCTTTCTGATACGTCTGAGTTATTAGGAGCTGCTGAAGGTTCAACCTGGAATGAAAATTTATTTTGATGTTTGTTTTGTGCCCCTTTAAACAAACTTTCCCTTCATCTTTCTATGAATTGTTTTATTTGAGTACATGAAAATCTTTGAGATCGCATTGTGAGAAACCATCCTACAAACGTACAAGCAGAAAACCATTCATTTAGCCTCAGCTTATTTTGATGTTTACAAAAACAAGGGGCCATTTTGCCAGAAGACTGTTCTCCTTCATTCCAGATTCATGAATACATGGATCTTCAGACTCACTCAACACTAATGCCTACTTGAGTCACTCTCAAGACATGACTGCAGCTGGGCAACAATAAAAATAGTTATTAAACATGAAAAAAGGGGGCGCCTGGGTGACTCAGTCAGTTAAGCATCTGAATCTTGGTCTTATAAGAGCCCTGCATCAGGCTCTGCCCTGACAGCATGGAGCCTGCTTCGGATTCTCTCTCTCTCCTCTCTCTTCCCCTTCCCCAATCACGTGTGTGCTTTCTCTCTCAAAATAAACAAATAAATGTTTTTTTTTTTTTTAAATAAGAAAAGGGATGGCAACTATTATTCTACCAAAACAGACTCTCTTAAAATTTTCGGAAACCAAATTTATTAGCTAACTGCCATTTCCAAATAGAGCAGGTTAGTTTTATTAATTCAGAAAGTTATATATAACAGGTGCACTGAATCACCTCTGCCTGTGGTGTTTAAAGTGTCTACACTTAATACAGATCTAGTCAAGATGAATGAATAAGAGAGGGAAAAGTTCTCTCCCCCCACAATAAAATGTCACCATTACTTCTCAGGTGCAAAATTAGCGGAATATGCACATTCATATAAGTGTGATTGTTAAAACAGTCAGCAAATGGCAATGGAGACATTTGTACTCTTAGCCTTGGTTTCTTCAATAAACAGCAATAGCAATCTCAGTGATAAATCTTCCTTTGACTCCACTTAAAATTATACAGTCTCTTCTAAGCAAACAAGAGCCCGTTAATATCGACCTTGAAGATAGATATTAAACCAACATTTTCATAGTTGTTTGTTTGTTACTTATCTCCCAAGACATTAGCCAAACACATGGATTTAACATCAAAATGAAAAACAAAACAAAACAAAACAAAACAAAACATAATAAAAAAAATAAACACATGAAGTTCTTCCTCAGGAAGGTAGCAACTAGATATTTCAGGGAAAAAAAAATCAATGTCACTCTCTGTTTCTCCAAACACACACACAAAATCAATAATGTTCTAAATAACTACTTCACATATGTATTTTAGATTATGAGACTCCATCACTGAGATAATATGCAAGAATTACCTAGAGCCAAAATGTCACCAATGTGAGATAAGATTAAACATACAACCGTACCCAGAATAGAATTTACCAACCCCCCTCATGCACACACACAAATGAGTTTCCTTGACACAAATACTGAGTCTTAATAGTCGGCAAAGGGTTTAAACATTATAATCTTATGTAGTTGGACAATTCCTTCCCATACGTTTTCTCTAATGAAAGAGTTATTAACATCTGTTTGATAAATTGCAGCTGTTATTCTTTAACTTAAAAGAAAATTAAATCTAGCCTCTTTATAAGAGGATTCTTATAACAAATATAATGATGTGTAAATATACTTTACATTCTGCAGTTTTAAGTATTTTGAGGGAAAGACTGTTTTCTACTACACGCTATGCAAAATATACCATATTTCTAGTTTATGTCCCGTATGAATACTTAACCAGCTACCTCGGAAATTGCCTTCAAAACTCGAAACAGTCACTTCTTTTTTTTTTTTTCTTTTTAGAAGGAATGGAAGGTCTGTCCATTCCTTTTGTTTTTCTTTTTTAAAGTTTATGTATAATTTATTTTGAGAAAGTGAAAGAGAGAGCATGTGGGGGAGGGGCAGGGGGGGGTAGAGAGAGAATCCCAAGCAGGCTCCACACTGTCAGTGCAGAGCCCCATGTGGGACTCGACCTCTCAAACCGTGAGATCATGACCCGAGCCAAAATCAGGCACTTAACTGACTAAGCCACCCTGGCTCCCCAAAAGCCACTTCTTGAATAATCATGTTACATTTCTTATATCAGTTTATTTTCACATAATTTTTCGATATCAGGAGGGTCTGAAAGGTTAAGAAATCATTTCATGTTACGTTTCTAAACTCAGGGCTGTCTGAATCCAAGACCCATGTTTTTAAACAACAGGCTATTCTAATGCTACTTTACCAAGAGTATCCCAAAGTGACAGGTTTATGATCGTTGGAGGGAAAATTCTTATCAAAGGGAAAGCATGCCTTATTTAGCAGATTTGGAGAAGATATCAAGCTGAGAGCAATCATTAATGCAACTAATGACACAGCATCCAAAAATATTTGGCAAAATTAGACATAGAAGGCTTTTCTTTTTTACTACCTCAGTGTTAAATAATGGTTACAGTTAATATTTCACAAATATTACAAACAAATAAAGAAAACCCCACAATTGGGGGTCAGAACTTAGGAGAAGAAACTTAGGTATGAAGGAAGAGTGGGTAGATGTGTACTTGAACTTCAGGTTTCAGAATTCATTCTGCTATTTCTGCTATGTGGTCCTGGGAATATCCCACAACTTACTCAAAATTCCCTTTCCTCATTTGAAAGATGAGGGTAATAATGGCCACTTTCACGTTGAGGATTAACTGAGATAATGTGTATTGTTGAAGAGGCCCACCAGGAAGCACAAATAAAAAGTAAGTTGCCCACATCAGAGGACACCGTTCTGAAATATTAGAACACGAGAGATTAAACAAAGAGCCTATGAGATTACTGTGAAGAGGAAAACTAAGGCCATATACCAAGTAACTAAGCGGGGATGACATTGGGCTATTCAGTAGCCAGATGCACATGCCTTTAAATCCTCAAAGGAAAAAGACATTCACCTAGAGTTCTATATCTCTTAAAATTATCAATAACATATAAAAGTAGAATAAGATGTTGAAAACACGCAAGAATGTCATAGCTCACGGGTGCCCTTTCTTAGGATGCTACTCATGAGTTCAGTATAACGCAGAAAGGAGAAAAAAAAAAAAACACAACAGAATATGGCCAACAGGAACACAGCCAAGAGTAGCTTTGACATAGCAGCTGCATAGGAGCCCCACACCCTGGCTTAGAGATAGAGCCAAAAGAAGAAGGCTCTGGTGAGGGGTAGGGTCCTGGCGGATTATGTGATGATAGGTAAGCTAGAGGAAAAATTGTGCAATAAAACCATAAGAGGTACGTAATATAACATTATAAGGTGCTACCACGTCACCTGAAGGGCTCAGTTGGGTAAGCAGAGGGCTCCTGATTCTAGCTCAGGTCATGATCTCATGGTTGTGAGATCCAGCCCTATGTTGGGCTCTACGCTGGGCATGGAACCTGCTTGGGATTCTCTATCTCTCTCTCTCTCTGTCCCTTCCCCCATCCCTCAAAAAATAAATAAATAAAAATAAAAATAAAAAGTGTTATCCACTCCAGAAAAAAATGAATAAAGTGAGGCAAAAAACTGCATTCATAACAGAAAACTTGGTCCATGTGTGAGGATCATTAATATTGTCATAGAAATGTAACCATCAACAATTGACTTTAGCAGAAATTATGATTACTAGGAATATAAAGCAAGCCAAGGATTTGTTCCCACCCACAGAAAGTCAAAAGATAATATTAAATGTATAATTCAAGAAATACAAAAACCTAAGTTAGGATAGCTCATAATAATTTTCTTGAGTTCAAATATTTGAAGGACTATTGCACTGCAAAGAAGTCAGTCACACTTTTTATGATTCCAGGAGCCATCAAAAGGTCAGCAAAATGGATCTTGTGGGAAATATATTTCACCTTAACATAAGAAAAAATTGTCTGAAATGACATAACTCTGGGCAAAATGATTCCTCTGCCACAGGAATGGACGTATATTGGACAACTGCTTGATGGAGATTAAAGACACAATTCAAGCATCAGAAGTAGGAAGACTTGTTGTAGACCACTTCTAAGGTGTCCTGCCTTGAGCTCAACAACCCTATGAGAACCATGCTGGCCATAATTATGACAGAAAAGTTATTCCATTTGGCTTACTCATCTTGGATACCCTGGGATGTCATACAACGCTCTTTGAAATCTGAATACTGAAAACTTTAATGAAGAAATCCTGAAGGATCCCCTCCGCCCCTGCCTACAAGTAGTTGCCCCATTGAATGCTGGATAAATATTCAGCAGATGGTATTGAGTGCTTTCCATACTCCAAAGTGCTCTTCTGGGATATGGTGGATACAGCTTGGCATGAGACCAAGAAGGTGCCTCAGATAAGGAGTGTGCATTCTTTGGCTCATCTGGGCAGGCATACTGGAAACTGGAGACAGGTGTCCTCACCAAACCAAGCAAAGATTTGGAAATACAAAATCCACCAAATAAAACTTGTCAAGACTACCAAATAAAGACTGGATTGAGAGACACAGCACAGCTTAGAATATAGTGTTATTCACCCAGAGCAGTTTTATGAGGATTTGATTCAAATGCTTAATGTAACTTATCTTTTGCCATGTAAAAGATTTTAGCTGCCAAAGCCCTGTAAAAACTGGAGACATAGCTTTGTTGTTGTCGTTGTAGTGGTAGATCCATGGAGTGGGAGAGAATTTCCAGAAGCTTGAGCAAACGCAGTTCTCATAGAGTCCTAGTGACAATGCAGAGGAAGGTCAGTTTCATGATGGCAAGCTAGCTGAATTTGATGGGTTAAAAAATAGAGTTCTGTTGTTCTTGGGAGAGGATTATACTCTCCAGTGTGCCACAGGCCCAGCTACTTCCAATCAAGTCCAACCAATCCCTCTGTACATTGGTTTACAGTCTGACACCACCCAGGATGACCTGTAAATTTCATAAAGAAAAGAGGTTGGTTTTCATTCTTTTTGCTTTTCACAGCATCCAAACATCTGAATTACACCTACTGATCCTCATTTATTTGGGACAATTGGATGATATCTGCATAATTCCTTTCCATCCATATTGTGATGTGGGGATGATTTCAATAAGATTTAGAAATGTTGATCACGGGGCGCCTGGGTGGCTCAGCTGGTTAAGCGTCCAACTTCGGCTCAGGTCATGATCTCGAGGTTGGTGAATTCGAGCCCTGCGTCAGGCTCCGTGCTGACAGCTCAGAGCCTAAAGCCTGCTCCAGATTCTGTCTCCCTTTCTCTCTGCCCCTTCCCGGCTCATACTCTGTCTATGTCTCTCTCAAAAATAAATAAACATTAAAAAAATTAAAAAAAAAAAGAAATGTTGATCACTTTTAGAGTTACTTAGACTAGGACTAAATAAACTAGAAAGATGTTTAATTCAAATGTGTTTAATACATTTTGCTAGATACAAGCACTAAAGTATTAGAAAAGATAATTTATTCTTTCTAGAATTATTAGCTAATGTCTCTATTTTAGTATGTTCTTTGGTAGCTGTTGAGAATCAGAATGAACTCACTTTCCCTGCCCACATACTTATCATATGCTAAAGGCTTATGATAAAGGGTCCATACATCACATGCATATTATCATATGCAGTCACAGCAAAGGGCATCAATGGGACAATTTATATGCAGTACAGAATTCCTAGGCATTTGCATGTTATTAGGTTTTTTAACTTTTTTTGACAGATTATTTTTGAAGTTTCTTTTTTTTTTTTTTGAAATTTCTTTGAAGTGTCAATAAAGAGGATGATTATCCCTCCATGAAGTGGAAAAAGAATAAAACCGAGTTACATCAAATGCTCAGGGGAGTGGTATAGCAATTTTATCAAATTTCTGAAAGAAAAGATTGAGACTGTCACATTCACATCAATTAATAATAAAAATATGTGAAACAATATTTGGTCATATGTAAGAGTAATAATCAATTCACCTGCAGTCTGAAATACATCTATGACAAGTACTTTGAAATGCATTAACTGTAGGTTATCATGGTCAAAACGCTATATATATTTTTTTTAACTTGTGTTGAATTAGAGTTTCTCTTTTAATTAAATCAATAAGTTGTCCTTCCCACCTGAAAAATCAACCCAAATGTCAACATCCTAATAGATTTGTAAAAAGGCTGAAGAGAACACTATAATCAGATGACCAAGGCAGCATATTATTATTTCCCTGATAAATAGACACAAAAGGACTAAATGTCCTTTCTTCACCGGATAAGTTGTCAAGGTTCCAAAATAATCTCTTCACAAGTCAAATATTTAACCAGAAATGCAATGCAAGGGATTTCAATTTTCTGTACTATGTTTTAAATGAATCTAAAATTTTAAATAATAAATAAATAAATACATAAATACATAAATAAATAAATAAATAAATAAATAAATAAATAAATAAATAAAAATAGTGGTCACCCAGGTTTCCAAACTCTTAAGGAAACAAATAGTACTAGGCTAAGGCCAGAGTCAGGCTTAAGTCTATGCTGAAGAAGCAGCTTTCAATAGCATGAAAAGAATATTGCTCAGCAATGGTCCCCTGAGAGCATAGCTGAGACAAAAATTTGATGATAGGATCTTCTCCGAATCGTCCAGTGGGAGGTAAGGGGACAGCACTTGCCCGTTGATTCCCACCTCTGCCCCATTTTGGCTGAGACTGTCCCGCAGGCATGAACTCCTTTGCAGCTCATTGCACACGTGGAAATACCAAGAGGGACCTGTCAAAGCAAGCCGGAGAAGGCAGAAAGAGAGATGTGTGCAGTGTAGCATTGATGGCACAATGCTCCTCCAATGGGAGGGCACCATTGGAAGCCCTCCCAGAATTATTCACCATATCTGTAAGCGGAATTGGAAAGGAGGCCGCCAGGGTATCAGATGAGTCACAGAAGTATTGTAAATAGAGCCTGGAAGCTTTCCTTATTGATAGCACCTCTCACAGACCCTCCATGGAGAACGAGAAGCTTCTACAGGGGGATCCTCAACAGTGAAGATCTCTGTCACCATTTTTAAAGAATGGAAACCCAACATTTATTATTTAAGTAAATATCTCCATCCACAGTATCATGAGTAGACACCAATATACCAATAAAATTATAGGAAGCTATGACAGTGTGTAAATGATATGAGCTAGGGGGGGTTTAGGAAAATCTCTGAAAAAGAAGATTGTAAGTTGAGATCTGAAGAGTGCTTCATTGGGCGGACCTGGCTCCTTCACTGTGTTTCCATGTGAATGGGTTAGCGTGACAGCGCTTTGTGAAACTTGTTTGCTTCCTTCTTTAATGTTATTCCTGAAATAAGGAGCTTCTTTTGTTTTGCTGCTGGGCTGCAAAGACATTTCTTTTTGTCTTCTTTTTTATTGAATGAGGCAAGGGGGGAGAATATAGATTTCTGGGGTGCCTGAGTGGCTCAGTTGGTTAAGAGTCCGACTTTGGCTCAGGTCATGATCTCACAGTCCATGAGTTCGAGCCCCGCGTCAGGCTCTGTGCTGACAGCTCAGAGCCTGGAGCCTGCTTCAGATTCTGTGTCTCCCTCTCTCTCTGTCCCTCCCCTGCTTACTTTCTCTCTCTCTCTCTCTCTCTCTCTCAAAAATAAATAAAAATTAAAAGAGAGAGAGAATATAGTTTTCTGAGCAGGTGTAGTGATTCAGGGTGGATCTAAGGAATTTTTCTGTTCCTTCACACATTCCGCCCTTGGGGTTGAGTGTATCAGTGGATCACATTATTTGAAGGAATGTCAGTGATTTTTATCTTAGATCCATTGGAGGGATCAGGAAAAGACCAGGATTTTCTCTGTGTTTGTTGAAGGACACTTCAGGTGGGATTGTCAGGTGGGGGTTTCAGTTCTTCCAGACCCAGGCAGACGGGGAAAGCAAATCTGTAAAAACAAGCACACGGACAAACAAACAAACAAAAATGAGGGACATAGAAAGAAGGATACAAGTTTTTATTTTTAAATGAAGAGCAATAAGGTAGTAATAAACAGTTATTAGGAGGTGGGGTTTTCTTTTTTCCATCTCTTCTATATTTTCTTTCAAAGTCATCTTTATTATATTATTTAATATTGCTTGTACCAATATCCAAACAAAACATTCCCTTAAGGAAAAGCTTGGTTTTGCAGAAAAACTGCTGATGAGAAACAGAAGAGCTTCCTTCTCACCGTGGCTGAGAACGAATTTGGAGCAAAATATTGTGCGAAGTAGATACCAGGTGTTTCTTAGATTGGAATTTCTGAAGAAGCTACCTGACTATACTTGTCCTTACATTATGCTTACAGTTGTGCCTTTGAGGGTCTTGCCGCCCCACATATGGTTCCAGAGCAAGCAGCTTTACCAAGTATGGGGACCTCATTAGAAAAGAAGATTCTCAGGCCCTGCCCAGGACCAGCTAAATTAGAACCTGCATTTGAACAAGATTCTCGGGTGGATCATACACTTAAAGTTGGAAGATCACTGATGGAGTGTTTGTTACTCAGGAATGAGTTTTGTTTCGTTCTGAAATGGATTTATATACCTAGTCAGTCAGTTGTTTGATGCCAAAGTAAACCTAAGTAAACTTTCCCCACAAACGTCTCAGGAACATGCTCTGAAGTTTATCTATGTGTCCATTGTTTTCTACTGTATCGAACTGGAAATGATTTCAAGAGTCTCTCCAGTTTTAATTTCACAGTCCTTTGTCTACCTTGGCTGTCCTAGAATTCAGATGAGGCAACAGTTCTCATACTGTGTCCAATGGGCATATTGGGAATTGGGGTAGGGAAAGGGATAAAAATCAGAGACGCACACAAAATATGTATTTTCATATAGGTATGACCGTGAATGCATCTAGATTACCACCACATTATAAATTTTGTATATTTCTACTTCTGCTATCATGATTTTACAGCTCTGGGAAATAGAAATTGTAGCATAAAGATGTATTTACTTCTAATCAAGAGCAGAGATACAGAGAGAGAACTCAGGATGATCTGTTTCTGGTTTTGGTTTTCAAAGATCAGTTTACTTACCTCCTTTCCCTTGACCTCATTTGTTTTAAGTTTATTTATTTATTTTGAGAGAGAGAGAGAGAGAGAGAAGGGCAGGGAGAAGTGAGAGAGAATTCTAAGCAAGCTCTGCCCTGTCAGCACAGAGCCCCATGCAGGGGCTCGAACTCACCAGCCGTGAAACAAACCAAGAGTTGAATGCTTAACCAACTGAGCCACCCAGTCGTCCCGGCCTCATCTCATACTGTCAGATGCACAGAACTAAAATAACGGCATTCTCTGCTGAGGTTATTTACAACCATGATTTGGATGCAAACTCCTGCCCCTTAGTGAATTCCACCCTCTGTAATTCTGATAAACAGATTTATAATGCAAACTTTTATTTTGCATATTAATTTCTGAAGAACAAATCAAAATGATAATCAAAGACCTATTTTATCAGTGTCCTTGTCAGTGTTACTTTACTAAATGGGGGGGGGGGTGGAGAAAGAAAGAAAACAGTGGAAACTATGCATCAAATGATATGCGTCATTAATGCATTTTTTAAATCAATAAATGTCAAAATAAAATGTAATTTTTTTTCTGAAAAACAAGTTAGGAACTAACATTTTTGTTCATTCTTGAACGGTGAGTGGCACCTGAAATGAATTCTCCCTCAGATGCGAAGAATTCTTAAATATAAATACAGAACACTGTGACAAGTCGAGAAAGAGACCAAAGACAAAGTAAAACTTGGTTTTTCAGTGTCTTTAATATTTTTTCCTGTGTTTGAACAAGGGGGTCCCAATATTTATTTTGCACTTTGCCCTGCAATGAATCAACGGACTCACCTACTTACTTAACACCTAGCTTCTGTGTGTGTGTTGTGAGGCCGACTAAGATGTCTAATTAGCCAGCAGAACATTTCTTGCTTCAGTCTCCACACCCCCACCCTGATGCCCCACTTGAATTTATGTGATATAAAGAGTTATTTGTGCTTTCCCATTTAGAATTTCAATTTGCTCATTTAGAAATAACAGAAATAAAATTAACCCTCTTGTGTGGAGAGGCAATTTATTAGAAGTGAGAGATGCAGGAAGTTAAATGATTTTCTCTTCCTTTTAAGGGAAAAATAGTGCTAGAATGTGGTTAGAGGGACTGATGGTAGGTTCCTAGTCTTCTCCATCTTCTCAGGAAGCCTCACGGGTAGGGTGACCACCACCCAGGTTCTCACTATTTTCTACTGGTGGAGAGATTATCAACAGTTTCCCTCCCTTTTACTGTCAAAAGTGTTCTGTTTTGGAAGATTAATTGTCTGGTCCCCATACACACGGACGTGCTATGATGGGGGCAGAAAGGGCAGGGTTTAGCAGAGATTCTGGGTACCTGCTCTTAGCATCCCCGAACGTCTTTCCAGAACACTGGAGACACAAAACCTCTCCACTGTGACTTTTGGAACAATTGTTCCAGTCTTTCAGGAAAGCAGCTTTCTCTGTCCATAGCATGTGACTAAAGGGCAAGTGGTTGATACTGACTCTTTGGTACAGAATTAGGCACAGTGCTATCAGGGATAATAATATCATGTGCCGGAGACAGAATGGGAGCCTTTGAGAGAAGCAGAAGTGGGAGTGAGCAGAGTTCAAAAGTAGCCAATGGACTAGACTGGTGGGTGGGGGCAGAGCGGGTTTAGAAGTGAGTACACTTTATCTACAAAATCAACTGAAGCTGCAGGACGGAAAATGGTGGTCATTTAATGTATTGACCCGAGTACCAAAACATGACTCCAGTGAGTGGACTCCAGACATATTTTCTGGTGCTCTAGTGGTCACTAACTACACTATTTCTTTTCTTCTCTCAACCTTGCCTTCCACAGTCTAACACGGAGATTGGAGTACTCCGCGGATCCCAAGTAGGTACAGGAACATTATTGCTATTTCAAACTAAAAATATACGTAGACAATAAGACTAGGGGCGCCAGGGTGGCTCAGTCGGTTAAGCATCCTCCTCCAGCTCAGCTCATGATCTCCTGGTTGGTGAGTTTGAGCCCCACGTCGGGCTCTCTGCTGTCAGCACAGAGCCTGCTTTGGATCCTTCGCCCCTCGAACCCTCCCGTGCTCTGGCCCTCCCGTGCTCACGCTCTCTCTCTCCCCAAAAATAAACAAACATTTAAAAAAAAGAGAAAACGACGTTTTTAAAAATTAAGAAAATGAGAAATATGAGGTTCAGAATACCCCCCCCCCCACCTCCTCGGATGCGGAGAGGAGGGGGTAGGATTTCGGGAAGACGAGGAGAATCACAGATTTTGACTGTGAGCTGAGTAGCGAATTCAGGAGGCTGGGTCATGAATCACAGATGAATGAGCAATCCAATACTCAGGCGAGAGAAAATTCGCCTTTAATTCTCTTATTAAAAAAAAACAGAAAGAAAACCTACAACTAATTAAAAAAATAGAATTCCTAGTATTATGAAATGTTAATATTTAAAAACAAAATATTTACAGTAATCTTTTATATTTCCGAAGTCTTTAACGTTCACATCATAAAATCACTTAAAAACAAAGGATCGACAGTTTTTTAAAGTCAGCAATTTTAAATTATTTCTTTTTCTTCTTCAGTTCACAATTTCATTTTCTTGTTTGCTCTCCTATATCCTAATATTTTATTATAAGAAAATAATTTATTCTCAGAAATATTCTAAGAAATTTTATTCTAAGGAATATTTTTTCATCCTGTCATCATTTTCTGGTATTAAAAAGTGAACAAAAGTGTAATATTAATTTATATTATTTCCGATGACCATAGGCTCTAAGTACTAAAAATATTATTTTAGGGACCCCTGGATGGCTTAGTCATCCAACCTTTGGTTTTGGCTCATGTCATCATCTGGAAGTTTGTGAGTTCGAGCCCCACATCGAGATCTGTGGTGACAGTGCAAAGACTGGTTGGAATTCTTTCTCTCCCTCTCTCTATGTCCCTCTCTTGCTCTCTCGCTCTGTCTCTCAAAATAAATAAATAAATAAATAAATAAATAAATAAATAAATAAATACTTTAAAATACTATTATTGACTGTTCTATTTATATTGAATATAATTAAAATCAAAATATATTAATCTTAAATCAATGATTATAAAAATAAAATTTTAACATACGCATATTTTCATGAGATGGGTGGAGTTTTAAAAGATTATTTCATGGGGATATGGATACATATTACTTTTTGAATTGTATTTTAATTCCATTATAATTCATATACAGTGTATACTAGCTTCAGGTGTACAATATAGTGATTCAGCAGTTCATACATTGCCCCATCTCATGTATTCCTTAATCCCCAAGACTTACATTACCCTTCCCCCCTACCTACCTACTCTCTGGTAACCATCAGTTTGTTCTTATGGTTAAAAGTCTGTGTCTTTCTCTCTCTCTCTCTCTCTCTCTCTCTCTTTCTTTTGCTCAAGTTTGTTTGTTTCTCTGTTTCTTAAATTCCACATAGGCAGGAAATCACATAATATTTACCTTTCTCTGGCTGTCTTATTTTGCTTAGCATGATACTGTCTAGCTCCATCCATGTCTTTGCAAATGGCAAGATTTCATTATTTTTTACGGATGAATAATATTCCATTCTTTGTATGTACACCATGTCTTCTTTATCCGTTCATCTATCAATGAGTACTTGGGCTTCTTCGACAATTTAGCTATCATAAATAATGTTGCTAAAAACATAAGTGTGCACGTATCCCTTTGAATTAGTGTTTTTGTATATTTTGGCTAAAGACCCAGTAGTGCAACTATTGGATCATAGGTTAGTTCTAGCTTTAACTTTTGAGGAAACTCCATACTATTTTCCACAGTGCCCGCACCAGTTTGCACTCCCACCAATACTGTAAAAAGGGTTCCCCTTTCTCTGCATCCTCACCAACTTTTGTTGTTTTGTTGATTTTACCATCCTGGTAGGTGTGAGGCGATAAATAGCTTGTTGTAGTTTTGGTTTCCTTTCCTGATGATCTGTGATGATGAGCATCTTTTCGTGTGTGTGTGTGTTGGCTGGCCATCTGTATGTCGTCTTTGGAGAAATGTCTGTTTATGACTTCAGCCCATGTTTAATTGGATTATTTGTTTTCTTGGTATTGAGTTGTATTAGATCTTCATACATTTGGATGCTAACCCTCTATCGGATACATCATTTGCAAATATCTTCTCTCATTCAGTAGGTTGTGATTTAGTTTTGTTGGTTGTTTCCCTAGCTATGCAGAAGCATAGTCCCAATAACTTATTTTTGCTTTTATTTCCCTTTTCTCAGGCAGAAGACATATCTCGAAAAATGTCGCTATGACCAACATCAGAGAAATTACTGTAAATGCTCTCTTCTAAGACTTCTGTGGTTTCAAGTCTCACATTTAGGCCCTCCATCCACTTTCAGTTCATTTTTTGTGTCTGGTGTAAGAAAGTGGTCTAGTTTCATTTTTTGCCATGTCGCTGTGCAGGTTTCCCAGCACCATTTGTTGAAGAGACTGCCTTTTTCCCATTGGATATTCTTTCCTTCTTTGTCAAAGATTAATGGACAATATAATTGTGGTTTTATTTCTGAGTTTTCTATTGTGTCTATTTTGAGTCAGTACCATACTGTTGTAATTACTACAGCTTTGCAGTATAACTTGAAATCTGGAATTGCGATACCACCATTTTGTTTTTCTTTTTCAATCTTGCTTTGACTACTCATGGTCTTTTGTGTTTCTATATAAATTTTAAGATTTTTGTTCTAGTTCTGTGAAAAATGTTGGCATTTTGACAGATGTTACACTAAATGTGTAGATTGCTTTGGGTAGTACAGACATTTTAACAATATCTATTCTTCCAATCCCTGAGCATGGAATGTCTTTCCATATCTCTGGGTCATCTTCAATGTCTTTCATCAGTGTTTTTTTAGTTTTAAGAGTACAGGCCTTTCACCTCTTTGGTTAGGTTTATTCCCAGGTATCTTATTATTTTTTGTGCAATTGTAAATGACATTTTTTTCTTAATTTCTCTTTCTTCTGCTTCAGTATTAGTGTATAAAAATACAACAGATTTCTGCACATTGATTTTATATCCTGGAAATTTACTGAATCCAAGATAAATATTACTTTTTTCTGGAATGAACAAAAGAGAATTTAACTCTATTCTATTCCTGATTTATTTATTCTTTCTATTTCTGTTATTGTAAGCTTTGCGAAAACTTGCCATGAATTAAAAGATAAAAATGTGATTATTTTTGTCATGACAATGGCACTCCTTTACCTTCCCCCATGCTCTTTGCCAAAAATCTCACAGTGATCTGTCATCAAAAATTACTTTCAGAGGTCTATCATCTTGCTGGATGAAGTATTTCTTGAGTTTGACTAAAAACAAAGAACTGGAAATAACCTTGAGTTACAAAAGCATTTGTTCCTTGGACTTTGAGGATTTTCGTTATTATAATACGTATGTGACTATTTCCAATTGCCCCTCTGTCTGATATCTCAAATACTTTTCCACGCTGGAGACATAAATGATAGGAATTCTGAGGAAGTGGGGGAGGAATTGAGAAGCAGCGTGGCCCAAGGAAGTTCTCAGGCAGATCAGTTTTAGGAAAGCACATATTGCAGCTGAGAATCTGGGAACTGGTTCCCTTAAATGTCTTTGAAAGATCTTAGGATACTTTAGAAGTACACATTTGGAAACTACTTCCTCAAATCATTTTGGAAATGCCAGATCCATTAGAAAGGGAGAAAGAGGGAATTGAAGCAGGGGAAAACCACCAGGCAATATTTACCTTGTTAAGTGGATTGAGAAAATCAAGTATATAGACCAATGATCAAGACAGTTAGAAACAAACCAGAAAAAGAAAGAGAAGAAGAAGAAGAAGAAGAAGAAGAAGAAGAAGCAAAAGAAGAAGAAGAAGAAAAAGAAGAAGAAGGAGAAGAAGAAGAATGAGGAGGAGGAGGAAGAGGAGGAGAAAGGAGGAGAAGAAAAAAGAAAGTTAGAAAGTGGCAAGGTTTTTTCTCCATGCCTACTGAAGGGACCTAGGTCAGTGCTTCTCATAGTTAGTCATATGACACAGATTCACTAAGATAGTAATCACAAAAATGAGATTTCTGGGCCATATCCCAGAGTTCCGAGATTATAATGTCCAGATGTGACCTCAGGAAATTAGATCTTTAATGTTCATGCTAAATTCTTCTCCACACAAAATTTCGTGAGCCATTTATAGATAATTGGACATTCGATTTGCTAAGCTTTCTTAAACTGGAAACAGTACACCACATACGTGGGATGTAGGTAAACCAGCTTTTGAAACAGCTAGAAAAATAAAACGCCTACATTTACAGTATCTTCCAATATCCATGTCTCTGTTGCTCTCGCTAAGGATGACTTCAAGTTACCAACAGGATGTCATTACACAAGAAAGCAGGGGAAAGATGGCCACATTCAGCTCTTGTGAGACACTACAAACTGGGTCCTGCACAGCAGCAAAGATAGAGGAATACTTCCATCTGTGGTAATGGCAGACTAGCTTGTAGTCAGCTGAAATATAGGAAAAATTAGAAACGCCTGATACATACAAAAAAAATAATAATCTGTTGGAAGGAATCAGGAAACTACTAAAGCAGTTAGACATGTAGGGGCCAAGATTCCAGGAAGAAAGGAAACTTATTTAAGTGAGGCTAACATTCGACAGATCTATTTACTCAAATCACTTGATACTTTTAAAACACTACAGGAGAAGAGTTGAGAAGCCAAGCACTAAGCAATTCTAAGAAGCATGTAATTTTTCCTGATATTTTGGGAATCACACTGGTTTAGGGGGGAAAATCTGCAATTTGGGTCTATTAAGGCAGCCAGAACTTGGGTATGAGGAGGGGAAGGAGGGAGGTATTGAATTACCTTAGAGAAGTGGGTCAAAGAGAAATGAGCCTCAAACTCTGACCTGCTGTATCATTCAAGGTACTCTCCCTATGGCCACTAACCACGAGAGACCAAGAATAAAAACAGAAGCCGGTTAAATAGAGAAGTTAAATACAGCTTTTGGTTGTCTCAAAGGGCTGAGGAGAAACAAATTAAGCACAGAGCTCTTTGAGGGATTCTGAAAAACTGTAGATCTTCAACGGAGATATCTGAAATATGAGACCTAAGAGTGAAGAGGAAATAAATGAGTCCTTACAAAAATGGAAACCCAGTCCTGAAATAGCTTAGCTCTTGATTGGATTAAGATGATTTTCTCCTTTTCTAATTGTCTGTTGGAGGATAAAATTTCACCCAGAGTTTATACATGGTTTAATACATGATTTCTGTTATTCATTAAAAAGTCTGTGGGCTTTCTAAGATACATGACAATGAACTATACCAATAGGCAATCAAGCTATTAGGATCATTATACACAGTCTTCAGAATAATTGATTTACATATACAAGAACATAGATGACAATATCAATAGAATAACCAGTGAGTTTCTATGCATTTCTGTTGTGGAATAGCAAACTACCACACACACAATGGCTTAAAATAGCACACTTTTGTTTTGTTTTGTTTTCAGTTTCCATTGGTCAGGAGTCCAAACACAGTTCAGCTGAACCCCCTGTTCAGGGTCTCACAGGTTGTTAACATCGTCAGATGGGCTGTTTTCATCTGGAAGCACAACTGCAAAATAGTCTGTGTGTAAACTTGGTCTGTGTGTGTTAGCCAAATTCTTTTCCTGGTGGCTGTATGACTTCAAAATAAAGTAACTGAAATGAAGGATTCAACAGTTGTGTTTAAGAGCAGATTAGATATAGCTGAAGAGAGGACTTTTGATCTGGAAATATAGCTAAGTAGAAACTGTATAGACCGAAATTAGGAGAAATACTTGCATATCATGTATCTGATAAAGGACTTACTACTGCAATACACAAGGAAGATTTAAACTCAACAATAAGGGGAAAATCCCATTAAAAAGGGGGGGGGCAAAAAATCAGAGCAGCTACTTCACCAAAGAAGATATAGAAGCATAAGGCAAGCATACGAAAAGATGCTCAATATTATTCACGAGGGAAATGCAATTTGAAAGTTCAGTGAGGTACTATTACACATTTTAACAATGGTTAAAAAAAATGAATCTGAGCCAATCTACTGCTGGCAGGGAATCTGTATTAGTTTATTAGCGCTGCTGTAACAAAGTTTCTCGAGTGAGGGGCACTTAAACAACAGTAATGTATTGTCTGCTGGAGGCCAGAAGTTAAGAATCAAGGGGTTGGCTGGTAAGGTTGAGGGATGGGAGGAAACAATCTGTTTCAGGCCTCTTGCGTTAGCTTGTAGATGGTCATTTCCTCCCTGTGTCTCTCTACAATATCTTCCCACTGTGTTTCTGTGTCTGAATTTCCCCTCTTTTTAAGATGCCAGTCATACTGAATCAGGGGTCACCCTGGCGACCTTGTTTTCGCTCGGTTACCTCTGGAAAGACCCTATATCCAAGTAAGATCGCATCCTTAGGGACTGAGGGTTAGAATTTCAACATACAAATTGTGAAGGGAACAAGGTTCAACCCATAACAGATGCTGAGCACCAGGAATGCTCATTTGTTACTAGTGTGGATGCAAAATTGCACAGCCACTGTGAAAACAATTTGTCAGCCACTCGTAAAGATAAGCATACACTTGTATATGATCCACAATCATACGACAATGTTCACAAACACACCTCAGCAACAGTAAGGAGTGACTGAATCACAAAATAGCTTTGATGTAATTTAAACACATTTTTCTAAGTGAAAGTAGATAAATCCCAATGGTCCATCTCGCATACTATGGCATTCTGTAAACAGACAACACTGCAGGAATAGAAAAAAAAATATTAATGCCAGGGGTTCTGGGTGACTCAGTCGGTTAAGCATCCGACTCTTGATCTCAGCTCAGGTCATGATCTCACCGTTTGTGAGTTTCAGCTCCTCATTGGGCTCTGTGGTGACCTTGCGGAACCCTCTCTCTGCCCTTCCCCTGCTTGTGCTCTTTCTAAATATATACATAAATAAATAAATAAATAAATAAATAAATAAATAAATAAACTTTAAAAATATTAAAAAATACCCCCCAAAACAGATTAATGTCTGGCAGGGTTTAGAAGATGTAGTTAAGATGATGATAAAGGAACCACTAAACCAAAAATGTAGGGTGAAGGAACTGGTTGCTGTGGTGGAGACCTAACATTATGGGTTTATCAAAACCCACAGAATGTACACAACAAAGACTAAATTTAACTGTGTTCAGATAAAAGCATAGTACCCAGGATATTGGAGGATCCCAGGATTGAATGCAGTGTGACAAATGGTTCTAACTGTATTACAAACGTGTGACAATGCTAAGGCAGAGAGTGGAGGAAAAAGACGTTGAACTAAGCAACTTTGGAAAACAGTGCTTTGACTCATGGTTATAGTAAGTTAAAAACAAAAAGGACTGCACACAAACGTTGCTACCTAGTTGCTAAATTTGTTTCTCCTTGGTGTAGGTTAGCAATTCAGAAACTATTTCGCATGTACAGTAAGGGTAAAAAATATATGCCAATAATGTGTAAATGATGGAAATCCAAGTTTCTCTCTAACAGAGGAAGAAATTACAAGCCATGAGAAAAGAAGGCTAGAATAGACCATGCCTGGTTCTGAATTAGATTCAGAGATTTCAGTATGAATTCATGTGCCCTTTAATGCGCAAGTATAAATGAGCATGTGTGGAAATAATTATACAGATACATATACACTAGTGAGTATAAGTGCATATACTACCTAATTGTATCCCTAAGAGGCCATAGAAACAGCGATAGCCCCAGTAGCATTGCATACACCCAACATCCAGATCTTGGTTTTTTTTATATAATCTCCAGTAAAAGAAACCTGGGCTCTTTGGAGAAAGGGCTAAATCTAGTGCCAGGACAGAGAAAAAAAACAAGACACAAGATGATTCTGGAGTGTTTTGTAGTGTCAGAAAATAAAGAAATGCTAAGAAAAAAAAAATTAAGGCATGCCAAGAGGACACAGAAGCCAACCTGAAAGATGTCTCTATGATCAAGGCTGGAAATGTGAAGAATATATTAAATATAATACTGGATTATAACCATAAAAAGAAATAAAATGTCATTGAGTGGAAAATTTCTACTAGAACACCCACAGCAGGCGATGCTGAAATCAGTTGGGGAAACTTTAAAGGAAATAGGATACTTGCAGAGTATTAAAGTATCTCCCCTACATTTACCATTTGGTTAGTCTTTTTAATATACAGCCACAATTCATTGAAGCTGCTCCCACCAAAAGATGGAATTTAATGTCTGTCTCCTTGAGCAAGGCCTGGACTGAGTGACTCACTTTGAATGACAACAGAGTGGAAAACTAATAATCTGAGAAAACTAGTAATGTTGCAGTGGAGAAAGTAGGCAGATACTTCCTTAACTGGTGATCAAGGTTGACGCCACTCATGATAAATCATATCGGTACCATGTGTCCCTGATATAATATGATGAGAAGGGCACATCTACTCGTTTACTTCACCGCAATATTAAACAGTGCAAAATATGGACGACTTTGTCTTATTCTTGACTTCATGGGAGAGATCCTGACATTTCCCATTTAGGCAACATGCTGGCTTTTCTGAGATATAGTAGATTCTTCCTTAAGAGTTAGAATAGAATCTATTAGATTCTATTAGAATTAGAATCTATTCTTTACGAACAGATTAAAATCCTATTTTATTACATTTGTTTTTAAACTTTATTGAAGAGCTTATCATATACACAGAAGAGCACAAAAACAGTACGTTTACAGTTCAGTTATTCACAAATACAGAACACACCCTTGCATGAGGTAACTAGATTAAGAAACATAGCATTGCCGGTCACCCAGGGGCCTCCCTTGGCCCTCTTAAGTCACCACAGACAACAAAGATAACCAACTTTCTGACTTTCACACCAAAGGTTAGCTTCATCTGTCTCAAACTCTATAAAATGGAATCACATAGTAAGCCCTCTTTTGTGTCTGCGTTGTTACGCTCAGTGTTACATTTTTGAGGTTCATTTATGTTGGAAAAGAAGTGGTAAAGTGATCCTTATTTGAAGATGTTTTGATTACGTACCTGGAAAATCCAACTGTTTTTTAAAAATATGTTTGATGGTTATTACATAATCAGTAATGATATCAACAGAAACCAAATAAAACATATAAGGAAGGAGGGTGTCTTATTTTTATATCAAACAAGAAAGTATTTATGTGTAATTTCAAGAAGTGATATTTAACACCTACATAAGGAAACCTATGATTTTGCTGAGGGAAGAGAGCTACTGAAAAAGGAGAAATTATAACCTGAACAAATGGAAAAACATATCATAGTCTTGTACAGGAAGACCCAAGATATTGGTATGTTACTTTCCCTTAAGTTAGCAGTTAGCATACACGTTAAATATAATCTTAATAAAATTACCATGTTTTTTTCCGCCAGCTAGCAAAGTAATAATAAATGTTATATTAAAGGGGAGAGATAACCCCGTAAGATATTAAACTACACCTTAAGTTTCCTATAATTAAAATGGCACAGTTTGGACACAAGTTTAGAAAGACAGGCCAGTGGAATAGGAGAGGAAATCAGGAAAGAGTACCAACTATATAGACACGTTTAGTATATATTAAGGGTAGCATTTTAAATCAGTTGTGAAAACATCGACCCTTTAATATGGTTTAAAATAACTGGGTATACATGTGCAAGCATATAAGATTATATTGAAGCAATTCTACTTTCCATAAACTAGAATAAATTCCAAATGAATCAGAGAATGAAATGCAAAAATTAAGGATTACGATTACTAGGAAAAATGTAGCTGAATTCTTCCATAATTTGACAGAAAAGAATCTTTATATTCATGACTAAAGAATCCAAAAAGAATGATAGAAAAATTGTATGTAAAAGAAAAAAGAAAAAAGAACTCTTGAATGACAAAAATAAAACAACTCATAAACAAAAAAACACACACTGGAAAAATATATGTGAATAAATACATATTCACATGTATGTACATATATATGTATATATGTATATGTTCACATATATTTCCCCAGTGCATACATGTATATGTGTGTATATATGTATATATACATGTATATATGATACATATATATACACACACACACATATATTATAAATGTGTGTGTGTATGTAAATATTTGTATTAGTGAAAATGGTTTGTTTCTAATTACATTTGCAAAAATAAAGATGAAAACATCAACAGAAAAATTCTAATTGCTCTTAACTTTATGAAATGATGGTTAACCTCACTGATGATAGAAATATTGCAAGTCTGAAGTACCTATACCTAGAAATCATTTCTCACCTATTAGTTGGTGAAATGAAAAAAAAAATCGATAAAACCTCTGTGGATGAGGCTCTCATACATTGCTAGTAGGTATAAGCATGTAACAAATCTCATGAAGAGGAGCTTGGAAATATCTAGAAAAAGTGCATCTCCCTTTGACTTTGAAATCCCAATTTTAGGAAGCCACCCAAAGATTAGCCTGGCAAAAATCCGAGAAGACTATTGCATAAAGCCGTTTATTGCAGGAAACAGAGCAAAAGACTGGAAACAACTCAAATGTCCACCAATCTAACTGGACCAATTGAATCATCTCTGGTACATCCACAGAATGGATTTTAGGCAGTTGTAAAAATCAATGATGAATATTACTATATATATTAATGAGCAATCTCCAGGCTATTTAGTCAGTGTAAATAAAGGTAAGGTTTATATAGAATGCTATTATTTATGAAATGAAATAACTAGGTGTGTAGGTGGGTAGGTAGATGATAGATACATAGATAGACAAATAGATAAATGATAAGGAGATATAGTGTACAATTATATTCTCAAAAAATAATAGAACACAATATAAAAACATTTTTAAAGTAGCTTCTTTTTTACATTTTTTTTAACGTTTATTTATTTTTGAGACAGAGAGAGACAGAGCATGAATGGGGGAGGGTCAGAGAGAGAGGGAGACACAGAATCTGAAACAGACTCCAAGCTCAGAGCTGTCAGCACAGAGCCCAAGGCGGGGCTTGAACTCACGGACCCTGAGATCATGACCTGAGCTGAAGTTGGATGCTTAACCAACTGAGCCACCCAGGCGCCCCTAAAGTAGCTTCTTATAGGAATGTCCTTAGAGGATTTCTTTGATATACCATATTTTACTGAGATTTGACTTTGAAATCTTTTAAATATACAATTGTAAAAGAAAAGTATATTCTAAAAGTAATCCTTACAAATTAAGAAGCCATGAATATAAATGTGCGTTAGACTGGTGTCATAACTATCAGACAGGAATTACGTTAAAAAAAAAAAAAACTTTAAAACATAATAATTAACTTTATATCTCCAGTGTAATATGCACTGAGAATATGAAAAAGAAATCTTAAGCTGTTTTCTGTACTTACATTGTTGGTGGCAGTGTCCGTATTGGTATTATAAGACTGTTATGTGTATGACAGATGATGTAGTAAATAAATACCATAAGGTATGCTGATTTTATTATTCCCAAGGTCATTGAGAATGGGAGCCCACCGGGGAGGAGGGACAAGATAAAGTTGTAATATGGAGGAGGCTAAATAAAACTGAGTTTCTAATCCTGAATTTCATTTGCAAGTGCCATTATAAACTTGTTATATGTTTATTTCTATCTTTCCTTTGTCCACCAAAAATGTCTAGAAATCAGTTCAGTGCCCATGAGCACCCCAGCACCCAAATCATGGTGTTCTAATACTATCTCCGGGGTTCCTTGAAGAGATGGTGACAATACACAGAATAAGTCTGAACAGCTTATCAAACCAGATAATAAGGGAACTAACAAAGATGACAAAGGGTCATGCTGAAAGGGTGTGTCAAATGGAAGAGGTCCCCACTTACTAATAATGGGATAATTTGGACATCAATAAAGATAACTGCAATAAATTGAAACATATTGAATATATTTAAGTCATTAAAATTCATAATGATACCAAAGCCACAAAAATTATAAAATCAAATTATACATACATACATACATACATAAACTAAATGTATATACAATTCACTGAATTGTTCCAAATAAGAAATGACAATTAGAACATAAATGTTTTCAATCCCTGACAAAATAATGGAATTTCACATTCATCATGATGGTTGCTCGCTTCACAAACAGGGAGATTTCAACATAATGTGCCTCTCGATAGAGACACGTAGCACTTTCCATTAAATAATCCCTAAAATGGGAAAGAAAGGGGAGCAGAGGGGCAAAGAAGGAAAGAGAAGGAAGAGTCCTGATTAAACCTCTAGACACAACAGTCAATTTATGGGAAATACGGAAACTATAATGACATCATGGAGAAGCCATAGGCAAAAATCCAAATGGTGGAAATCACTAGGAGCAAATGATATAGTTTTACAAAAATTAAATTGCTGGGGAGGAGAAAAGATGGAAACGGAATGAAATTAAAGGACTTGATGTCTTCATACCAATCATGATATTGAAATGTTTACAGAATTTGTTGCAAACATACAATCTGTTAAAAAAAAAAAAAATGACATTTAAGGGCACCTGGGCCGCTGAGTCAGTTGAGTGTCTGACTTGGGCTTAGGTCATGATCACGAGGTTTGTGAGTTCAAGCCCCACATAGGGCTCGCTGCTGTCAGCACAGAGCCCGCTTCAGACCTTCTGTCCCGCTCTGTCTCTGTCCCTCTCCCACTTGCACTCTAAATAAAATGTAAATAAAACTTGTATTTAAAAAATTATTATAAAATAGTTATAAATTTTATACCTGAGTAAATATAATATTAATAAATAATGATTATTCTTTCATGTTTAATTACTATATTGTGGTCAGGCTCTAAAAGAGTCCCTTTCCTTAAAACATTATGCAGAAATATGTTTGCAAGGAAAAAATATTGTCTGGAAGTTTTTTGAAATCATATAGAAAGGAGAATGAGAAGAGGTATGGAAGAAACGGGATTGACAATGAATTCTAATTGTCGATATTCATGGCTGGGTCTGATAACATGAGGGTTCATTATACTCTTTTATTTATTCTTGTACACGCTTGAAAGTTTTCATAATAAAATGTTTATAAGAAACAAAAAAGCAAGCAAGCTATAAGGTTGAGGAAAACATGAAAGAATATGCGTTGCATGATTCCCTTCATGTAAAATTTAAAAAATGACAAAACAAATTTAGGTGGTGGTCTTTTTCTTCATCTGGATGGCCTTCCCACTTTGTGAAAATTCACTGAGCTTTCCACTTATAATCTGAAATTGCTTCTGCTTTGTTATCCTTTAACGGAGAGCTAAACTTAATGATTAAAGAATCCTATGCTTACATCAAGAACTCAACACTGTCAAGGGTAGTATAGGAAGATGGAACGCACAGATGTTTGCACCTATGAAAGCACAATTACATACATCCAGAAGAATGGAAATGGGATAAAGGCATGGTGAGCATGAACTTCTTGAGAGATGTTGATTTTTGGAAGTGAAATTGGTTTATTCATAGGGTGAGATGAATAATTACATTAATATAACCCGGATTATACAGACTTAATTTATTAGCTGTGAATCCTTAGCTTGTAATAGTGATAGACTGACTTAAACTATGTTGCCATTAATGAGAAATAATAATAGATTTCTAATAAAATAAAAGCAACAAAAATAAGCTATTTTGAATTTAACAAAATGAGCTCTCTGAACTTAACAAAAGGGCAATTGTATGTAACCATATGGAAAATAGAATTTAGCGATCTGTAATTTTATGGATATCCGAAAGAGGGATACAGATAGCAATAGGACAGTGAAAGAGAAATGGATGTTGAAATGTATATCTGTTTATCCTATATGGACAATAGTGATTTTGAAGTATTTTTAAATTTGTCATTAATTGATTTATTTTGAGAGAGAGAATAGGCGAGATGCAGAGAGAGAGGGAGAGAAAGAGAATCCCAAGCAGGCTCCGCACCATCAGCACAGAGCCCAATGTGGGGCTCCCACACACAAATCGTGAGATCATGACCTGAGCCAAAATCAAGAGTCAGAGGCTTAACTGACTAAGCCACCCAGGTGTCCTGAAGTATTTTTTTTAAATGGTGGGATAGTACATAAACAAAAGTCATGATATTGTCTGACTTTTAAGTAAGTCATTTGCTTCTAACGACATATGCATCTCAGAGAAATCAACATCACCACACTTGCTGTTAGGTGTGTAAAACGCACCCTTGCTCCAAGTTTCTGGGAAATTCAGATCTCCATCTGAACTTCCTCTTCATATCTTCCTGCACTGGGTTCTTGCCTTCTAGTCCTCGGGTTCTCTGTGGCTAGAGCAATTTTCACATGGGTCTGCATTATCTTTGACAGGTTTGTTCCTCTTCTCCCATTAGGTTTCTGACGGCAGGACCTAGAAAGGAATACCACCACTACTCTCTTTCCCTAGGAGTGGTAATAGAAAGGACTATGAGCTTGGACACAGTTCTGCAGTAGTTTACTAACTGTGAGCCTGGGCAAGTTACTTCTGCTCTCTAAACCTCACTGCCCTCACATATAAATTAAGTATAATTGTACCCGCCTCTAGAGTAATGCTGAGGTTTAGATGTTGGGTATGGTGTCCGTGCAGCGCATGGCACAAGAGTGGACAGTTAATGAACTACAGTCATAGTTCGGAGGGTTTGGGACATGGAGTGAATCATCTCGTTGCTTACTATGAACCCAGCACACAAAGATGTCTGTGTTTTGGTTTTTAATTTATTTTATTGTTTATTTTTGAGGGAGACCCAGAGCATGAGCAGGGGAGGGGAAGAGAGAGAGGGAGACACGGAATCCGAAGCAGGCTCCAGGCTCTGAGCTATGAGCACAGAGCCCGGTGTGGGGCTTGAACTCACGAACCCTGAGATCATGACCTGAGCCGAAGTCAGATGCTTAACTCCCGGAGCCACCCAGGCGCTCCAAAGACTTCTGTTGAATGTACCTGTGAACCTGTTGAAGCAAGTAAACTTTGGTGTTGCTTCTGGCATTCTTAACTTCTGTCTTTGGAGGTTTTCCATACCGAAGAAATGATTCCGTTACTCAAAGTTCATTTACTTCAACATCAAGCAGCATTTTTTCTCTCAGTTCTCTTACATTTGATTTGTGTGTCCTCTTTCTATTCATAAAATGCTTGCCAATGGACATGAGTTGTTTAGCGAATGTCTGCTAAATCCCAGGCTATATAACTCAAACCTACCAAACCATTAGCCCAAACTTTGAAACTTTACCTAATGGCATATCCTTCTCTATTCTTTTCCAACGAAGGCTTAGTTAGATCTGAGGTTCTCAAAAGGATATTGTCCCATGGGGGGGGGGAAAAAAATAGAGAGAGATGTACTATTAGTGTTACAGAAAAGGTCACTGCACTAGAGGGTAAGTTGATGCGGTGGAGTGGGTTGGGCCAATCTTTGCTAAAAGGGTAACTTAATACACATTTCTCCTTCTAGCACCAATATAGTTAATTTCAAATATACTGAATTTCAACATACTGAAACTATGTAACACCAGGAGATTCTCCATAAAACAGAATTCCCCATCTGTCTTCCTCCAATCTTTTCCCCCCTTGTAGATCAAATCTAGACAAAGCCGACAGAAGTATCTCCTCATCTCCCTGCTAGGCACACTCATTGCAGTAAAAAAAAAAAAAAAAAGAAAAAGATGAGTTAAGAGGCAGCCCACTAAATTAGTGATTTTTAACAGTGGAACATCCACTGGGCATTTCCATGACTGCGGCGTTGTTCAGAGATTTAACGTAACTTGAAATATCAATTTCTACGTACTGAAGTGAAACTAGCTCTATATCCAGGGGCCCCGCTTGCAGAAAAGGTGGCGTTTTTAAATGAAAATATATTACAATACTAGCATCTCTGTGCTCACTCCTCCCACAAATTATTCATCCAGACAGCTTGTGAATTGGATTTGCAACTATTGCTATGTCTTACACAATACAAAAGAGAGAATGCCTGGTGGACTCCATCGGTTAATTATACAACACGTGATGTCAGATCTCACATAATGTTCTATTGGCTGGGGTTTCTATTGCTAAGCTCTTGCAAATATTAACTGTGTGCTTTCTCTGTGCATTTAGAAATCTGAAACAAAAAACGGGGTGGGGGGAGCCTTTCTTGGCTATTCTTAGATATTACCTAAGAGTGCTCGTCAAGAAGACAATATTTTAGATATACTTGGGACATCAATGAAGCTGGACGGCTTTGATCATGACACCCCTAAATTAACTTTGGATCACTTCCTAGAGGCAAATATGATCCGTTGAAGTACTTCGAATACAGGTTAATTTTGACTGACTGGGAAATAAAATAAAAGTATCCCCCCCCCCTTTTTTCCTTTTAATATTTAGTAACGTGAGGCGAAGAGTGTGGCTGGTTAGCAACATCTCAGAGTGCATTCTAAATTCATAATTTTCTGCCTTTCTTAATTATCTTTGCACATTTTCTTGTTAAACTGATACCCCAAAATGATGATAGAAAAGCTAGTAGTCAGCTCCTGCCAGCCATAAATCAACATTTTTTTGGCACAATGAGTTTTCATTTATCTCTGGTATGCAGCATTTAAGGATTGATGCGTTCTAACTGTACTTTTAAGGACAGATTTTCATGTGAATACAAGCGCTGGCATTTAAACAAAGAAAATCATTAATCTGAATCTAAACTTTCTATTAACCATTCAGAGTTTTACTTTCCTCTGTTTGTCTTTTTCCTTTTCTCTTCTCAAGGTCATTTTCTGCCATTTCCAACGGCATTTTAAATTTTGCTCAGGGCCTTATGTTGCCTGTTAGATGAAGGTCTAAATGATTATTTTTCAGTAAGGAAATAAAAGTTAGATGAACCTTGACATACCACTCAGGGTATAATTCATATCACCAGGATTTACCTACTTTAGAAACTAAACAGTTAACCTAATCATCTCATTTTATTGCTAATTTAGAAAAGCTTTCCCCCCCTAAGTACACTCTTACTTTTCAAAATTCACTGCTTATGACCTGAGCCTTTTATCCATTGCGCTATTACCAACAGCTAATCCCTCTCACTTATTGATAATTGGACAAAACTGAACAACGTGCCAACTCCTGAAAAACGGCCTGCCCCTGAGGGTTCTATTCAGTTATTCCCGAAAAACCACATTGGTTTCCAAGTTTGGTTCTTTTGTGGCATATCAATGGGAAACAAGTGAGAGATTTTCTCACTGCTTAGGAATTTCGCCAATTCTAACCTGCTTTAGTGCACATTCTTTCTAAGGAAAAGCATTTCCAGTTTAGAGAGTTCACAGATCTTCCTTTTCTTAGAGTTCCCTGAATTGTCTGCAATTCCTGTTTGCTGAAATAATTATTTTAGTGCATATATTTAAACTATAATTATACAATAAGTATTTCTTCCAGAACTTAGTTTGTTTTGTCGATCCAATGCAAATTCAAAGGAGAGATGCCTCAGTGTCTGGGGCTCATGCAGATTTATCACAGGATTAAGCCACAGGCACTACTTTCTATCTGCTTAATTAGTTCTTGAAATTATGGAAGCCTACGATTTGATGCCACATAGAAATCAATGCGATGCTTTCTTAAGGGAATATTTCATTAAATTTGGAAACTGTATTACAACATACATACAGGTTTAGGTAGTATTTTCTATCTTTAAGCTTCATCAACGTGTTTAATGGTATCTGCTTGCATGAAACAAGCCTTTGGGGCATATGTTAGGCAGCCAGGACAAAGACTTTGGCAACTGAATTATTATAGAATGAAATTAAATGCTTACAACAGGGTAGCATTCAGAAATGCTCACAAAGAGGGTACAATGCAGTTCACACATTCAGGGCTTGAATTTATGCCCTTCTCTATTCAATGAGGTGGGGGGGGGGGAGTTTTAGCTGCCTTTCAGCACTGGCACACAGCCTTGGAGAAACAAGAGCCCAGGAAGGGACACACAAGCCTCCTCGGCTATGGTTCTTCCTCAAATCTTCCTTTCAATTTTTCACCCTAACATGACCATGTTTTCTGACAGCCTTTAACATACTTCACATGTTGATTTCCCTAGAAGTTTGATATTAAAACACAGATGGGAAGCCATGCATTTTATTAAATTTGAGCACTTATGTTTGGGAGGATTGGGAAAGTGGCCAATACGTGGATTCAAATGACACTCAAAGTTAGAAAATTGGCCATTTAAGGAAGTTAACTGACTCAAGACACAGGAAGGAAGTAAATGGAATGCAAAAAAAAAAAATGACAAACACATGAGTGAAATGGTAGTATTGAAGTGAAGAGTGTGTTGCTCCTTTTAAATAGATATTTATATGCCTCTCCTAATTGATTTCTGAAATCACCAAAATAGAGCTAATCATGAGTTAGGGGTCTGCGATTTTTTTTCCAGGTTGCTTACACATTTTAGTTGAGAATTGCCTTATTCCCTAACTTATCAACCCAGATGTCATCTATTCATTCAAGCACAGTTTCTCCCTGCTCTGCATTAGGCACAAGAAAGTAAGGTATTTCTAGAGAAAACATTCATTTTCATAAGATGTAGCAAAGCCATGGTGAGTTTTCCTTGACAAGAGATTCTAGCAGTGACGGAACAGGACCTCTCCCAGAAAGGATGCCACATATCAGGGATTCCGTCGAGAAGACCCAGGACCGTTGGATCTCTGGCATTTCTCCCCTGGGTTCTTCCAGAAAAGCAAGTCCTAATGCCGATGCAATTATCATATGCAATCGATTAATTTCTCTCCCATTCCTTCAGGTGGCAGTAGTTACGTATCTTGGGAGACTTGAGAAAATTACCTAAAATTATTTTTTTGTGTTCCACAATTCAGATGAGAGACCCCAAGTGAAAAAGAAAAACAAAACAAAACAAAACAAACAAACATAGGCTCTACTGTGCCAATGGAACTTTGTAACTTGATTTTAAGTTTAAAAACAACCAGAGATGGGTGGGGGGGAAGGTGAGTATAAGAGTGTCTTCATTTTGGTTGTTTGGGTTCTTTATTAGAAATAATTAAACTGGGGCGCCTGAGTGGCTCAGTCAGTTAAGTGTCTGACTTCAGCTCAGGTCATGATCTCATGGTTCCATGAGTTCAAGCACCACATCGGCTCTGTGCTGACAGCTCAGAGCTTGGAGCCCGCTTTGGATTCTGTGCCTCTCTCTCTGTCCTTCCCCTGCTCATGCTCTGTCTCTCTCTCAAAAATAAATAAACATCTAAAAAATAAAAAAAATAAATAGAAAATAATTAAGCTATATTGCTTTCCTCCATGGCTCTTTTGCCCATTGCTTTCCAAATTCCCTCTCTCTTCAGCCAGATGGACAGTCCAACTTGTCTGCCTTGCTTTGTGCTTGGAGGCTAACCTCCGTGGACTGCTCTCTGGCTTCCAGAAGGGTTCTGCCAGTGGGATACACTAGCCTGGAGGACAGGGCTGGGAAACAGAGAAGTTGGGGGAGGCTGCATCCCAGCTTTTGTTAGGGGGATGTCTTGTCTTCACCTTTGCACCAACTTCTGCCCTTTTGTGGCCTTGAGGGGAAACAGCCCAAAGGCAGTAAAACCATTGTTGGTTCCCCGAATTCCACCTGCACCTCTTCAACTCTCCTCACTTCAACTATCTCTGGAAACCTCTTCACTTCAGGACCCTGATGATTCAAGTAAACAACAGCACGGTACGAAATATTGGTGTTCCTGATACTTCCATGTCACTTAACAGAGTTTTCATTTATTGGGGAGAAAATGTACTTCAGAGAGATTTGGAGAATAGTTCTTTTCTGATGCCCGGCTACACCAAATTATTGGATCATTTGCTCAGACATTAATGGTTAAGAGATCGGTGGTTATCTTTAGGTTTCTTTTAACTACACAGGAAAATATATCTATTTCCTATTCCAAGTAGCAGAGAGTCTTCAGTTTAAAATTTCATTGACTGGTAGGGGTTCTAATGCTTTGCTTCAGGTTGGATTTCCAAGGTTCTCTTACTTTCCTCATGATAGATCCACGTATTTGCATCTCGTTTAAAGAATCTGTATACGACTCAGGTCTTGCATAGCCAGAACCTCTCTTGAGGCTGCAGGAGGGAATGACTCTTCTCATTTTTGTCACATTACTGATTTTTTAAAATTTTTTTTAATATTTTATTTATTTTTGACGGAGAGAGAGAGAGAGAGAGAGATAGAGAGAGAGAGAGAGAGAGAATGAGTGGGGGAGGGCCAGAGAGAGAGGGAGACACAGAATTGGAAGAAGGCTCCAGGCTCTGAGCTGTCAGCACAGAGCCTGATGTGGGACTTGAACTCACAGATCGTGAGATCATGACCTGAGCCGAAGTCGGATGGTCAACCGACTGAGCCACCCCGACGCCCCATATAACTTACTGACCGAAACTAAAAGTATGTATTATAACTAAGTATCCACCTCAAAATAAATTTGGAAAACAATAGTCATTGGTTCACAGATTTTGCTATTCAATAAACATCAGCTCTGAGAAATACACGCTACAAACAGAGCCCTCCTTAAGGTTATTTTCCTCCTGTTTATTCCAGTAAATGAATACAGTGGCTAACACAAAGCTAATTTCCAAGAATTGTGAAAAATATCTATTGCTTACTTTTTACCTGTGCCTTAAAGTTTTAGTTTTGAGGGTTGCATAGCATACAGTCTCTTAATGTCCGCATTTTTAAAAAAATTTTTTTTAACATTTATTTATTTTTGAGACAGAGAGAGACAGAGCATGAACAGGGAGGGTCAGAGAAAGAGGGAGACACAGAATCCGAAACAGGCTCCAGGCTCTGAGCTGTCAGCACAGAGCCCGACGCAGGGCTCAAACTCACGGACTGTGAGATCATGACCTGAGCCGAAGTTGGACGCCCAACCGACTGAGCCACCCAGGCGCCCCTGAATGTCTGCATTTTTATGCCAGACTCATTTTATCCCAACAAAATAATATTACCCCAGGACCCGGATTAGGATTTTGTGTAGAATCCCAAGAATGTCTGCCAATCTGCTTTATCTTGTCTTTGTAGTGTACTCCATATTTATAGTATCATTTTTTACACTTGCCTTAGATTCTCCTGGTCAGTAAGGAGCTTTAACTTGTAAACCACATTTCTTTACCAATTTACGTAGAAAGCAACTACTGGTCTCACTAGCCAGCCAGTTGTAATAATCATCAAAACATAAATAATAGCCTCGGGGCACCTGGGTGGCTCAGTCGGTTAAGCGTCTGACTCTTGGTTTTGGCTCAGGTCATGAGCTCAGGATTTCGTGGGTTTGAGCCCCACATCGGGCTCTGCACTGGCAGTGTGGAACCTGCTAGGGATTCTCTGTCTCCCTCTCTCTACCTCTCCCCCACTTGCTCTGTTTCTCTCAAATTAAGAAATAAACTTAAAAATTTTAGAAGAAAAAGAGACATAAATAATAGCCTGAAACTAATATATTGCTGTATGCCAAAGAGCCTTCGATTAAAAATATATAAATAATAAATAATGAAGTCCCAAAATACCTGCGGTGTATCTCTCTCTTTCATTATGCCGGTATAGACAGTGTCAGGTGGGATCTTTGTAATTTCACGTTGAGTAGGGTTTTGCCCAGCTGTCCAGAAGCCTATAATTTAAGCTGTGGAGAACATACCTCAAGGCACTTATTTTCAGTAGTTCCCAAGCTGTTTCATCCTGATAAAATAAAACTTAAAAAAAAAAAAAAAAAAAAAAAGAGTCTCACAATTAGGGGGGGAAAATTATAGTAACTGAATGCTTTAGTTTTCTTAGTTAATAGTACCAGTCAAAGGCAGAACAAAGGATTCAGTAATTAAATGACATCTATAGTCTACTTATTCAATTTATGCATCAGAAACTAGAGCTGCCTGTTTGAAATGTTATGGGTGATTGTGTCCGAGAACAAACCACCGAGGAATCTGTGACTTTGCTGTTGATAAAAAAAAAAAAAAACAAACAAAAAACAAAAAACAGAGGTATACAGAGCACCTGATGTGAGTGGATATCGCTCAGGTTAGGACCCAAACGTGGCGTGAAGTGACGCCTACCCAAACGCTCTCTCTCCAAAGGCCGAACGGTGATAGTAAACCCCGGTCAACCTTGCAACCTCAGCCATGCCAGCTAGGCAAAAGGGTCAGGAAGGAAAGCGTTAAAGTGGTAATACTATTTAAACGGGGTTGCAGAACTCCTATTAAAAATGGCAGTACTATAAATGTTCTAGTATTGTCAGGAATGTTCTGTTGGATGACACTATGCTGTGATTTGTACACACAGCGGACCAGAGTTGATGGGTGAATGAAATGATCCATAACCCTCTCTGACACATTTAAAGCAGTTCGGCTGCACACAGAGAACAGTCCATCATTTGCACCCTTCTGTGAAAGCTGGCTTTACCAAGTGTTTCAATGAAATATGTGCAACTTCCCATTTAAATTAGTACCACATGAACCATGAAGAGCACCACAGGTATCTGTTGTAGTACCAGCCTAATGCAAAAGTGGCCTGTCTTGTAATGCTCTAACAGGAAAGACATACAACCGTTCATCTGTAACATATTAAAACCAGAAGAAATAAATTACTCCGCAGATGAAGAATTATTGCTTGTGAAGAAAATGTGCAAAGGTAGTCCTAAAAAGCAGCTTTTACTAAAAAATTATCACGACAGCATTTGAATTCTTAATGCATATTAAGCCGAGACCTCGTAACCATAAATCATCATTTTTAAATGGAGGAAATCTGGTTCAAACTTTTAGCAGAGATTTGTTTCACTTCTTCACCACGGTGTTAGCCTTGGCATTGAGAGCCGACCGCCTGAGTTATGCCAAGAGCAGTGCACGCGAGAGACCGTAACAAAGGCGAGCAACAAAAAGAGTCCGCGCGCAGTCGTTGTTGTTGATGTTGTTTTAATGCCTGGTGCATCACATGACATAATCCCACGGAGGTTCCCTGCAATCCATCAACGAAGCAAGATCTCCCTCTGCTCTGAAAAGCAGTACTGTTCAAGTAACACCCTAATGAATGAAAACCATCTTGGCTGAGATACACGATTTAACCGCAAAAACATAGTAAGAACCATCAAAACCAATCCGATGTATGTGACACACATCGATCGCAAGGAATGGCAAAGGGTCGCAATTCAGGCACACTGCTTTCCCAGTAAACTTTCAAGGCTGGTACAAAAAGCAGAGTAATGGGATCATCTGTTGCGTTATGACGATACACTGGGTACTTTGTTAAATGTTCCACGCACGTGATCTCATACAGCCCTCAGCGGGGGCCATCACCGTTCTCCAGATCAGGACATGGGGCACAGAAAAGCGGGGCGAACAAGTCCAAAGTCGCCCAGGTGAATCCTGGGGTCAGAACGCGGCAGCATGTTCTAGGGCTCTCAGAGAGCTCTCCGGAAATGTTCTCCTTTAGTGCTCCTAACAAGCTTGTGAGGTAGACTGAGCCTGTGTCATTATTCCGTTTTACAAATGGCGACACCTCATTTCAGGGGGATGAAGTGGGCCGCCCAAGCTCAGAATGAGACAGTGGCTGGGCCTAAAGTTAGGGCTCCAGGCCCCATGTTTTGCCTGCAATGTCCCACGGCCACTGCAGTTGTGGACCCTGGTGAATACTCCCAAACCTGTCACTCACTGCTCCCTCCCTTTGCTTCCTCAGAGCAAACCCCTCTCGCACCACTTTGAATAATCAAGGAATGTATGGACAAGTGTTTTACCTATTTGTATTTTGTTTATTTATTTATTTATTTTGAAGGTGAGAGGAGGGGGAGAGAGAGAGAGAGAGAGAGAGAGAGAGAAGAACTTAGGCACTCTCCATGCTTGGCATGGAGCTCCATGGAGGGCTTACCCGTGACCTTGTCTGATATCGAAAGTTGGACACTTAACCTAAAACTGAGCCACCCAGGCACCCCTGGACAAATGTTTTAAAAGAAGATTTGGTAATATGGCTCAATGAATTTAAACATAGTTTCGGCAATTTTTTTTTCTCATATCTATACCGGATCTGTTGTTAAAGTAAAAAAAAAAAAAAAATCAGGCTATGTGTAATGGAAAACAACCATACACAAGGCATTAGTGAGAAATAGCATTTCCAGTCACGTGTAAAATCTTTTCTTAGCAACTATTGTTTTAAGGTATCCTTGATGTTTCCATATTGGAGATGGGTCTTCATATCCCAGCCCTCAGTGGATCTTTGTGGGTCCTAGCAGATAGAACGGAGGTTGAATCCTGGGCCATTTAAGGGTGTACAGAGTAGCTTTTGTAATGGCTGTGAGTTCACGATGCGGACATCTTCTTAATCGGATTTCCACCTTAGAAGGTTTATAATATACTTTTTTTTTTTTACTTTTATTTATTTTTGAGACAGAGAGAGACAGAGCATGAACGGGGGAGGGGCAGAGAGAGAGGGAGACACAGAACCGGAAGCAGGCTCCAGGCTCTGAGCCATCAGCCCAAAGCCCAAGGCGGGGCTCGAACTCAGGAACCGAGAGATCGTGACCTGAGCCGAAGTCGGACGCTCAACCGACTGAGCCACCCAGGCGCCCCTATAATATACTTTTTGATAAAACAATGCCAAACATGTTTTCTTTGTGGTAGAGTCACATTACCCAAGTTGAAACTTTGCTGCTAATATTAAACCCGTTGCCCCTCTGTGCACTTGTTTCCTTCACACGTACCACCCGAGACAGCGTTCATGGCACAGAGACTCTCACATCTGACAGAAATGTAATCAGCAGCAGCAATATATCAAAGCTGCCACTTTAAACGAGTTTTTTGACAGTGGGGGAGGGGAGGGGCAGAGAGAAGATCTCAAGCAGCCTCCTCCATGCCTAGCACCCCCCCCCCCCCCCCCCAGGGAGCCCAACCTCATGACCATGAGATCATGACCTGAGCCAAAAGCAAGAGTCAGCCGGTCAATCTACTGAGCCACTCAGGCGCCCCTCAAAGCTGCCACTTTAAAGTTGGATGTCGCCTATTACAAAAAGTTTTGTCGTGAGGTAGCCCCCCACCCCAAGAAAAAAAAAATAGTTCCAAAGCCACAGTACTGATCTGAATGGGATCTAAATAATCAAGATAATGCAAAAAGCCATACCAACCGTTACCCAGGAGATACAAAATTACAAGTTTTATATATTGGAGTGGATAGCCCTGAAGGCAATTCTACTTTTTATCTAGTACTTGGCATCCAACCTTCCGCAATGCAAATGCTCTCTAGCCCCCAAATCAAGTCAAAGTAAAGAAGAATAATTCAGAGAGTACTTGATAAAAGTCTGTGACCATGTCGCTCCTTATTCTTCAATCTAATGAAGGGTTCGAATGGTGGTATCCCATGATCTATCTATAAATTACAGATCTTTTAGGAAAGAAAAAAACAACAAATTGTATCTTTCTATTTGTACTTACTCCTGATGTTTTTAAAACAAAAAGTCACATTGACTACAAACATCAGAAGGAAGATAGTGGGACCCCCACACTAAGCAGGGAACCACTGGAACAGTCTGAAGGAGGGTATAATGAAGGGTCTCCTTCTAAGGGTAAAGGCAGAGTTAACAGAAAGAAGAGATTGGGAATCACTCTGGCTATGGCAGGACCTGCTAATGTAGACACTGAATTTACTCAAAATGATAATTCAGGTATGTTACACAGAGCAACCCTTCTTTTAAACAAAGTATTTAATTAGCGGGAACACTGTGGCATTTCCTGCCCATAGTAACTAATTGCTTTTCTTCTATATGTTCCCTCATTACTCTGTTTACATTACTAGGATAGCAATTGCCAACTTGATAGGCTGTTTGAAAAGGACCCATCTCCTGGGTTTCTAGATTTTGTGTTTCTCGAAGGAGGATCATTTCATTTCCAGGGCTAGAACAGAGCCACATATTGAACAGATGACACATTGCTTTGAATAGCAATATGTCAATATGAACTCAGTTGTGTGAACATACATGGTTTGTGTGTGTGTGTGTGTGTGTGTGTGTGTGTGTGTGTGTGTGTGTATGTACATAAAAGCACAAAGAACAATGACATCGCATGGTTAAGATCTAACTCCCAGGCTTCTCTGGGGGCAGGATGGTTGCAACTGTTAAAAGTCTAACAAAGTTGATGAAAAGCAAACTGGAATTGTATATTTAGATCTAAAACTGTAAAACTGTTCAATGCTGATAGCTGCAGCCCTTTCTCTGTTTCCCTCGCTTTGGGTCTAGACATACCCGCAGATCCCATTTGCTTCCCAGCTCCAATTATCACCAGCCAGTTACTACAAAATAATTGCCAAATGGTCTCTTAACCCTACGTTGGTTATTCATGTATCTTAGTTCCCTCCTGTTCCCTTCTCAATTACACTGCCCACACCTCATTACCTCCCTAGATCTTTTCCCAGTGAGATCCACTGAGAGCCACGGGGCTCCTCAGTTTCCATCCTCTGAGCGTCTCTCTGCTCCACTCCTAACCACTTTCTCTGATTAAATTTCTTGGCAACTCTAACTGAGGATTTACACTCCAGCTAGTTTCGCTCTGGTTTGAGGTGTTTCATGCCCGCACTTACTCAGGACCTGCTGCTCTCATTTTCCCCAAACCCCCGTCCTGACTGAGATCCATCCATCATTCGTGATTTTGCCTGTTAACGTCATAACAAAATTTCCTACATTACCGTGTGTTAAACTCCAGTTCACTCACGCCTTTGCCTCCTCTGACTCCTTTACGGAGCTCACTTCTATGAACACGAACTCCATTATTCTCAGGGATTGAGACACTCTCTTCCCCATGGTTGGCATATGATTATACAGGAGACGTTCCTTATTTCCATGAAGATCTATCTCTCATTCTGGCTAGTTTGGGTCATGTTTTCCTGCCCTTGTCTGGGTACTTACTGACGACTTTCCCTGCCCCATCAGTGTCTTTTATCTGCTTGAGTTCTTTAAGCAATTCTTCCTCTCCACCAAGCACATATTTCATTGATATGCAGAACAGAGGCAGTAGATGAAAATGCCGTCTTCATTGGGTCTTAAATTGATCAAATCACTTTTGTCCCCAGGAATTTTTAAAAAGCACAATGCATAATTTATTTTGTTGTTTTGTTGGTGACAGGGAGACAGCTGCTGTAGCTGATGTTGAATCTGTGTGACAAAGTTTTAGTACCTTTTTTTTTTTCCTGAATATGTTGAGATCTAAAAGAGAGAATTGCAGGAAAAAAAATATATCTGTTATGTTTGTGAAACTTTATATAATCCTAGTTATAGGTTAATTTTCATTTATTTACTTTTTGTTCATTTATTTATTGAGAGAGAAAGAGAGCATGAGCGGGGGAGGGTCAGAAAGAGAGGAAAAGAAAGAATCTCAAGCAAACTCAGCACAGAGCCCAACATGGGGCTTGATCCTAAGAACCGGGAGATCATGACCTGAGCTCAATCAAGAGTTGGACGCTTAACAGGGGCGCCTGGGTGCAGTCAGTTGGGTGACCGACTTCGGCTCAGGTCATGATCTCACGGTCTGTGGGTTCCATCCCTGCGTCGGGCCCTGTGCTGACAGCCAGAACCTGGCGCCTGCTTCAGATTCTGTGTCTCCTTCTCTCTCTGACCCACCTCCACTCATGCTCTGTCTCTGTCTCAAAAATAAAAATAAACATTAAAAAAAAAAAAAAAAAAAAAAAAGAGTTGGATGCCTAACCGACTGAGCCACCCAGGCGTCCCTGTAAGTTCATTTTTAATCATCACTTTATAAATATGTATTTGTGTATATATTTATATGTATTTGTATGTATACTTTATACATATATACATTATATATATAACCTCGAACAACATGAGGGTTAGGAATGCTGACCCCCTACAGAGTCAAAACTCAACATATGAACTTTTGATTCTCCCAAATATTAACTCCCAACAGTCTATTGCTGACAGAAGACTTACAGATAACATAAACAGCTGATTCATTAACACATTTTATTTTGTTATATGCGTTCTTTACATAGAAAGTATTCTTATAATAAAGTAAGTTAGAAAAAAGTAAAGGCTGTTCAGAAAATCAGAAGGAAGAGAAAATATATTTAAAAAACTGTCTTGATTTTCTCTACAAAAATCCAAGCATAAATGGACCTGTATGACCCCAGTTGTTGAAGGATCAACCTTACATACATGGTTGTATACATGTATATGCTTGTGTGAATGTATTTATGGCGTAAGTATGTAAAATTGTGTAGTAAAACCTGTAACTTACAAGAATGGTAAAAACTCTTCGGAGACTTGTTTGACACCACGGTTTGCTTTGACAGAAGAGGCATCGGTGGTGCTGGGAGAGGACTCATTCTCTGCACTCTCCACGTTTTCTGCCAGTATTTGATATCCCATCTTCTGTCTTGTTTATTTTGTTTGCGGTAAATTATCATCTTGGCAATGTGCCTTTGAAACAGACTTCATTGATACAAAAATGTGTCTGATCTGGCCAGCATAAAGAGAAAGACGCGTAATTCCTCTTAACAATGATTCCAAAGGGAATTTGGTGAAGGGCATGGTTAAGATAATGAGATAGTCTTAAGTCCCAAACCAATGCATATTCCATAGTCTTTGCAGTTTTCATTTTCTCAAATTGTTTAAAACTCAGTAATGATTTTTTTAAAAGCACCATGCTCACTCGCCAAGTGATTTATACCAAGAACCCAAATAATGCTCAGTTGAAATGGATTCAGTGTAAGCTCATTTGATCTGAAGAGACTATAATTCTCATAGAGGAAATCTTATCTTCGGTAAAGGGTGGAATTATCCTAGGAGTATAGCTAATACAGTGGCATGCACTTGATGGGCACTCCACAAAATTTCATTAAGGAGGATCATTTGGAGTGGTCTTTTTAAAACTGGGGGTATAGGGAGATATTGCCACTATTAAGGATAACTGAGCAAAATGTTTTCAAATGGCAGAAAAAGTGTACTCCCATTTGCTTACCTAAAATAGCCAAATTCGTAACAATACTGTCACCTGCCTTTATAATTACCATATGTAAACAAGTAATATCAACTATGGCACATTGACTTGACGAGTATATTGTTTAGAAACACTGGATCAACTCAGGCGGACACAAACTAAATCTTGTTTGTGTTCAAAATTGGTATTTCAAGCAATGTAAAAATGTCTTTGTTGTGTCCACTTATCAAAAATAAAAAACAAAAAACAAAATATACATTGCAAATTTTGGACTAATTTGCAGACTGAAAATCTGCACGTGCTGAATTCTGTCTCCAATTGTGGCGATAATTTACTGAAAAATATTCCAAGTAAAGGGAAAATAGTAGACTGCATTGAGTATTAAGGTATCTAATCCATATATAGCTCAATCTTCCAAAATATCTTTCTATACTTAACTCTATATCTATGTCTATTTTCTACATTTCTACATTTTCTACATTTAGATAATTCGAGAAGCTGCTGGAAATGCGTCCATAGGACAGACCTCACAAGAAGCAACATGGAGGCCATAGTTGAAATGTGAAGTTCAGGTTCGCTAATCAGGGATACTATTGTTTGTCTTATTTCTAGTTCTTTAACATGGCATCAATCATCACATTTCAATTCACTGCTGAAAGAGAACACAAAAACAAGGTCATCAAGGAAATCTTAATTTTTAATTATTATCTAATATTTTATGTAACAGTATCTAATATTAGATAATAGTTCTTACTAGTGTCTGTGTAAGACCCTCGTTATAGGGTCTCTCTGGGAATCCATTTTATATTTTTATTGCAAATAATACCTAGAGACATAACATTTGGAATTATGAACATAGGAGACACTAGCAAAGAAGCATTCATATAAATTTCATTGTACCATAAAACCAAGAAACGAGCTAGTATTTAATTATGAATAACTAAAAATATTATTCCTTATGCATTTCTAAAGTAAGCGCTTTTAAGTTCTGTGATTCTCATTTTTAGAATAGGAAGGTTTTAGCTTCAGGCTTCCACATTGAGTTAGCGAAATTCATTTATTCATTTGAACAACAGGTATTGTACTTGACACTGGGGATACAGTAGTGAATAGGATAGATAAGATACAGCTTCCGTGGAGTATACAGTGTAAAAGGGAGCATAATCAACAAACAAATAGCTACATAATTAAATATGTTATATAAATTTGTGATAAGGACCACACAGGAAAAGCACAATGTACGTTGGGAGGCATTAACAGGGAGACCTGACTTATTTTGGGGATTGGGGAAGGCTTCCCTGAAGATGCGACAATTAAGCTAACATCTGAATTGCCACTAAGAATCGACAGGGTAGAGAACGAAGAAATGTTACCTCATTCTGTGCCTTAGAAGCTATGATCAGAATTTTTGGAATGTTTCCACTGTTGATCAGAAAGCTTTTGAAGGGTTTTGCACAAGAAGAAATACTACCCAGTTTTTAAACAATATCATCATATGTACTGTGCATATCATCAATGAGGGTGTCTAGAATTGTACTGTCCAAGATGGTGGTCACTGTCATCATGAGGTTATTGAGTACATGAATGAGGTTGATATAAATTGAGATGAGCTGTAAGTATAAAATATACACTAGATTTCAAATACTATGGGGAAAAAAGAATGTAAAATAATCAATGTTTATAGTGGTTATGTGTTAAAATATTTGGGATATATTGGGCTAAATAAAACATATTAATAAAATTGATTTCATCTTTTTGCTTTTTTTAATGTGACTATTAGAAATTAAAAATTATAGGGGTGCCTGGGAGGCTCAGTCGGTTAAGCATCTAGCTCTTGATTTTGGCTCAGGTCAAGATCTCACAGTTGATGGAATCGAGCCCTGCACTGAACTCTGTGCTGACAGCACGGAGGAGGCTTAGGATTCTCTCTCTCTCTCTCTCTCTCTCTGCCCCTCCCCCTGTGCACATGAACTCTCTCTCTCTCTCCCTCTCTCAAAATAAAGAAATATACTTAAAAAAACAAAAACAAAAACAGAGATTCTGCTCTGGACAAGATGAAATAGGCATTTAACTTTAAACCCTGGAAATAACGCAAGAAGCAACCAAGAAGAGCTCTTAATAAAGAAGGAAAGAAAAAAATATTAGAGAGGCACCTGGGTGGCTCAGTCGGTTGGGCGTCTGACTTCAGCTCAGGTCATGATCTCATAGTCTGTGAGTTTGAGCCCCGCATCAGGCTCTGTGCTGACAGCTCAGAGCCTGGAGCCTGCTTCCGATTCTGTGTTTCCCTCTCTCTCTGCCCCTCTACTGCTCATGCTCTGTCTCTCTCTGACTCAAAAATAAATAAAAAAAAAAATTAGAAAAAAAATATTAGAGATATTGACCGCGAAGTACATCACTATAGCAGTGTATCACACGAACAGATCCAGTAGAAGAAAGTAACCCAGGCCTGACATTTTCTGAATCCAAACCTATATATATAATATGGCCCATCTGGGTTCACTCCCTCCCATGACCCAGTGGGATATCGGCTGACAAAAGCAAGAGATCCCATCAGCACCACCCAGGGCATTTGACGGAAAGCCCTGCTGGCAATAAAAGACAGAGGGAAAATTTCTCCTCATCCACCCAACCTGATCCTTTCTTTCACCACCAAGAGACATTGTGTGGCCAGAAGACAAAGGCAACAAGAAGCCCCACCTGGGAATCGCTTGTGGGCCAGGCTTTCCCTTCTACTTAGAAGCCACAGATAACTCACCTGGGGAATCTCAACCATCACAAGCAACACTAGCAGCAACGAGCAACAGAGTCTAAACAACAACAAATAAACTGAGCAGACCAGGAGTGTAGCAAGAAGCCTCCAAAAGTTAAATCATCATCCACACCACAATCTATAGGGGCACCTGGGTGGCTCATGGATCTCATGGTTCCTGAGTTTGAGCCCTACATTGGGCTCCACACTGACAGTGACAGTCTGCTTTGGATTCCCTCTCTCTCCCTCTCTCTCAAAATAAATAAATAAACTTAGAATAAAAGAATAATGGGGCGCCTGGGTGGCTCAGTAGGTTAAGCGGCCAACTTTGGCTCAGGTCATGATCTCACAGTTTGTGAGTTCGAGCCCCACATCGGGCTCTGTGCTGACAGCTCAGAGCCTGGAGCCTGATTCAGATCCTGTGTCTCCCTCTCTCTCTGCCCCTCCCCTACTCACGCTCTGTCTCTCTCTCTCAAAAAGAAATGAACATTAAAAAAATTTTAAAGGAGAAAAGAATAATATTTTAAAAAAAACACACAACCTACAAAAGAAGCCCAAGGTCTGAGGGATAAATTTAACAGGGTGACTGTCTCCTAAAATTAAAGATGTAAATTTGACTCAGAGTCTCCTCACACAATAACATTGCTCTAACTGATTATTCGTTCTAGGAGTTGTTTCTTTCTTCCTTCCCTTCTTCCTTCCTTCCTTCCTTCCTTCCTTCCTTCCTTCCTTCCGTTCTTTCTTTTTCAGTCATTTCTTTCCAAATTTGTACAATTATGTGACTTGTGAATAAATACAGCTTTATTTCTTCCTAATCTATACATGTTTTATTTCCTCTTCCTGACTTAGTACATTAGGTAGGATTCCTAGTACGATATCAAAAAGCGGTGGTGAGAGGGAACATTCCTGCCTGGTTTTTGATCTTAGTGGGAACATTTCTAGTTTTTTATCATTAAGTGTGATGCTCTGTTGTAAATTTTTTGTAGATTTTTTTTATCAAGTTAAGGAAGTTTCCCCCTGTTTCTAGTTTGCTGAGAATTTTTATCATGATTGAGTGCTGAATTTTGTGAACATTTTGTGAAATGCTTTCTGCATCTATTGATATATTCATGTGATTTTTTTTTTATCTTTAGTCTGTTGGTGTGATGGGTTCCATCAGTGGATTTTCAAAGGTTAAACCAGCTTTGCATATCTGAGGTAAATCTCAATTGGTTGTGGTGTATAATCCTTTCTATAATTGTTGGATTTGAATTGCAAATATTTTTCTTAGGATTTTTGTAACTGTGTTCATGAGAGTTATTGGTCTCTAGTTTTCTTATAAAAATGTCTTGTCTGATTTGGGCACTCGGGTGACTCTGATCTCATAGAATGAGTCAGAAAGTATTTTCTTTGATTAGGTATTAAAAAGATATTATACAGAATGGGTATAATTTATTTTTTGTGTTTTGTAGAGTTTGTCAGTGAATACATCTGGGAGTGGTACTTTCTGGTTTGGAAGGTTATTGATAATTGATTCAATTTCTTTAATAAATACAAGCTATTCAGATCATCTATTTCTTCTTGTGTGAGATTTTAGCAGATTGTGTCTTTCAAGGAATACTTTCACGTCATCTCAGCTATGAATTTGTGAAAATAGACTTGTTCAGAATATTCCTTTGTTTGTTTATATTCATGAGATCTCTGATGACCATTATTTTTTAAAATGTTTTTATTTATTTATTTTGAGAGAGAGAGAGAGCATGCATGCATGTGCACAAGTGGAGGAGGGGCAAAGAGAAAGAGAGAGAGAGAATCCCAAGCAGGATCCATTCTGACATGGGGCTCCATCTTGCAAACTGTGAGATTATGACCTGAGCCAATATTAGGAGTCAGACACCTAGCCGACTGAGCCACCCTGGTGCCTCATTTCTTATACTAGTAATTGTCTCTTCTCTCTGTTTTTCTTAGCTTGGCTAGAGGCTTATTGATTTTATTGATCTTTTTAAAAAATGAACTTTTGCTCTAGGTTTTATCTATCCATTTCTTGTATTCAGTTTAATTGATTTCTGCTCTAATTTTTAGTACTTATCTCCTTCTGAATAATGTGTATTTAATTTGCTCCTCTTTTCTAGTTTTCCAAACTGGAAGCTTCTATTATTGATTTTAGATTTTGTTCCTTTTGAATATATTCATTCAATGTTATAAAATTCCCCATCAGCACTGATTTCACTATTTCCCACCAATTTTGATGATTTGTATTTTCAAGAGAAAGTTTTTCAGAATAATAAAAAAAAAAATCAAGATCCAATTACATGCTATCTACAAAGAAATAAACTTTAGATTCAAAGATCCAAATAAATTGAACCAAACGGTGGAAGATGTTATATCAATTGTGTTTGTTTCCTATGGTTGATTCATAACAAATTATTGCAAGTGATTCAACACAATTATTTATATATATATATATATATATATATATATATATATATATAGTGTATATATATAATATATAATTATTATATATAATTATATACATATTTTAGTGTGTACATACACATATATGTATATATGTGTATGTACATATGTGTATGTATGTGTATGTATATATGTGTATGTATATATGTGTATGTGTGTGTATATATATATATATATATATATATACACATGTATATAGTATATACATATACATATCTAGTGTTCATCCCAACAGGTGCCCTCCTCAGTGCCCATCACCCACTTTCCCCTCTCCCCCACCCCCCAATCAACCCTCAGTTTGTTCTCAGTATTTAAGAGTCTCTTATGGTTTGCCTCCTTCCCTCTCTGTAACTTTTTCCCCCCTTCCCCTTCCCTACTGGTCTTCTGTTAAGTTTCTCAGGATCCACATATGAGTGAAAACATATGCTATCTGTCTTTCTCTGCCTCACTTGTTTCGCTTGGCATAATACCCTCCATTTCCATCCACGTTGCTACCAATGGCCAGATTTCATTCTTTCTCATTGTCAAGTAGTATTCTACTGTATATATAAGCCACATTTTATTTATGCATTTGTCAGTTGATGGATATTAGGTTCTTTCCATAATTTGACTATAGTTGAAAGTGCTGCTATAAACATTGGGGTACAAGTGCATCGGCACTCCTGTATCCCTTGGGTAAATTCCTAGCAGTGCTATTGCTGGGTCATAGGGTAGGTCTATTTTTAATTTTTTGAGGAACCTTCACACTGTTTTCCAGAGTGGCTGCACCAGTTTGCATTCCCACCAACAGTGCAAGAGGGTTCTCGTTTCTCCACATCCTCTTCAGCATCTATAGGCTCCTGATTTGTTCATTTTAGTCACTCTGACTGGCTTAAGGGGTATCTCAGTGTGATTTTGATTTGCATTTCCCTGATGAAGAGTGACATTGAGCATCTTTTCATGTGCCTGTTGGCCATCTGGATGTCTTCTTTACAGAAGTGTCTATTCATGTATTCTGCCCATTTCTTCACTGGATTATTTGTTTTTCGGGTGTGAAGTTTGGTGAGTTCTTTACAGATTTTGGATACTAGCCCTTTATCTGATACGTCATTTGCAAATATCTTTTCCCATTCTGTCGTTACCTTTTAGTTTTGTTCATTGTTTCCTTTGCAGTGCAGAAGATTTTTATCTTCATGAGGTCCCAATAGTTCATTTTTGCTTTTAATTCCCTTTGCCTTTGGAGTTGTATCAAGTAAGAAATTGCTGCGGCTGAAGTCAGAGAGGTTTTTCCCTGCTTTCTCCTCTAGGGTTTTGATGGTTTCCTGTCTCACATTCAGGTCCTTCATCCATTTTGAGTTTATTTTTGTGAATGGTGTAAGAAAGTGGTGGTCTAGTTTCATTCTTCTGCATGTTGCTGTCCAGGGCTCCCAGCACCATTTGTTAAAGAGACTGTCTTTTTTCCATTGGATATTCTTTCCTGCTTTGTCAAAGATTAGTTGGCCATACATTTGTGGGTCCAATTCTGGAGTCTCTATTCTATTCCATTGTCTTTGGATTGCTTGTTTTATCATTGAGAAGAATGCTGGTGAAATTTTGATTGGGATTGCATTGAATGTGTAGATTGCTTTGGGTAGTACTAACATTTTAACAATATTTATTCTTCCAATCCATGAGCATGGAATGTTTTTCCATTTCTTTGTATCTTCTTCAATTTCCTTCATAAGCTTTCTAAAGTTTTCAGCATACAGATCTTTTACATCTTTGGTTAGGTTTATTCCTAGGTATTTTATGATTCTTGCTGCAATTGTGAATGAGATCAGTTTCTTTATTTGTCTTTCTGTTGCTTCATTACTGGTGTATAAAATGCAACTGATTTCTGTACATTAATTTTGTATCCTACAACTTTGCTGAATTCATGAATCAGTTCTAGCAGACTTTTGGTGGAGTCTGTCGGCTTTTCCATGTATAGTATCATGTCATCTACAAAAAGTGAAAGCTTGGCTTCATCTTTGCCAATTTTGATGCCTTTGATTTCCTTTTGTTGTCTGATTGCTGATGCTAGAACTTCCAACACTATGTTAAACAACAGCAGTGAGAGTGGACATCCCTGTTGTGTTCCTGATCTCAGGCGGAAAGCTCAGTTTTTGCCCATTGAGGATGATATTAGCTGTGGGCTCTTCATAAAAGATTTTTATGATGTTTAAGTATGTTTCTTCTATCCCGACTTTCTCGAGGATCTTTATTAAGAAAGGATACTGTCTTTTGTCAAATGCTTTTTTGGCATCTATTGACAGGATCATATGGTTCTTATCTTTTCTTTGATTAATGTGATGTATCAAATTGATTTGTGAATGTTGAACCAGCCCTGCAGCCCAGGAATGAATCCCACTTGATCACGGTGAATAATTCTTTTTATATGTTGCTGAATTTGATTTGCTAGTATCTTATTGAGAATTTTTGCATCCATATTCATTAAGGATATTGGCCTGTAGTTCTCTTTTTTTGCTGGGTCTCTGTCTGGTTTAGGAATCAAGGTAATGCTGGCTTCATAGAATGAGTCTGGAAGTTTTCCTTCTCTATTTTTTGGAACAGCTTGAGAAGGATAGGTATTATCTCTGCTTTAAATGTCTGGTAGAATTCCCCAGGGAAGCCATCTGGTCCTGGACTCTTATTTGTTGGGAGTTTTTGATAACTGATTCAATTTCTTCATTGGTTATGGGTCTATTCAAATTTTCTATTTCCTCTAGTTTGAGTTTTGGAAGTGTGTGGGGGTTTAGGAATTTGTCCATTTCTTCCATGTTGTCCAGTTTGTTGGCATATAATTTTTTATAGTATTCCCTGATAATTGCTTGTATCTCTGAGGGATTGGTTGTAATAATTCCATTTTCAATCATGATTTTATCTATTTGGGTTATCTCCTTTTTCTTTTTGAGAAGCCTGGCTAGAGGTTTATCAATTTTATTTATTTCTTCAAAAAACCAACTCTTGGTTTCATTGATCTGCTCTACAGATTTTTTAGACTCTATGTTGTTTATTTCTGCTCTGATATTTGTTATTTCTCTTCTGCTTGCTTTGGGGTGTCTTTGCTGTTCTGCTTCTAGTTCCTTTAAGTGTGCCATTAGATTTTGTATTTGGGATTTTTCTTGTTTCTTGAGATAGGTCAGGATTGCGATGTATTTTCCTCTCAGGACTGCCTTTGCTGTATCCCAAAGCATCTGGATTGTTGTATTTTCATTTTCATTTGTTTCCATATATTTTTTAATTCCTTCTCTAATTGCCTGGCTGACCCACTCATTATTTAGTAGGATGTTCTTTAACCTCCATGCTTTTGGAGGTTTTCCAGATTTTTTCCTGTGGTTGATTTCAAGTTTCATAGCATTGTGGTCTGAAAGTGCACATGGTATGATCTCAATTCTTTTATACTTACTAAGGGTTGTTTTGTGACCCAGTATGTGATCTATCTTGGAGAATATCCCATGTGCACTCAAGAAGAAAGTATATTCTGTTGCTTTGGGATGCAGAGTTCTAAATATTTCTGTCAAGTCCATCTGGTCCAAGGTATTATTCAGGGCCATAGTTTCTTTACTGATTCTCTGTCTAGATGATCTATCCATTACTGTAAGTGGAGTATTAAAGTTCCCTGCAATTACCACATTCTTATCAATAAGGTTGTTTATGATTGTGATTGTTTTATATATTTGGGGGCTTCTGAATTCAGTGCATAGACATTTATAATTGTTAGCTCTTCCTGATGGATAGACCCTGTAATTATTATATAATGCCCTTCTTCATCTCTTGTTATAGCCTTTAATTTAAAGTCTAGTTTGTCTGATATAAGTATGGCTGCTCCATCTTTCTTTTGACTTCCAGTAGCATGATAGATAGTTCTCTATTCCTTCACTTTCAATCTGAAGGTGTCCTCAGGTCTAAAATGAATCTCTTGTAGACAGAACATAGGTGGGTCTTGTTTTTTTAGTCCATTTACATTCAGTGTTATTATTGAAAGATATGGGTTTAGAGTCATCTCTAGGTTTCATGCTTGTAGTGGTGTCTCTGGCACCTTGTGTTCCTTACAACATTTCACTCACAGAGTCCCCCTTAAGATCTCTTGTAGGGATGGTTTAGTGGTGATGAATTCCTTCAGTTTTTGTTTGTTTGGGAAAATCTTTATCTCTCCTTCTATTCTGAATGACAGACGTGCTGGGTAAAGGATTCTTGGCTGCATATTTTTTCTGTTCATCACATTTCCTGCCATTTCTTTCTGGCCTGCCAAGTTTCAGTAGATAGTTCTGCTACTACTCTCATGTGTCTCCCTTTGTATGCTAAGGCCTGTTTATCCCTAGCTGCTTTCAGAATTCTCTGTTTATCCTTGTATTTTGCCAGTTTCACTATGATATGTTGTGCAGAAGGTCGATTCAAGTTATGTTTGAAGGGAGTTCTCTGTGCCTCTTGGATTTCAATGCCTGTTTCCTTCCCCAGATCGGGGAAGTTCTCAGCTATGATTTGTTCAAGTACACCTTCAGCCCCTTTCTCTCTCTTCTTCTTCTTCTGGAATTCCTATGATACGGATATTGTTCCGTTTGATTGCATCACTTAGTTCTCTAATTCTCTCTCATATTCCTGTTTTTTCTTTAATCACTCTTTTTCTCAGCTTCCTCTATTTCCATAATTTTATCTTTTAATTCACCTATTCTACCTTCTGCCTCTTCAATCCGCACTGTGGCTGCCTCCATTTTATTTTGCACCTCATTTATAACATTTTTAAATTCATCATGACTATTTTTTAGTCCCTTGATCTCTGTAGCAATAGATTCTCTGCTGTCCTCTATGCTTTTTATCAAGCCCAGCAGTTAATTTTATGACTATTATTCTAAATTCTTGTTCAGTTATATTGCTTAAATCAGTTTTGATCAATTCCTTAGCTGTCGCTACTTCCTGGAATTTCTTTTGAGGAGAATTCTTCCATGTCATTATTTTGACTGGTTTTCTGTCCCGTACGCATTTTAAAAGTTTGTTGTGTGCTCTGCACCTGTGAGCACTGCTATATTTAAAGGAGGGCCATACATTGTCCACGGCCTAGCCCTTCAGGAGTTGTTTTTTTTGGAGACTGTTACTTGCCCTCTATTGTTGCGACTTTGGTTATTTTATTACCCTGCTTGTAGTGTTATTTTGGAACCTCCATCAGGTGTGCTTTGATTTATTCCTTGGAGTAGCCCTGCATGGCCTGCTCCCGCCAGGCCTCTTGGTGCACCAGCCCAGCTCCTGGCCTCGACTCCAAATTTATTTTCTCACATTTCTGGAGGTCGGATGTCTGAAATAAGTTTCACTGAGCCAAAATAAAAGCATCAGAGAGGCTGCACTCCCAATGGAGGCAATCTAATCTAATGTAATCTAATCTTTGCCTCTTCCAGCTTCTGGTGGCTGCTGACATTCTTTTGACTTTTGGCTATATAACTACTATTTATCCTTCTGTGGTCATATTGTCTCTTCCTCTCCTCTATATGTGTCTCTTCCTCTGTCTGTCAAACTTGTGATTGGATTTAAAGTTCTGCTTGTATAATCCATGATAATCTCCTTATGTCAAGTTTTTTAACTTAATCATGTCTGCAAAGACCCTGTTTCTACTGAGATAACATTTAAAAGTTTTAGGAATTAAGTCATGATATTTTGGGGTGATCATTAGTCAGTCTCCTATATGATGCAAATACCTACAACAGAAAGCTATGCTAAAGAGGTTTATTTTATAATGATAAGACAGTCAAGCATGAGGAAAATATAATAATTATAAGTATATATGTACCTCACAACATAGCCCCAAATTGCATACAGCAGAATCTAACAAATTTGAAGGGAGGATTACACAATCAATAATAATATTTGGAGATTTTAATAATCCACTTTATTTATTTACCTATTTACTTATTTATATATTTTCAAGTTTTTTAATTTTTTTGAGAGAGAGGGAGAGAAAAAGAGAAAGAGAGAGAGAGAGAGAGAGAAAGCTTGAGTGGGGGGAGCAAAGGGAAAGAAAGAATCTTAAGCAGACTCCACACTCAGCACAGCACTCAGCTGACTGGGGGTTCAATCTCACTACCATGAGATAATGACCTAAACCAAAATCAAAAGTTGGAGGCTTAACCAACTAAGCCACCCAAGTGCCCCTACTCTCCACTTTCATTACTGGTATAGCAACTAGGTAGAAGGTGAAAAATAAAATAGAAGACTTAAACGGCACTATACTCTAACTAGTCCAAACAGACACCTTTGGACATTCTCACCAAGCACAATAGAATATACATTCTTCTCAAGTGCACATGGGATGTTCTCCAGGATAGACCACATCCCAAATCATAAAGTAAAATTAAATAAATTAAAAATATTTGAACAAAGTATAGTCTCCAACTACAATGGAGTGAAATGGAAATGCATAATAGAAAAACTGGGATAATTCATAAATATGCAAAAATTAAACAACATACTCCTGAATGACAAAGGGATCAATAAAGAAATGAGATTTTAAAGATTAATTAAAATGAAAATATAGCATATCAATACTTAAGCTCTCAACTAAAGCAGTTCTTACAGAAAAATTTATGCTGAAATTATAAAAGAAGAAAGATCTCAAACAAATAACTTAATTGTCCTCCTAAATGCCTTGAAAAAAAGAAGAGAAAAGTAAACTTAATGCAAGGAGAAGGAAGTGAATAATAAAGATTAGAGAAGAAATTAATAAAATAAAGAATAGTAAGCAATAAAGATAATCAGTTAAACCAAATGTTGGTATTTTGAAAAGATAACAAAATTGGCAAACTTTTAGCCAGAATGTCCAAGAAAAAAAGAAAGACAGAGAGAGAGAGAGAGAGAAGTCTAAATATACAAATACCAGAAATAAAACATGAAGCATTAGTAATAATATAGAATTAAAAGATTATTGAGAAATAATATGAAAAACTATGTGCCAATAAATTTGATATTGAAGAGCAAATGTAGGACAAATCCCTAGAAAGACACAACTGAAATTTAATGAAGAAAAAATAGAAAATTTGAATTAAATTATTACAAGTATAAAGAAAAATTAGTAGCACGTTTACAAAGTCTTCTAAAAAGCAGAAAAGAAAGGAATAGTTCCCTCTTTGTTCTATGAGGCCCAAATTGACTGATATCAAAATAAAACAAAGTTATCACATGTAAAGAAAATTACAGACCTCTCACAAATATAGAAAAAAAAATTCTTATGAATGTAGATGTGAAAAACCTCAATGAATACTAGCAAACAGAATCCAGCAATGCATAAAGAGGATTATACACCATATCTGTATAGTATTTAACCAAGGATTAGAAGATTGTTTTCACATTCAGAAATCAATTAATGTTTCAAGAATGAATCATGTTAGGTAAAGGAATAAGGAAGCCTGGTGGTAAGTTTGGACCTAAGCCTAGCTCTGTTGGAAAAGTTCACCTTTTCTTACCCTCTGCTATAACACAGTTTGTGGAACAAGGCCTGACACATGCTTGGTGCTAAAGTAGTTGTTGAATAAATGACAAGGACGGTGCTAAATATAGTAGTCATTTATTTCTCTAAACAGTCACATCAGGTAAATATTATTAAACTCATGTTATAATAACCAAGATTCTAATTTGTCACAGAATATGTCTGTGAGATAGTAAGGGAAACTTCATGTGTCCTCATGGGTAGAACCAAAAACATGGAGGCAATGCAATTAACCAATGAGGATACCCTTCTGGGTATTCAAATGTAATTGGAGTAATAAGTTCCATCAGGTTATAAAAGCATATCATTAGGGTTGGATTTGTTTTTGTTGTTGTTGCTGTTGATTGTCATTATTTTTTAAAATTATTATTATTATTATTATTCTGCCAGAATTGTAAAATCTGCAACAATCAAAAATAACTTTTGGGGTGCCTGGGTGGCTCAGTGGGTTAAGCATCCGACTTCAGCTCAGGTCATGATCTCACGGTTCATGAGTTTGAGCCCCATGTCGGGCTCTGTGCTGGCCACTCAGAGCCTGGAGCCTGCTTTGGATTCTGTGTCTCCCTCTCTCTCTCTCTGCCCCTCCCCCACTCATGCTCTGTATCTCTCCACCTCTCAAAAATGAATAAACATTAAAAAAATTCAAAAAGTAAATAACTTTCAAACAAAGTTTGGATCACTCAAATTTTTGTCAAATATGCATATGATAGACATTATGGACACCACTTTACTTTTCCAACATCCATTGCAGATCTCTTGTCTTCTTGGATCCTACTAACTGTTCATGGTTATTTAGATCTAAGGTTAGAAATCTACTTTCAAATTTCTTTGAGAAAAACTGTAATTCTAGGTGCACCTGGGTGGCTCAGTTGGTTAAGCATCTGACTCTTGATTTAGGCTCAGGTCATGATCTCAGAGTCATGGAATAGATCCCTGAGTCGGGCTCTGTGCTATGAAGCCTGTTTAAGATTCTCATTCCCTCTCACTTTGCCCTTCCTCTGCTTGCATTCTCTCTTTCTCTTTCAAAAGAAAAGGAAAGGGAAGAAGAAAGAAAGAAAGAAGAAAGGAAAGAAAAACTATAATTCTAGATATTCAAACTGGAAAAGAAAAATCATTCAGGATTTCAGTATATTCAGATCATGTATATTAGCAATCATTGCTACTTTCATACTGATTCATAAAAAATAAAAATAAATATAAAAATGAATACAAATAAATTTATAGGGATTGTGGATGTAAAAGGTATAAGACATATTCCAGAACATCAAGGAACTCAAAGTCTAGAGGGACTGTAGAAAGGGACCCAGAGTCCAAAAACACCTAAGTCTCTAACAATAAAATAATCTAAATAATTAATGCAACCTTTTACTGAGACCAGCATTCTCATTTTATTAATTTCCTGGCAAGTGATCCAAGTGAAAAGCATCATTTCCTTATTTTTCTTTTTTTCCCTAAAATGAGTAGGATTTAGGATAGTGTAGCCTCTTGAGGTTGAACAGCTTTCTTTTAAGACTTATCTTACCTTACTGTTAAAGAGAAACATCCTTTCATCTCTGACTTATTGATTTTAGCTGAAAGTTATTTTGAATGAAAATATCTTATTTCTCTCTTTTTCTGTTTGTATTTCTTTTTGATGGCATTCTCCTTAGTAAAGTTCTCACCTGGTCTCAAATGAAAATAAGATTAACTAATTCATGAAGTTAATATTCACCTGGTATCACATGCCCAAAACTAACCCACTGGGTTAAAATTAAGGAAAATAACAGAATGCATCAAAGGTAGCAAAAATTTATAAATATGTCCAAAGTTTTTAAAATGACAAATATTAAGCTATGTTTTTATGAACGGGAGAATGAAAGAACATTCTATGCCACACAATTGTTAATACACATATAAAGCATTTTCTTACTTTCTCATATGTCAATAGTCCAATTACACGTAACCCCCATAAACTATGTATTCAAATTGCACATAACCCCCATAAACTATGTATTCTATATGTCTATCCACCTATTATCTAAGGTTAGCAAAACTCATATCCATTTCATGTTATATCGAAGCACATTTCCCCCCAAAGACTTCTCTAAATCAATGATAAAAGCAGTGTTGTAATATTTATTAAACATATGTGGTTTATTGACATCTATTGATGAACAAAATGAAGAGCAGTCATCCTTAAAGGGCAAATGTATCTTAATGATTGTCATGACGGGATTAATAGCATGTCTTTAATGATAATATTTGCTGTTCCAAAATCAAGGAAACTCACAAAATAATGCTCAAAAAAAGCATTAGAAAATGAAGATATAGTATACCAAATCCACATGATTTATTTCATGTTCTCATTGTTTAATAACCATCCCCAGAATGTCCATTTAGACATATTTTTGAAATGGTACTTAAAATTAAATCATGTCTTATTGATATCGGGCAAACAAGTTACTTCCTATTTCTGTAACATGAATAAATTAACATTGAGGATTAGTATTAGGCATTTTGGAATCTGTTTCAAAGGGATCATTTTTTCTTTTCTTCTTTAAGGAGTTGATAGTGTTAAATATTTGTATTTTCAGATTTTTCAAGCAAAATGAAAAAGACGTAAGATCACTACACCTGATATTAGGAAGTATAGCCATGTGATTTTAGTAATTGAAATGGAAATATCATTGAAACGCAATTGGAGGAGATTTCACTGTGAAATTGAGAATGGCCAACTTTTCCCATAATTTTAGTTCTCTCTTTCCATGAGAATAGTCACTACTATTTTTTAATATATTTTTTAATGTTTATTTATTTTTGAGGGAGAGAGAGAGAGAGATCAGGGGAGGGGCAGAGGGGGAGGGAGACACAGAATCCAAAGCAGGCTCCAGGCTCTGAGCTGTCAGCACAGAGCCCGATGCGGGGCTCGAACCCACATACCGTGAGATCACGACCTGAGCCGAAGTCAGACACTTAACCGACTGAGCCACCCCGGGGCCCCTAGTCACTACTTTTATTACAAACCTCAGTGTTATGTGTCAGTTAGACTGGGCCCCTACAACATATAACACTAGGTGCCATTATCATTTCATTCCAGTTTTCAGCTACTAGATTTCCATAAGCAGAACTTCGGAAGAGAGAAGAACGAATAGCACATCTTATACCTAAAAAAAAACGGTCTATCTTTTCCTTCCATTGTAAGTAACAATAACCATTTGCAAAGTCTGTCCTGCTTGAACCTGTGAGATGTTAGAGTCATTGCCTCCCATAAATATCCCATGTATTGAAATAGGCACCAAGTCCACTGTCCACTGTATAGACGAAAAACACTCCTTTTCATAGAGTTTAAGTAAGTTCCATGAAGTCACACAGCTAGTAATGCCAGGATTCAAACCTAGCACATCCTCCCTCGAAAAACCGTGCATTGTAAACATTCTTCCTCTCCTATTTTGCCATGAGATTCAGATTTGTGTTTATGTACATCTGGGGGTGGAAGCAAGCTCATCAAATAGACGGCAAATGTGCAACTTGGAGGCATGTTATTAACCTCTCTGTTCTAATCCCCTCTTCTGTGGGCAGATGAGCTCTGAGCTCCAGCTCAGGATAATATGTTGTCAGGATAATATGAGTTAGCACCTGCTCTACTCTTAGGACAGTCTGTGACATAGAGGAACCATTCTATAAAAAATATTAGCGATTCTTCTTACCATTACTACCCCCCCTTCACACACACATAGACATAGACATAGACATAGATATAGACATACACATGGCTCGCACAGTACACAGCAGTCTAGATCGCAGAATTTAGAATTATCCCTCCTGGCTTTAAAGGATTTACTTCTTTTTTTGATGTTTATTTATGTATTTTGAGAGAGAAAGAGAGGGAGCATAGGTAGAGGACGGGCAGAGAGGGAGAGAGAGAGAGAGAGAGAGAGAGAGAGAGAGAGAGAGAGAGAGAGAGAGAGAGAATCCCAAGCAGGCATGCTGTCACACAGAACCCGGGGCAGGGCTCGATTTCACAAACCCTGAGATCATGACCTGAGCTGAAATCAAAAGTTGGATGCTTAGGGGCACCTGGGTGGCTCAGTCGGTTGAGCGTCCGACTTCGGCTCAGGTCATGATCTCACAGTCTGTGGGTTCGAGCCCCGCATCAGGCTCTGTGCTGACCGCTTGCTCAGAGCCTGGAGCCTGCTTCAGATTCTGTGTGTCCTCTCTCTGCCCCTCCCCTGCTCACGCTTTGTCTCACTCTGTTTCTCAAAAATAAATAAATGTAAAAAAAAAAATTAAAAAAAAAAAAGTTGGATGCTTAACCAACTAAGCCACCCAGGTGCCCCTAAAGTCTTTAATTCTGACTCCACTAAGTTTTTATTTAAATTCCAGTTAGTTAACATACAGTATAATATTTGTTTCCGGTATACAATATAGTGGATCAACACTTCATACATCACCTGGTGCTCATCACAAGTGCGCTCCTTAATCCCCATCACCTGTTTCACACATCCCTCAACTCCACTCCCTTCTGGTAACCACCAGTGTGTTCTCTATAGTGAAGAGGTTGTGTTGTGATTTCTCTCTCTCTCTTTTTTTCCCCTTTGCATGTTTGCTTTGTTTCTTAAATTCCACATATGAAGGAAATCATATGGAAATCATCTATTTCCGACTGGCTTATTCCTCTTAGCATCATACTCTCTAGTTCCGTCCAAGTCATTGCAAATGACAAGATATAATTTTTTGATGGTTAAGTAATATTCCAATATATATGTATGTATAAAACATCTTCTTTATCCATTCATCAACTGATGGACATTTAGGCTATTTCCATGATTTGGCTATTGCGGATAATGCTGCTATAAACATATGGGCGCATATATCCCTTCGAATTAGTAGTTTATTCTTTGGGTACTTGGTAATGTGATTGCTGGATATTGGAGTGGTTCTATTTTTAATTTTTTGTGGAATCTCTATGCTGTTTTCCAGAGTGGCTGCACCTGTTTGCAATCCCATTAACAGTGCAAGAGGGTTCCCCTTTCTCCACATCCTCGCCAACACCTGTCACTTCTTGTGTTGTTGATATTAGCCATTGTGATAAGTGTGACATAATATCTCATTGTAGTTTTGATTTGTATTTCCCTGATGATGAGTGATGTTGAGCATCTTTTCATGTACCTCTTGGCCATCTGGATGTCTGCTTTGGAAAAATGTCTATTCATGTCTTCTGTCCATTTTTTAATTGGATTATTCATTTTGGGTGTATAGATTTTGGTAAGTTCCTTATATATTTTGGATACTAACCCTTTACGGGATATGCCGTTTACAAGTATCTTTTCCCATTCAGTAGGTTGCCATTTCGTTTTGTTGATTATTTCCTTGTCTGTGTGCGAGCTTTCTATTCTGATGTAATCCCAATAGTTTATTTTTGCTTTTGTTTCCCTTGCCCTAAGGGACATACATATCTAGAAAGAAGTTGCTATGGCTGATATCAAAGAGTTTATTGCCTGTGCACTTCTTTAGAATTTTTATGATTTCTTGTCTTACATTTAGGTTTTTAATCCATTTTTAATTTCTGTGACTTTCAAGGGGGGGAACTTCACCTCTCTCCGACTCAATTTAGTCATCTGTGAAACAGTTAAATTAGTAGTATGTACTTCATAGAGGTTATGCATATTAAGTGAGATTATTTATACAAACTGTATTTGTATAGTATTTGGCACTTAAGAAAACATTCACAGCTCCTATCCCTGATTCACTTCAGCTTATTAAAATGAGACTTTTTTCTATATGTACTTTCTTAGTCAATGATGAGCAGAGGAAGGTAGTGTCTATTATACAGCAAAGCAGAAGTCATTGTTACTGCTGAAAATATAACAACACTCTAATTCACACTACTTCTTCCTTGGCCTTTCTTGGATCAGTCTAACATTGAGGTCAGGTTTGGTCCCTCTGCTCTGTGCTATGAACTTGTCTGTGTTTGACAAGCGTTTTAATAGAAAACTAATGACCTAAGTGTATTTGTTCCCCAATGCCAGCGGTTAGTTAGCTCTGACCCTATTCTTGTTTATCTTAGTTTGTATTACATCATCTCCACCAACCAATCAGAGACAAGGGCATCTGTAAGTGGTTTTGCAGCACTCAGTTGTACATTGCATTTACATTTCTCCTTAAAGACAGAAAATGCTTTAAGTGGGCAAGGTAAGGAACCAAATGCATGGAAGACAAGAAGACCAGATTATATAAATATAACTCATTATTTCTTTAGAGGAGAGAATTAAAACAATTTATTGTACCCTACATATAATAAGATGGTAACTCATACATAGTCTTGAGTCAAGAAAAACTAAAGAAGTTCTCACTAAATTAAAAAAATTATTTACAAATCATCGCTTCATGAAATTACTTTTGCAAGTAGATGGTCATCTACTGTATTTTCTATCTCACCCTCTTTTCCATGACTAGTTGGAAGTAACTAAAGTTTGTGGCAAACTTAGATGTGTTCACTATTTGACAGCCATCTCTGAAAGGCATTTGCAAAATTATTCCTTGTTTTTGTGTCTGTTAAATTACAGTTTTCACTGAACATTACCTAATGGTAATCCTCTACACTCTATAAACTTGTAACAATTCTTCATGAGCTAACACCTCATTAAACCAGTGTCTTGATTCAGAATAGTGCATAATTCAAAACAACTGCTACTCCCTAGCCAAATAAAAATTCTAATATTATCAAACAAAATATCAGGAAATCCAAACTGGCTAATTAAAGTAATTTTTTTGGGTTGTTTGCATTTTGATTTTAATAAGGTTTTATAAAACTGAACTTGCATATTTCTACCACAGAGATACAAATCCCTCCCTATAAACCTCTTCAAGACATATATTAATAATCTGGAGGATATTGTACAAAATTATCCTGACAACATAAATTGTCTTGTGTTCTCACATACACATATACATATATATCTGTATAATATGTATATCTGTATAAATGATATATATGTATATCTGTATATCTGTGGACATGTATAAATAATAAATATTTTTAATGTTACAAACCAAATTAATTATTAATTATTAATAATTATCTACTGTATGGACAGTAGATATCTTCATAGCACGATTCATCCAAGAATCCTACGTATAATCTGAAGAGTACAATGCTTAGCCACAAGTTTGCATCTAATAAGTTTAGAATAAATATTTTTTAAATTTGTTACTGAATCTTGAAATGAAAATTTATTATACCTTTACTGTATGCAAACTGCCAGATTCTCTTGAAAAGTCTGTTTGGTAGATGCCCTGTGGTTCAGATGAATCTTAATCATAATAAAATGTCAAAAAAACATAAGCAAGACAAATAAAGCAGATCATAGCAAATGCCATAAGAGAAACCTGACGGAACGAAAGATTAGAGGGAGGGAAAATAAGTGTGTCTCGGGGAATTTTGAAAGGCCATTAGTAAAATTGGGAAATTTTAGTGAGGGGGAAAGATAAGATATAAAACCCAGTATTTGCATCTATTAAACAAATATAGGAGGGAAGGACCAGGTAGCTTAAAATTTAAAAATTTTCAAAGGATTTATATGATGAGAAGCAAGTTTTCTCTTGAAAATCGATGACTGGGAATTTTCTGGATTTTCTAGTTTTACATAAATATATAAAAATGAACTCATGCATGCTTTTATTCAACTGCAATTCTTTCTTTCTTCAGTTTTTTCTTCTCTCTCTCTCTCTTTTTTAATTTTCATTTTTATTGTTTGCCTTCTCTCTCCCTTACACATATCCCTTCCATTCTCACTGGTCTATCGACAAACCACCCCAGATAGCACATGTGAAAATCTGATAGGCATGTGCTTATATGTTTTCACTACTGATGTGGTTATATAATGCAACATCTGTAAATGCATGTACACATTTTAAAAGTTAAGTCATATTAGAGTACCCATCCCCCTTAGCTACAAGGAGAGATGGAGAATTCTGACACCAGTGAGCTGTTGGTGTAAATTATCTGAAAAATGCTGCCAATCTTGAGAATCTTTCAATTGCTGAGCCAACACTTTCCTTATTGTTTAGTGAGTTTTAGTTAGATTTTCCATTATTTGCGAGCAAAATCATGCTACGTAATACACCTTCCACTGAACTGTTTTTAATTATAGGAGAAGGGGCGCCTGGGTGGCTCAGTCGGTTAAGCATCCAACTTCAGCTCAGATCACGATCTCACGGTCCATGAGTTCGAGCCCCGCGTTGGGCTCTGGGCTGATGGCTCAGAGCCTGGAGCCTGCTTCCGATTCTGTGTCTCCTTCTCTCTCTGCCCCTCCCCCGTTCATGCTCTGTCTCTCTCTGTCTCAAAAATAAATAAAAAAATGTTAAAAAAATTTTTAAAAAAATTATAGGAGAAGTTAAGATGGTGGAGCAGCATGGAGACCCTGAGCTTGTTTCATCCCTGAAATGCAGCCAGATCAGCACCAAACCATTTTGAACACCTAGGGGATTGATCTGAGGATTAACACAACAATCTGCATAACTTGAGCCACAGAGTTTGGCACGTACATGTTGCGAAGAGGTAAACTGGGGGAAAGAAACCTGCAGAGAGTAGAGAGATGTTTTTGCAGAGAGAGGGCAGAGAAAGAGAAAGAGGGAGAGTACAAGAAAAGTACTCACCTGAAAGTAGCTCAAGAGGAAGAGAGAGATAAGGAGTGAAAACACAGGGGACTGAACAAGAAATCTGTTCCCTGAAGCCACTGATGGGAAGAAAGGAGAGGGTTTCAGTACCACCAGGATTCTATAAACAAGAGAGGGCAGAGTTGGAAGTTTTGGAGCTCAGTGCCTGACAGTGCTCTAGTGAGGAAATAGAACAAGTCCCTAGGAGCAGGCAGTGGAGTCTGAGGGGTCTGTGAGCCACATGAGGAGAAGCAGTTCCCCTGCTTGGAGTGCATTTGGTTGAGCCCATATGGTCTTCCCAGGGGCAAAGGTCCCAGTGGACCCCAGAGAGCAGCCATGTTTGCTGGTTTTGGAATAAAGACACCAGAGTACAGTGAAGGCTGGCATCGGCTGTGTATTGTGATTTTCCATAAACTCTGAACCTCTGCTGCTGCGTGATCCCATGAATGTTTTCTGGGGCAAGCTGGCACCCAGCCATAGCTCAGTGAGACTTTCCCCCAGAGAGTCTGCACAGGTCCAAGCAACAGGGGTCTCAGAAGTGTGGGGTTTTGAAACACAGTCCCATCTGAGATAAAACTCTGAAGGGAGGTGCCGCCTGGCAGGCAGATGGCTTGAACACAGAAAGGGTAGAACCGGGGAGTTGTTGGAGGCCTGAGACAAAGGAGGAATGCTTGACTGTGGGTGGCTGGGAGCACCTAGTTGCTGTGCCAGAGACTAGGGAGCTGGGTAAATCCATTTCCCCCTCTTCAGGGCACATGCATGTGTGCCACACTGATCCACCCCAGTAATCTAAGCAGTGACATCTAGTGGAGAACAGAGCCATTACACCAAGTCCCCCCAACTGTGCCCTCCAAGCATATCCCCTAGAAGAACAGCACAATTCCCTCCACCTGCTTAGTGTATGGACTATAGAGTGCTTCATAGTTTCAGTTCTAGGGGAAATTGGATGTAATTTCATTCAGGTTTTATTCTGTTTGCTGGTTCATTTATTCGTGGTTTTTTTTTGCTTCTGTTTTTGTTAAATAAGTTTTTTTCCCTTTCTTTTCTTTTTCTTAGGTACAGAAAGAGAAAAATTTATTTCTATTTTCCTTTTTTATCTTTTAAATTTTTTGAGATTATTTTTAACTTTATTTTTATTTTTTTAAATTTCTTATTCTATGTCATTTCTTTACTTCATTTTATTCTATTTTGTTGTATAATTTTTTTATTTTATTTTATTTTTTTTTTTAAATGTTTATTTATTTTTGAGACAGAGAGAGACAGAGTGCAAGTGGGGGAGGGGCAGAGAGAGAGGGAGACACAGAATCTGAAACAGGCTCCAGGCTCTGAGCGGTCAGCACAGAGCCCGACGCGGGGCTCGAACCCACGGACTGTGAGATCATGACCTGAGCCGAAGTCGGACGCTCAACCGACTGAGCCACCCAGGCGCCCCTATAATTTTTTTTATTTTTAAATTTTTCCTTCTTTGTTTTCTTTTTTCCCTTTTTTCTCTATCAAGTTTCATTCAACAAGCAAACCAAAACACACCTAGGCTCTAGATTCCTTTATTTGATTTTTTGTTTTGTTTTTAATTTTTAATTTTATTATTTTTTCTTCCACCAAAGGACATAACAAAGGAATTCACCTCAAAAGAAAGAACAGGAAGAAATGACAGCCAGGGCCTTAATCACACAGATAGAAGCAAGATGTCTAAACTAGAACTTAGAACCATGATAATAAAAATACTAGCTGGAATTGAAAAAACATAGAATCCCTTTCTGTGGAGATAAAAGAAGCAAAATCTAGTCAGGATGAAATTAAAAATGCTATAGCCAAGATGCAATCTTGAGTGGATGCCATAATGGCGAGGATGGACAAAGCAGAGCAGTGTATCAGCAATATGGAAGATAAAATTATGGAGAATAAAGAAACAGAAGAAAGGGAAACAAGGGAAAAGATCACGATACAAGACTTAGAGAACTTAATGACTTATTAAAAAGGAATAACATATGAAACATAGGAGTCCCAGAAGATGAAAAGAGAGAAAAAAGGGCAGAAGTTTTATGTGAGCAAATTATAGTGGAAAACTTTCCTAATCTGGGGAAGGACACAGACATAAAATTCAAGACACACAGAGAACTGCCATTAGATTCAACAAAAACGGACCATCACCAAGGCATATGATAGTGAAATTCACAAGATACACAGACAAGGAAAGAATTATGAAATCAGCAAGGGGGATAAAATCCTTAACCTATAAAGGAAGACAGATCAGGTTCACAGCAGACCTATCCACAAAATCTTGGCAGGCCAGAAAGGAATGGCAGAATATATTCAATGTGCTGAATTGGAAAAATATGCAGCTAAGAATTCTTTATTCAGCAAGGCTGTCATTCAAAATAGAAGGAGAGATAAAGAGTTTCCTAGACAAACAAAAATTAAGGAGTTCATGACCAGTAAACTAGCCCTGTAAGAAATTTTAAGGGACACTCTTTGAGTGAAGAAAAGACAAAACAAACAAAAAAGACCAAAAGCAACAAAGGCTAGAAAAGACCAGAGAACATAATTAGAAACACCAACTCTACACTCAACACAATGGCACTAAATTCATCTTTCAGTACTCTAAATGTCAATGGACACTCCAATCAAAAGACATAGCATATCAGAATGGATACAAAAACCAGGCCCATCTATATGCTGCTTACAGGACACTCATTTTAGACCTAAAGACATCTGCAGATTGAAAGTAAGGGAATGGAGAACCATCCAAAAGAAAGCTGGAATAGCCATACTTCCATTAGGTAAACTAGCTTTTAAAGTAAAGACTGTAAAAAGAGATGAAGAAGGGCATTATATCATAATTAAGGGATCTATCCACCAAGAGGATCCAATAATTGTAAATATTTATTCCCCCAATATGAGAGCACCCAAATATATAAATCAATTAATCATGAACACAAAGAAAATCATTGATAATAATACCATAATAGTAGGGGACCTCACCATGCCACTTACAACAGTGGACAGATCATGTGATCAGAAAATCAATGAGGAAACAATGGCTTTGAATTACATACTGGACCAGACAAACTTAGCAGACATATTCAGAACATTTCTAAAGAAGCAGAATACACATTCTTGAGTGCACATGGAACATTCTCCAGAATAGATCACACACTGGTTTACAAATCAACCCTCAATGAGTTCAAAAGGATAGACATCATACCTTGTATATTTTCAGACCACAATGCCATAAAAGTTGAAATCAATCACAAGAAAAAAAATTGGAAAGACCATGAATACTTGGATATTAAAAAACATCCTACTAAAGAATGAATGGGTTAACCAAGAAATTAAGAGGAAATTAAAGATTACATGGAAGCTGATGGAAATGAAAAAACAACAGCCCAAAACCTCTCGGATGCAGCAAAGGTGGTCATAATAGGGAACTATATAGCAATCCAGGCCTTCCTAAAAAAGGAAGAAAGGTCTCAAATACACAACCTAACCTTACACCTAAAAAGCTGGAGAAAGAACAGCAAATAAAACTCAAAACTAATAAAAGAAGGGAATCAGTTATATCAAAATGAAAAAAACAAACAAACAGTGAAACAGATCAATGAAACCAAAGCTGGCTCTTTGAAAGAACTAATAAAATTGATAAACCGTTAGCCAGAATTATCAAAAAGAAAAAGGAAAGGACACAAATAATGAAATCATGAATTAAAGAGGAGAGACTACAACCAACACTGCAGAAATACAAACAATAATAAGATAATTTTATGAACAATTATATGCCAACAAATTTGGCAATCTGGAAGAAATGGACAAATTCCTAGAAACATATAAACTAGCAAAACTGAAAAAGGAAGAAATAGAAAATTTGAACAGACCCATAACCAGTAAAGAAATTGAATTAATAATCAAAAATGTTCCAACAAATAACAGTTGAGGGCTGAATTGCTTTCTAAGGGAATTCTACCAAACATTTAAAGAAGAGTTAACACCTATTTTTTTTGAAGCTGTTCCAAAAAATAGAAATGGAAGCAAAATTCCCAAACTCATTTATCAAAACCAGCATTATCTGGATTCCAAAATCAGACAAAGACCCTACTAAAAAGGAGAACTACAGACCAATTTCCCTGATGAACATGGATGCAAAAATTCTCAGCAAGATACTAGGAAACCAGATTCAACAATACATTAAAAGAATTATTCACCACAATCAAGTGGGATTTATTCCTGGGATGCAGGGCTGGTTCAATATCCAGAAATCAATCACTGTGATACATCACATTAATAAAACAAAGGATAAGAATCACATGACCTCTCAATAGATGCATAAAAAGCATTTAACAAAATACAGCATGCTTTCTTGATAAAAACACTCAACAAAGTAGGTATAAAAGGGTCATGCCTCAAGAACATAAATGCCATATGTGAAAGACCTACCACTAATATCATCCTCAATGGGGAAAACCTGAGAGCTTTCCCCCTAAAGTCAGGAACACAACAAGGATGTCACCTCTCAATAATATTATTCAGCATAGTGTTGTAAGTCCTAGCCTTAGCAATCAGACAACACAAAGAAATAAAAGTCATCCAAATTGGCAAGGAGTTAGTCAATCTTTCACTTTCATAGACAACATACTGTAAGCCCAAAGACTCTACCAAAAAACCGCTAGGATGGATACATGAATTCAGCAATGTCGCAGGATATAAAATCAATGTACAGAAATCAGTTGCATTTCTATACACCAATCAAAGCAGCAGGAAGAAAAATCAAGGAACCAATCCCATTTACAATTGCTCCCCAAGCTATAAAATACCTAGGAAGAAACCTAACAAAAAACGTGAAAAATCTATACACTGAAAGCTATAGAAAGCTTATGAAAGAAATTGAAGACCCAAAGAAATGAATAAACATTCCGTGCTCATGGATTGGAAGAATAAATACTGTTAAAATGTTGATAGTACAATGCAATCTACATATTCAATGCAATCCCTATCAAAATAACCCAGCATTCTTCACAGAGCTAGAACAAACAATTCTAAAATTTGTATGGAACTACATAAGATCCCAAATAGCCAAAGAAATCCTGAAAAAGAAAACCAAAGGTGGACTTCAAGCTGTATTACAAAGCTGTAATCATCAAGACAGTATGGTACTGGCACAAAAACAGACACGTAGATCAATGGAACAGAATAGAGAACCCAGAAACGGACGCACAAACTTATGGCCAACTAATCTTTGACAAAGCAGGAAAGAATATCCAATGGAATAAAGAGATTCTCTTCAGCAAGTGGTGCTGGGAAAACTGGACAGTGGCATGCAGAAGAGTGAACCTGGACCACTTTCTTGCACCATACACAAAAATAAACTCAAAATGGATGAAAGACTTAAATGTATGACAGGAAGCCATCAAAATCCTCGAGAAGAAAGCAGGCAACCACCTCTTTGACCTCAGCCATGCAACTTCTTACTTGACATGTCTCTGTTGGCAAAAGAAACAAAAGCAAAAATGAACTATTTAGACCCATCAAGATAAAAACCTTCTGCACAGTGAAGGAAACAATGAGCGAAACTAAAAGGCAACCAACAGAATGGGAGAAGATATTTGCAAATGACATATCAGAAAAAGCGTTAGTATTCAACATCTACAAAAAAAAAACTTCTCAAACTCAGCACCCCAAAAACAAGTAATTCAGTGAAAAAAAATGAGCAAAAGACATGAATAGACACTTTTCTAAGAAGACATCCTGGTAGCTGACACGTGAAAAAATGTTCAACATCACTCATCATCAGGAAAATATAAATCAAAACCACAACGAGATACCACCTAACACCTGTCAGAATGACTGAAAGTAACAACTTAGGCAACAACAGATGTTGGCGAGGATGCAGAGAAAGAGGATCTCTTTTGCATTGTTGGTGGCAATGCAAGCTGGTGAAGCCACTCTGGAAAACAGTATGGAGATTCCTCAAAAAAATTAAAAATAGAACTACCCTACAATCCTGCAATTCCACTACTAGGTATTTATCCAAAGGTACAGGCGTGCTGATTCAAAGGGGCACATGCACCCCAATGTTTATAGCAGCACTATGGACAAGAGCCACATATGGAAAGAGCTCAAATATCCATTGACTGATGAATGGATAAAGAAGGTGTGGCATATATATATATATATATATATATATACATATATATGTATGTATATATATATACGTATACATGTATACATATACATATATACATATACATGTATACGTATATATATATACATACATATATATGTATATATATACATATATATGTATATATATATGAGTATATATGTGTATATATATACATATATACATATATATATGAGTATATATGTGTATATATATACATATATACATATATATATACATATATATATGTATATATACATATATATATGTATATATATACATATACATATATATATGTATATATACATATATATATGTATATATATGTATATATGAGTATATATATATATATATACTCAGCGACCAAAAAGAATGAAATCTTACCATTTGCAACAATGTGAATAGAACTAGAGTGTATTATGCTAAGTGAAATAAGTCAGAGAAAGACAAAAATATCATTGACTTAACGTATATGTGGAATTTAATATACAAAACAGATGAACATAGGGAAGGGAAGCAAAATTAATTTAAAAACAGACAGGGAAACAAACCATAAAAGACTCTTAAATACAGAGAACAAACTGAGGGTTGCTGGTGGGGTGTTGGGTGAGGGGATAAGCTAATGGACAATGGACATTAAGGAGGACACTTGTTGAGATGAGCGCTGGGCATTATATGTAAGGGATGAATCACTAAATTCTATTCCTGAAATTATTATTACACTATATGTTAACTAACTTGGATTTAAATTAAAAAAATCTTAATTGTTATTAAAATACTCTTCCCCTTTTCAACTATATATCTGTTTGAGACTAAATTTTCTTCCTGTACTATAACCAACATCACAGATTGCAATAGTGAATGCAGGAGCCGATCTACCTGACTTCAATCAGGGCAGACATTAACACGATTTGCGACAACGGAAAAACAACGCTACTCATCTCCCTGAATTATTTTGCTTTGGAACATATAGTTATTTTTCATATAAATATATTACTTATGTAAACATGTAGTGGACTTATCATTGTTATTATAAGTGAATTACTAAGTGTTTTTAAATAGTTTAATGTCCAAAAGAATAAATATTAATTAAAAAAGAAAAAAATAAAAATTAAGTCAGACTATACACAATTCTCTGAATTTAGCTTTTTACACTCAATATTTTCTTTTCACACTCATAAATAACAATTTGTGCCTAATCACTTCTTTTGAATTCTGAATATCATTTCATGCTATTGATATACTATAAACAGTACAATAGATTACAATGTCCATTTAACTTTTTGACCTCAAAGAACTTTCTTTCTATAATAACATAGAGACCCACAACAGTGGGTTTTGCTTTCTAAACATATTGTAACAGTAAAAAATAATCATAACAAATCATAACACTTTCTGTTAGCACTAGCAATGTTTCATGTTCCCCAAACACCCCTGCCAGTTTTGGGAGTTTGGCTTTCCTGTGTGTGTGTGTGTGTGTGTGTGTGTGTGTGTGTGTGTGTGTTTCTGTTTTCTGTTTTTGTTTGTTTGTTTTTGTTTTGCTGGTCTCTAGTAAGGAAAAAAAATTATGATGTATTATTTCATTACTTTGAAGATCCATGCCTACTGGTATGGGTTTGTTCTTCTGTGCATATATGAATATCCCTTACCCATTTTTCTGTTGGATACATTGTGTTTATTTTCAAAGCTTTCTGTCATAGATATTAGCCTTTTATCCTTTATGTTATCTTTTAAAACTTATTATTTATCCTTGCTATTGAATCTTGGTAGGGAAATACCTTCTAGAGGTTGTCTTGGGTTTTTAGTTTCAATTAGAAAGTTTTTCCCACTATCCGCACCTTGATTAAGCAAGTATTCTTTTAGAATTGTTCACAAGGGGTTTCACTTTCTCCTTTTCTGATACAGGAGGATTTAGTGAATTTACAATGCATTTTCAAATGGTGTAATATATGAAGAGAGTTTTATCTTCTTCCAGGCAGATGCTCAGATGTGTCAGCTTTGTGAATTACATAGTTTTGTTCTAAATTTAGTGTTTTCCCCCCTTGCTTAGAAAAGAGGTAATGGCAACACCTGGGTACCTCAGTCAGTTGAGCATCCGACTATTTATTTTGGCTTGGGTCATGATCTCAGGGTCATGGAATGAGCCCTGCTCTGGGTTCCACACTGAGCGTGGAGTCTGCTGGGGATTCTCTCCCTTTTCTTTTGCCCCTCTCCCATGCTCACACCCTATCTTTATCTCTCAATAAATAAATAAATAAATAATAAAACAGTTAATGGCTCCAGAGTCTGGGGGCAAGACAGACTGAGTTATAATGGTACACTCTTTCTCTGTAGCTTTATACTGCGCAATAAGTTGCTTATGGGTTCTAAATTTTGATTTCCTTATTATTGAAATGGTTCCAGTGATACATCTTTTTTTTTAAGGTTTTAAAAAATTTTATTTATTTTGATGGGGGAGGGGCAGAGAGAGGGAGACAGAGAATCTGAAGCAGGCTCCATGCTCCCACCTGTCAGCACAGACCCTGACGCAGGGCTCGAACTCATGAACCGTGAGATCATGACCCGAGCCAAAGTTGGATGCTTAATCAACTGAGCCACCCAGGTGTTATCCTCCACTGATCCTTCTTAATGTTGCTGTGAATATTAGATCAGATATTACACGGAGTTAGCACTAAGTTAGCACTCAGCCTTATACACAGTTGTTCAATATATGCTAACTCTAATCATTTACTCTTTATCACCATGAACATCATCTGCTTATGCCTAATAATTACCAGTAAGCAGCTAAAATGCTGAAACAAATAAATTGAATAATTTCATTATCCCATGGTGACCTGTGATGCACTGCGGGATCGTGTGTATTAAATTTGGAGGAAATAACTCCCTTTTGCAAAATGCCCAACTTCACTCTAAAGAAAAGTCAAGCCATATCACATTTGTGGATTCTCCTGACCATATTTGTTCAGAAAGGGCTAATCTCCCAGCCTCAACTGGCTAAGGCTATCCCAATGTTCCCAAGGTTATCCTACTGTTTCCCAAACTATCTTACTATTAAAGATATCCATACATCCTTAAGGTTATACCAGTGTTCCTAAGGCTATTTTACTGTCTATAAGCTGCCCAATGATTGATGGAACTATCTCGCTGTTCACAAGACTATTTTTTTGTTCATAAGCCAAACCAAAGGTTTTCAAGGCTATCCACACGTTTCCAAAGTTATCCAAATCTGAAGACTATCTCATCTCATTGTTCCTAAGCCTATCCTAACGTCATAGGCAAACACGTTTTGTCTTAGTGATGAACATAAATCCACTTTAAACAACTCTCCAAGATACATGTATTACCTGTAAACAGTGCACGCTGAGAACACTGAAGAAAGAAGTAGAGGAAAATATTGCCCCAAGTAAAATTCAACCCACAGCTAAGTTTTCAGTTAGCCTCTACAAACACGCTTTTAAAACTTACAATATGCTTGCAGTTCACTAGCTATGCCTGTGACTCTGGTTCCTTATATGCAGTGAGGGAGGAGCTCATCATTCAAGCTTCTGGTAAAATAGCAAAAATACCTTTTCTCACCAAACTATCCCAGATGGCATTTCTCCCTGCAATTGCAGCAGGGAGAATCTCAGAAAATCAGGTCGGGTTTTCCCTCAGTTGTAGGCTCATTAATGTCTTTCCTGGATGAGGCCTGGGGTCCAGCTTTAGTTAGAGGTCAGTTAAGGTTTGTGGATTATACTAGCCAAGTCAGTAGATATGCCCAAGGGACACAAAGCAGAATCTCGGGTTAAGATTTTTACAGAGGCCAAAACTTGCGTTTGGAGTGGACAAAAAGAGTGTGTTCTGAAGCCCGTGAACACTCCCTCAGGATGTTTGACATCTGTTTGCTATTCACTCCCATAGACTGACAGCTTTTCAAAGGCTGTTGCAGCTCTCAGACCTCTGTCCCATGCTCTTTGTTCAGGCAAAATTTCAGTTGACTTCTGAACCCCTATAGGGTCCCTGTTCCTGAATGGAAACGTAAGCTTTCTCTGGATAGTTCCATTTGTGGACATTTCCATTTATGCGCTTTGGTAGCAATTGCATCTGGTGTGGGGGGGGGATGGACTTGGTAAGTAAACGTGTCACTGTCAGAGCGCTCAAATCACAGTACGAAATGACCACGTGGTGAGCCCAAAGATTGTTCACACCATCCATCTGCTTAATCATACAGAGAAAGTCATATCTCTGCTTCAGGACCAGTAGAGGAATTTCTCACCTTACTACCTAAAATAGTTTACACTAAATTCTTCTCTTAAGGGTTTTCAAATCAAATATCATTTTCAGAAACAAAATGTTCTGGGGGCGCCTGGGTGGCTCAGTCGGTTAAGCGGCCGACTTCGGCTCAGCTCACGATCTCGTGGTTTGTGAGTTCAAGCCCCGTGTCGGGCTCTGGGCTGACAGCTCGGAGCCTGAAACCTGCTTCGGATTCTGCGTCTCCGTCTCTCTCTTTCCCTCCCCCACTTGTGCTCTGTCTCTCTCTATCAAAAATAAATCAAATGTAAAAAAAATTAATTAAAAAGAAAGAAACAAAATGTTCTGGTAAAGTAAACCCTTCAAATGACTTAATCTACTTGAGATGACATGATACACAATATAAAATGCACACAATATAAAATCAATAGCTCTCAAAATGCACAGAATTGACAGACTTTTTCTAGATGTTTCTCAGAAAGAGGGCATTAAAAGAGGGCATTTAGTAAAGTAGGAGACTAACATGCAATTGTTTGTGTTAGATATTGCTCTGCACAAGCCTCTTAAAGTAATGCATTATGCTTTTGCTTATAAGAGATCAATAAGTAATAGTTCTATTTTACCATTTCACATGCCTTTATGGGCAATAACAATTATGGGCTTCTTCACATGATCGTATTTAAATACAAACAACTTAGTGTTTGGGGACTTGTGTACAGTATTATAGCGAAATGAATGCTCTCACTGGACTTAATGAAATCTACACTTGCACATGCCTGGGAAATCATTACAAACAAGGTGAGCACAAATAAAGCAAAGCACAATTATTAGGTTTATTTCCTAAAATACAATTAGTTCATCTAAAAGTCATAGACGTGGTAACCCTGCCATAACAACTTCTCCAAAATACACCTCCTTTATACATTAATAAAGGTGGCCTTTCATTCTGTGTGTGTGTGTGTGTGTGTGTGTGTGTGTGTGTGTGTGTGTTTCTTTCCTGTGGCTTTACCAATATTTGAAACCTCACATTTGTTCTGACCTTGACTTCATGAAGTGCTTTCTGTGTTGCAATGCGTGGATCCATCAGTTTTTGACTTAAGGCTTTGGAAGGAGATGTGAAATGGTGAACAAATGGATTTGGGGAGTGTGCATATTACAGCCAGCCTACGTCATCCTTGGGAATAGTCAGTCTTAAGAGTATGTGAACAATCCATGCAAATGGAGCACCCCACTCCTGAGTGGATCCTATTCCATGAAATGTGTTTTTTTTCCCTACTGCAGATATTGGCTGGCTTAGGCCTCAAATTCCTTAGTGCAAAATTAAAATTTTCAGATATAGCATTTGCATTTTCTCTACCACTCAGCCTTGTTTTAATAGCTTGGCAGATTTCTAGTTCAAGATGGTAAACAATGCACCCACATCTATATCTTCTTTCAAAAATCATATTAAAAGGATATATTTCACATATGTACTATGGCCATGCATATCTATGTTATAATATATACTCAGCTATATGCCATACCAAAGACCTAGTGAAAAACAAGACATGTTTTAGCAGAATGGAAAATATGAGGAACTCCCCAAAAAGCAAAATACTTAATACATTCAGATTTGTCAACAGTATAGAGCTGTGAAATCCATGGTCCAAATAACTGATGGTAGGTGTTTTTCTTTCCAATGGAGGTCCAGAGAAGAACTGATCTAAAGTCAAAAAATTGAAAGGGCAGGCATGAGCCTTGGGGAAGTCATTAGGGTGGTTATAGGGCCCCAATTCTCTTTTTGTCTATTGGTCAGCTATGACTTTTTTACTCTGGACAAAGGCCAGAAAAAAGCAAATAAAATAAGTGAGAAGTTGATGAGAATTTCACTGGTGTAAAAGACTAAAGAAAGAAAGAAAAAAAGTAACAGACGTGGAGGAAACTCAGGATTTCCCTACATGTATGCATGGAATAGGTTGGAGGAAAGGGAAATAATGCAAAAGTAAAGGAATGACAGAATGAAGTTTAGTAGAAATCTCTACCTTCCTCAAAATGTGCTCCCTTAATTCAGCAGCCGCAAGAATTCCTGGTTGGCCAGCATCCTCCCACTGCCATGAGCACTACCTTAAACAGAACCCACTCTGAACCCCGTATTCTTACAAGGGACACATCTACACAACTGCAAAGAAAAACCAACTCAACAATGAAAATAATCAACCGAATTCTCACTCAGATAACAAGTGAAATGTGAGAAAATGGGAATAATTACAAGAATGGAAGGAAAGAGGAAAGAATCAAATAAATATTCTCAAAAAGACTCCAGATTATTGTGTAAGAAGATGTAGCCTTAGAAAGGGCAGAATAGTAGAACATTAATGTTTTGGGAAATTAAAAACTGACTGCCAAAATCTTCCTTATAGAATTCCAAATAATTTAGAAACTCCCTACTCCAGAAAGTGAAGCTTAATTCCTGCACCCTCTGCTCTCGGGCATGGACTGGACTCATGGACTCTCTTGCCAAAACTGGAGTAGGGAAAGGGGAAATAGTACCTTTACAGTGGAGGAACCATACCCTACACTATTTTAGCCAACTGATTCAATTTATGTCATCAGTGATGTCATGTAGATCAGATGTGAGGAAAAGGATACTTCACATATGTGGTATTCTTTCCAAAAATTCATAACCCCAGTTTAATCATGAGAAAAACATCAAAGAAAACCAGACTGCTGGATTCTCTGCAGGGTACATGGGCAATAGCCTTCAATATTTTGCTTCACTGAAAAGCAAAGAAAGGCTAAGGACGGTCAAACTGACCCTATGCTCATGAAGACTGACTATGGAGACGATAGAGTCAGGAAGTATTTCAGCCATTTTACCTTTGATTTTTATATCCAGCCAAACTCTCAAACAAAATAAACGAATTTGTAGACATTAAAAGATGCCTCAAATTTATTTTGTTTAATGCTTATTTATTTTTGACCGAGAAAGAGAGAGAGAGAGAAAGAGAGAGAGCACGAGCTGGAGAGGGACAGAGAGGGAGACACAGAATCTGAAACAGGCTCCAGGCTCTGAGCTGTCAGCACAGAGCCCACACGGGGCTCAAATTTGTGAACCGCAAGATCATGACCTGAGTCAAATGCTTACCGAATGAGCCACCCAGGTGCCCCAAAAGATGCCCCAACTTTAAAAATCACAGAACGTTTGTGAAAGAATTACTTAAGCATACAGTAGTAAAACTGAAAACACGACCCAAGAAAGAATACTACTTTATCCAAGAAACAACTGCTTCTGAAAAATTTCCAAGGAAAAATATAGAGTTGAAAATAAATGAAGAGATGATTCATTTAACCTTGACATTTGGGAAATTGCCATTTCAGCAGCACAGATTTGTTGGCAAAGTTTTTGTTTTTCCTTCTCTGTGGTCAAAGTGCAGTAATGTCTTGCATATTAAAAAATAATGTCTTCTTAATTAAATAATGGAAAGTTTATTTATTTCAAAAAGGTTAGAATCACTCAGAGTGAATGTACTGAAGACTTCATTGCATTTATAAAACAGAATGTAATGACTATGTATCTCAAAAGTGCAAATGTAAAAATGTGGCAGATAATTACACTTTGTTGTCAGACCAAGTGTTGTGTTAGCTGCAGTCCTGGCTTCATGTCTGACTAGCTTTGTGACCTTGATCTAGCTACTTGACCTTTCTAAGTCTCCATCTGTCTATTTATGCAAGGAGGGTGATAAGAGACTTATAGCATGGGATTACTGGCCATTTAGATGGAGGACGTTGTATATTAGGAAACGTAGAATCCATTCAGTGCAATGTTGTTACTTAGCTATTGTTATTAACTATGGAAACCAAGCAGGTCAAGAAGAGACAAGGAAAAAAAAATGGACCGTGCTAATTTTCTTGTCTTTCATAGCAGAGAAATAAAGCATACTTTTTAAAATTTGTAAGTTATAAAACAGGTATTATAATTATGTTGTTTATAAAGCAGATACAAATATAATAAATAAAATCAATAGTGGAATGTGAGGCGGAGATGGTGTAAATGTACCTAATTCTTCGTCTTTCAAGGAAAAACAACAGCAGAATGTACTTCAATTAGTTTAACAACGATAAAGAGGTTTGGTATTCAATGTTATTAAGGAAATTATCAGAAGACCTAAAAAAGTAAACTGTTAAAAATAGTTACTTTGGGGAAGAGAGTGAGTCAAGAGGAAGATTTTTTTTTCACACTTTCCTATGCTTTCCCTCATTTTATTATTGGATTTACTACCTTTGTACTAATAAACTTTAAAAAATAACAAGACCCTTGAGGAGCCTGAGTGGCTCAGTCAGTTGAGCGTCTGACTTCAACTCAGGTCATGATCTCAGGGTTCATGAGTTTGAGCCCCACGTGGGGCTCTGGGCCGACAGCTCAGAGCCTGGAGCCTACTTCAGATTCTGTGTCTCCCTCTGTCTGCCCCTCCGCTGCTTGCACTCTGCCTCTCGCATTGTTTCAAAAATAAGTAAACATTTAAAAAATAATAATAAGACCCCAAACATAGTCATGTTAAGGGCGTATATTGAGCTATGTTTGTTTGAATATTTGCTTGTTTTTTCAGGTTCTTGCTTTTTCCCTCAACATAGAAGCTACGTAGAATGTAACATGGCTAGTAATAGCCAATAGACATGATTTGTATGAATGGACTGAACAAACTGTGAACAACTTCTCCCCACCTGGGCTCTACAATCTGCCTCTGAACTTTATCTCAAACTTGACTGTTTGCTTCTCTCTAAAATAGAGAAGCGATCATCCATTTCTTTAACTAGCATTGAATATTGCAGAGTTAATGTTTACAGTAGACTTAGGGTCTAGTGGAAAAACAGACATGCACAACTCCCCATCCAGTAACAGCCTGCGTGTGTTCTAATGCAGGGATGATAAAGTACTGGGTGAGGGCAGAGCAGGGTCGCCCAAGTTTCCGGGGAGTGCAGCAATGCCCTGGAGAGCCTGTGGACTAGAGCTCAACCCCAAGGACAAGGAGGACTTGCCAGTTGGTGTTGGGCGTCCACTAGTCGTCTTCACCACAAAGCCTCACCGTCCGCGACCATCTGTGAGTTGTACAGCCATATATTTAGAAACAAAGCCGGAGAGATCATAATAATTAGATCTGGGCACAACTACATTTTTTTTTTCAATACTATTCAATAGGTAATAATGACGATGTCATTACTAAGAAACTGGCAAACATTCGAGGCTTCATTTACAAAATTGGGGTGAGATAATGAGGAGCACTGTGACCTCATCACACGCTTTCACCAACAGCCCCCCTTTATTCGACTGATCAAACCGGGCGACGGCCGTGTTGCAAAGCTGAATACGTTCCAGTACTTAAATCACTGCTCATTTTAATAATGATTGCATGTAAGTCACCTGCTCTGCTTTTGAAACTATGTCAGGGGGTATGTATGGTCTTCGTCGCTCTTCTGGTCATGAAAAGAACAAATCCCAGGAGGGGCCCATAGTTGCTGAGCAGAGGCTTATAACCTACATGCATCTTACAGCCCTCCTTAATCACTTTCCTCATGCCTGTTTTAGTGGAGCATTCAAGGCGACATCGACTGCGAAGGGTAGGTTCTGTTTTGAGTAATTGGCTTTGTGTCAGCATGAACAGCTACAGACAACCCTTGGTATGTGACACCTCAACATCAGACTCACACACTTGAGTTAGCTGGAAGTCACGTCCAATATCAGAAGAGCTACATGTCTGTGTTCACTTATTTCATGCGATTATAAAGCCCTAATAATATGCTTTCTCGAATCTAATATTTCATGAATCAATTTTAAATATGATTTGAAGACACGGAGATCCTTCCTCATCAACTCAAACATTCACTCACTAATTAATATATATATTTGTGTGTGTGTATGTACATTTACATAAATGTCTGAATATGTTCCAGTATTTAAATCACTGTATGTGCATATCTAGCTATCTCTCTCTCTCTATAATGTCTACCGAATGGCAGGCATTATATACACACATTCTGGAGTGATGAATTGTGTAGTGCCCTGGGGTAGCTCTCCAATCAGTAAGGGAGAGGAAGAAGTAAACATATAACTACAAAACATCAAGCAGGACCTGACCCTAAGGGACTCCAGACTTGGCTTTAGGAAGAGGGGCCCCCAGACCAGAAGGACAGCTTTAACAATATCCATCATGGGCCAGGGCAACTCAGTATTTACACTTCACCTTCTCCCTGGATCTCACTACCACTTTGATGGATGGGGTTTCTGTTTGCATGTGTCTTTTCTCTGGCTTTGGCTCTTTATTTAACTGTGTCTCTGGCCTTGTGGATTCGCTGCATTGTCTTCTTTCTCACAGCTTGTCTCCTCCTTGCTCCAAGTCCCTTCACCAATTAAGAATGATCGCGTTGTAATTGACATCGGGCTGGGCCACATTGTGAATGGAGAGAACAGAAAGGGGGGATGTGATTTAGGGGGCTATTAGGGAAGACAGGAATTGATCCACACTAGATAAGGGTGTGGTATGGCGTGATGTGGTGTTGGTGGTGTGCGTGTGTTGAAAACTGGAATGAAGGAAAGAGGCCCAGAATAAAGACAAGTTTTAGGAGAATTTCTCGGGGGTGGCGATAGTACATGTATCGAAGACGTAGGCAGTGTTGAAATAAAAGTGTATTTTATGTTTAGCGAACATATGGATACAAGCAAACATAGCTACCTAGTTTATGATGTTTTCCTAGGCAAACATCAGTTTCTCTAAAGCAGGGTAGAAACTAATATAAGTATTTACCTTACATAGTTTTTAATGTTTATTCTTTATTTTGAGAGAAAGAGAGCATGAGAGGAGGGCAAGGACAGGGAGAGAGAGAATCCTAAGCAGGCTCCATGCTGTTAGTGCAGAGCCCGACACAGGGCTTGATCTCATGAACCCTGAGATCATGACCTGAGGTGAAATCAAGAGTTGGATGCTTCACCAACTGAGCCGCCCAGGAGCCCCTACCTTAAGCATTTTAAAAAGGAGGTTCGTTATTCTCAGAATCCTTGAAATTAACCTACGTGGGGCAATCCTCTTGTGCCTGTTACAAAGCAGGTCAATCTATATTCCTAATGCCCGACGTTGCCTCTTATGGGTTCCAATAATTCACTCGACATATATTCTTCAACACTTCCTGTGTCCAAGAATGCCAAAAAAATTAAAATACAAAATAAGAAATAAATCAACATTGAATACGTCAAGTGGCAATATATTCTATGCAGGCGGGGTAAAGAGAGAGTTTGATGGAATTGGAATTATATTTTAGTCACCTTGGTCAGAAAAGTCCTCTCTGATAAGATGATCACAGACTATAAACCCAATGAAGTCAGGGGGGAATCTGTGAGACTGTAGAACAGGAAGGAAGGGTAAAGACCTTGGCATGGAGGCATGCTTGGTGTAATAGAAGAATGACAAGGAAGCTAGAGTGGAGTGAGCAAAAAAAAAAGAGTAATGAGGGAAACATTTGAGCAGAGATTTAAAATAATTGAGATGGCCCTAATGCAGGGAAAAGTGTTCTAGGTAGAGGGAACAGAAAAGAGGTTCTTTCCGGGGAAGATACCCTTGAAGGAGTAAAGTGTAGGCTGAGCACTGAGGGGCAGTGAGAATGAAGGGGAGGGATGAGGGCAGGGTGAGGGGACCCTGTTTAGGAGCTCTGCTCCAGGGGAGGAGCTTGGCTACTGCCTGACTGTGTGATCTTGAAAAAAAAAAAGAGAACTTTCTAGATCTCAGTTTACCCATGGTTAAAATGGGTACGCTAACAAAGTCTCCCTCAGAGGGTGTCACATGAACCTTGCATGGCCCAATAAGGAGGCAGGATTGTGGAGGGAAGAGTTGCATCTGTTGCATTTAAAAATATTTTCTGTAAGAACTGGGTGTTGTGGGAGCACTAAAGCTAGATTTGGAGTCAAAAAACATTTGTTTAATGTTTGGTTTTTTGGTGGAGATGGAGAATATGATGGATGTTCCTATCCTGTGGAGAAGGATCTAGTAAATAGAGAGAATTTAGTGTTAAAGGAAAGCTAGAAGACAGTTGCAGGACTGCAGACCCAAGCAGAGGAGGGGTGATGGGTCCAAACCACATGCAAAGCAAACTACCTATTTTTGAAAGACTGAATGTGAAGAGGAAACAGGAAATTCTGATTGCCTCTGTAAACAGCACTTGTTTCTCTCCACTTAGTGAATCAACCACAACCTAATGTAGACATTCTGGGGGTTGCATTTTAGCAGGTTTTTACTGTTTTTTTAATTTTTATTATTATTATTATTTTTTAATTTCCCAATATCGCCAGACCATAGTGAGCCGTGATTACAACCATTTGCCTACCCATGGCAAATCCTAAGACACTGTCTTCTCCAGGATCACCACTGGCCCAAGTTTCACTGACGCTCCTTTGGAAAATGGGTAGGTCAGTGAGCCTCTACCCTTCTCAGTAAGTCCTGATACCTTCAACCATGTTGAGGATTGAATTAAGACCCGTTGCAATTGGAGACTCTGTCATGGTGCCTGAAATGCTTCTTATGAGGCCAGTCATTCTCAAAGTGTGAACCTCAGAGCCCTGGCAATCGCAGCAATATACTCGGATAACTTTGTAGACAGGTGAATTCTCAGACCCCATCCCGGAGCTGCTAACTCGGGAACCCTGGATGTGGAGAACAACAATCTGATTGTTGTAAGAGACCTCCAGCTGCCTCAGAGGCATGTTCTAGGAAGAGAGCCACCATGCTGAGCAGAAGGAGAGCAAGAAGAATGCATAGAAAGAGAAGAAATGAAAGAATTTGTTTTTACTTGATCACCCTACCTCACCCCCCGCCCCCCAACCAAACACAAATTTAGATAAAAATACATGTCACATACAGACTCATTATAGAGAATGTGGAAACTGAGAAAATGAGGCAACATTTGAAAGGCCTGTCTGGGTCCCATTTACTTAAAGACAACTAGCGTCAACCTTTTGTTCTTTGGCTTCCAAGAGGACAGCAGGCTCCTCTTTTATCAGGCTTATAGCTGAGGCTGGTTACTTTCATCGGTGAACTGAAGACACTTACCCTATTGGGATTAACTTGAAGGTTCAGGAGCCATTAATATTTTTGTTTAGCAAAATGCACTTTGCTTACAGCTTGCTTTCCTTGAAGATGCGTATCTCTCTGTGGCCAGACGTACGCTATTTCCCGGCTTTCTATGGGCATCCACAAATGATTTCTGCAGTCCATAAGCATCTTATAAGCAACTACTCATTCAAGCTGAATTGATGTTTGTGCTAAGGAGAAAAGAATGTTGATTCCGGCACTTTGTTACCTTTGCACCGTATAAATAGAAGAGATTTAGTAAAAGAAGCAGGGATGTTAGGGACTCCCTGAAGCTTTTTGCGAGAGAGGCTATGAAGGGAAGGGAACCCAGAGCCTGGGAGGAATTAGCACATCTAATGCCAACTCAGGCATTCTTGCCTCTGGCTGGGAGGCAGGAGGCGGGAGGCCGGAGGTGGGAGGTGGAGAGGGTGGAGACTTGCAAAGGTGTCTATCACCTTGGGCATCCCACTCATTGGCTGATTCGTGCCCCATGCATCTCTTTCTTTGGTTCCTCCAGTGCTCAGCCCTTCCCCACGTCTTCCTTTCTTTTCTTCTCATCTTCTCTTTCTGCATCCATTACTCTTCCATAGAGGAAACACAATAAATATCTCCACGCCATCTCTGCCCCGTCTCGCTCCTTTGCATTAACGAAAAATACTATTTTGCATGCACATCTTTGTTCTCTTTTTCCCTCTTGGAGGCAAAGACCGCTTCTTTTTAGACTAGCTCCTGTAAAGGATTGAGAGTGTTCAGATGGACCTTACACAATTTTTCTTTTACATTAGTGATTTTGCCAAGTAAGATTTGTGAAAGACGGACAAAGAACAGCCTGGAAAAAAAAAAAAAAAAAAAAAGCATCTCTTTTATAAGGACATAGAAGAAATCAGTTTTCACAGTCAGTGCTTAAACAAAATTTTTTTTTTCATTTGCATCTCTAAATTTAAACATGCTTACACTCACTCACCTGAGGTAGATACAAGGCAGAAAAGCAAACTAGAGCAAAAGGATCTTAAGAGTGAAAGACAACATTTGTCGCAACGAATGTTTTATTGTGCTCTCCAGTAACAGGGAATACATGTACATACTTTAAATTCTGTTAATTGCTTAATGTGAACTGAATGCAGTATGTTTTATCTCAGTTGCTTATTGATTGAGCTTCATTGGCTTTTTTTTTTTTTTTCAACTTTTTTTTTATTTATTTATTTATTTTTGGGACAGAGAGAGACAGAGCATGAACGGGGGAGGGGCAGAGAGAGAGGGAGACACAGAATCGGAAACAGGCTCCAGGCTCCGAGCCATCAGCCCAGAGCCTGACGCGGGGCTCAAACTCACGGACCGCGAGATCGTGACCTGGCTGAAGTCGGACGCTTAACCGACTGCGCCACCCAGGCGCCCCTTCATTGGCTTTTTTATGATTTAGAGGCTTACTTACAATCCTTAGCTTCTCACGATATGGTACGTGAGGTCCAGTAATTTAATGACAGTACAACTTTACAATCTACATTTTGTCTGCTTTAAAGAAGTAAAATGTTTATATTTTTAAGATATAGAGTTGTCCAGCCTCCTGGTGGTTCCGAAGACACGAGGGCACGTAGTGAGAGGGGAAACAAATTTCTTCAATGAGGCACACTTTGGGTGCTTTCGCTGCACTCTTCTTAAAATTAAACAGACATCTTCAACTAATGTCAATAAAATTAGGAAGACATTCAGGTCAGAAAATTATTTATTTATTTAGTATTTATTTTATTTATTCATTTTTTATTTATTTATTTATTTATTTTTGAGAGAAAGACAAAACGCAAGTGCAGGAGGGGCAGAGAGAGAGGGAGACACAGAATCTGAAGCAGGCTCCAGGCTCTGAGCTGTCGGCACAGAGCCTGACATGGGTCTCGAACCCGCGAGCCGCGAGATCATCACCTGAGCCGAAGTCCAGCGCTTAACTGACTGAGCCATCCAGGCGCCCCCTATTTATTTCATTTTTGAGACAGTGCAAGTGAGGGAGGGGCCGAGAGAGAGAGAGGGAGACAGAGAATACAGCTTGGAGCTGTCAGTGCAGAGCCCCATGGGAGGCTCTAACTCAGGCATCCTGATCTCATGACCTGAGCCGAGGTCGGACACTTAACTGACTGAGACACCCAGGGCCCCAGAAACTATTTTAAATCATGGTTTCCTGTGAGTGTTTTCAGGGAATTCATTTCAGTGCAGGTGGTCAAAGGTAGCAGATGGTCTACCTTGTTAGTTTCTCTTGTTATCACCTTGTCCTCAGGTCCCAGATCAGGTCAATCAAGGACAAGTTGCCTTGATGTCCAAGTCCTTGCTTTTGTTTATTTATCAGGAATATAGTGGAGAATGCAGAATGAAAGCGTAATGGCAATAATGCTCTATATATACAGCAGTGGTTCTCAGTCTGTGGTTCCATCAGAGGTCTATTTTATGCTAGTCCTGTATTATTGTTTAAATATGATTATTATATCATATGATCATGATTTTATGATTATTATAATGTATCAGTAAGATTATGGTAACTGTACCCTACTGGCATATTTTGGTTGGTGCTGCATCAATGTGTCACAAAAAGTTTTTTGTCATACATCTGCACTGGAAAATTGTGTGCAGATGTTTGTGTGTTTGGTGTGTGTGTGCGTGCGTGCGTGTGTGTGTGTGTGTTTTGGGGGGACAGATACAATATTGGTATCATAGTGGGTACTTGAACCAATTCATAAAGGAGTCAAAGGTCTAGTAATAAATTGGGACTCCCAAGGGAGCGATTTGGAAGAAGTATTTAAGATTAAGTACTTTGTGCTTAACATAACTACTGCTTTACTGACTAATGCATTGTTAGCTGCTGGTTCACATGGTATTTTCACAGTGATACCTGCCAATCCATTCTAGCAGCTCCCTTTGTAATCAACAAATCTTGGAACCACAATCAACCAAGACTGTGGGGAGCAAATAGTCAATCCCATTTTGTTTTCTTATTGTCCTCCAACTATTCTACAGTATATATTTTTCTAACATAATGATGATGAGCTAAGAGAATAAGCTTTTTGTTTTAGAAAATTAGTTAATAAATAACTTGATCACTAATAAATATAGAAATATATTGTGTACGTCTGTGTAACCATCCTGTTTATTCTTTTCTTAAAACTTTTCCTAATGTTGATTTATCTTTGAGAGAGAGAGAGAGAACATATGCAGGGGAGGGGCAGAGAGAGAGGGAGACAGAATCCAAAGAAGGCTCAGACTCTGAGCCGTCAGCACAGAGCCTGATGTGGGGCTCAAACTCACGCACCGTGAGGTCATGACCTGAGCTGTAGTTGGGTGCTTCACAGACTGAGCCACCCAGACGTCCCGCCATCCTGCTTATTCTTGATACCAAAGGAAGATATTTTTCCTTGGGAAAAGGAAGGTTAAAGGACCAATGAGATTAGAGGGATCTTTATTATTGTTAACCAATGAAACCAGAAAGGGGTCTGTTTTCCCTCCTCTAGAATAATTACACTATTGTAAAAGTCCTTTTTATCTTTTTAAGATTTCCTCTAGTAAATCTTTCTCTCATAAAGAGGCGCTTGATAAATGGGTGCACACATAAACTCATGGGTGACACTTCTACATTAGGCTTACGTTAAAGCAAGGTTGAAAACAGGAGGAAATAAAGAATTGCTACAAATATAAAATTCCCAGTTCAGGTGGTATCATCTACCTTTTTGGAAGATAAATTCACCCTGGGAATGTCTGGGACCCTGGGGTGATTTCTCTAAACTATGGGTGGGAGAGTTCATTAGCTGAATGGTTCCAGACCGATGAGAAATGCAATGCTTGTCTCAGAACCAGCAGGTATGACCGTCACTGTAAGGTAGAACTAATCAGCCACCGAGGTTTATAAATGAAGACTCCTTTAGCAACACTGTCCAAATCACAGCCAGATGCATGACGTGGTTCTGAACGTTAACCAGGTGGGTAGAAGAGCGAAATTTGGGTTGGATACCTGTCTAGCTTGAAACTTTGTAACTAGTTAAAAATCTTCATCAAAACATTGTTTAAATATCTATTTCAGTTGGGGAACTACAGAGGCCATAATACTTGACTCTGCTAATACCTAGGAAGACAGATTTAAAAAAAAATTCAGCAGGGTAAATTTTTAAATAGCAAAATCCAAAGTCTAATGTAGATGGACTGTATGTACCGTAGAGAACAGATGACATATTCTCTGATGACTTATGGAAAAGAGAGAAGGTCAAGTTAAACAAAGATGTTGAGGGGAATCAGAAGGATTAAAGGTGTTCATATCACGTGGCATCTGTTGCCTTAGAGAGTTGAGTGTAATTAATCTAATAATGCCTATCAAGTTGCATTTAATACTTTGAAAATGAGTCCATTTATTCTATACCAAGGAAACAAAATCAAATGGAATCTAGAAATACAGAAACATAATTAACGTTCTTTTCTGATATGTACTTCTTAAGACCCTTTGCTTATAGTCACTTTTTATTGATTTCTCATTGTGTTGCCATGAAATGCAGATCAATTTGTAATATAGGTGAGAGGTTCTTCATTCTCATAGCAGGCAAATCCAAGTTCAGTCCACATGTATTTTAGTTTAATCATGGGGTTTTTGTGTCCCCTCATGGGTGGGACCCCCAATTACCTTCAGTCTACCTGGATTGGGGTATTACTACTGCTCTAACATGAGTTTCTTTATGTCCCTGTTCCGGAAGAACTCACCCACAATTTTTATTACAAACTCAAAATAATTAGGTTCTTACCAAAGTATCTATGGTGAAAGTCTACAAAAAGAAGAAAAATAAATACAGTTTGTCTAAGAAGATTTTCTTCACTGACTTAAAATCAAATTTGTGAAAAAGCAAATAATGCAAATAAGCTGATTATTAACTTTTCCCTCCACTCGGGGTCAACATGCAGCTGCCGGTGATGTTGCCTTTTCAAGTTCAAAGGTGATTCCATGGGCAATGATTTTCAATGTGAATACATACAGCTGAGGAGACTGATGTGTGACCTTTACTTTTCAAATCAAGTGCATGTGTAATCTGCTCATGGTTAATGCCTGCATCCATATTCAGGAGAGACATTGACTCCCCTTGGCCCTGTCCCTGGGCCTACGTGTTTCTATGAATACCCAGCTGACTCTTCACAAAGGCTCAGAGGCAAAGCGTGTTCACAGGGCTGCCCACACCTTGTCCCATAAAACACACAATCTGTGAACTTGCTTTTAAAATACTTCATGTTGCCTTCTTCATATCATCTTGGCCCTGGGTTTGAACCATGGCATTTCATGCGGTGTGCTTTTGTTCTCTTTGGAATGATAACGCTCTCTGTGAATGCTTATCAATTATTGGTTGCCTTTATTATATTCTTAGAAATAATGTGACAATAAGCGCTGTTACTAACTTATGACATCCCTTTTCACTCCAAATGATTGAACGATTCCCACACATTTTAAACTCCAAATAAAGAGGTGGGAAAGGAGGAGAAAAAAGAAAGACAACCCACATACAGATTTCACCTCGCTAACGACTTAATTGGTATCACCCCTGGGGTGAAATGTTGTAACACCCTACAACTCTTTATGACAGGAAGTGAAAATTCCATATCCAATTGGAGCTACAGGGATAATTTAGGGAGGCAGAATGCAATTATCCAATTAGGAATTTAGCCAGAACAGAAAGGTTAATCCCTCTAAGTCCTTTCAAAAGAGCCCATGGGATCTTTAATGACGACAAGGGGTCAGGACCTGTGTTTTACAACTCCAGCCAAAAAATTATTCAGACTTCTCTCTCACTCTCTGAAAAACAGGGAGGCTCAAATGCACCAAACTTCAGGAGAAATCATTCCCAATATCAGAACTTCTCAGAAATTGCCATTTTCTCAAGTTCTCCACTCTGGGTTATGAAACCACCACATAAAAGTTGTTTTCGTTTCACAAACAAGTTTAGTGTTTGGCTAGCGATGATTTTGTGGCATGGGCTGCTTTCTTCACATAAGACAGAGTGGCACAGAGTTGGATGCTGACTCAGAGGTTTGGAATGCGTCATTGATGCCTGGCTGGGCTCCAGCCTTGGGCTTAGAATCTGCCAACTTGGCAGGCTGGGGAATTTGCTGTGGCAATTTTTCAAAAAGGGAAGAATCCGTCCAAGGAGAGATTGTGTCTACATTTTAACTACCAGGATAAGTGACAGGGTCCTCTCTAACAAACAGTCTGGCCCAAGACAGAATGAGGGGTTGTACTCAAAGAAAAACCAATGGCATATTTGCAAGGATCTCTTGTAAAAGTAATATACCTTTTGGGCATTCATTCCAAAGTTCCGGCCAAAAGAAATATGAATTACAAATTTCAGTCTGGGAGGCACAGAACACAGACTTGCCGGATACAACAACAAATGGTACTTTACAGGTCCTCCTATTAGACATACAGTTATGTCATGGATATTTACAAGTGAAGCAATTTTTCTTTGGATGCCAGCCAATACAGGATCATTAAACAGGGCTTTTTGGATTCACAAACCTAATGTGTCGAGAGAGAGAGAGAGAGAGAGAGAGAGAGAGAGAGAAATTCTCAGCCAGTAAGCAAGCATAGCTTCACTGTCTTACTTTCTAAAAAAAAAGTCAGCATTAAACTTTTCAATATTTCTCTTCTTAAATTCCAGTTGACCTAGACATTTTGATAAAAACTCTAGAAAGTCTCTGAGTATTGTTTATTTTTCTAAAATTTTCAATTTGTACCGATGTCTTATAGAAGAAGTTTTCCTAGAAGCCTTAAGAAGATATTTACAAAAAAAATGTAGTCAATGGATCAATGCAGAAATTATGGGACCTGGTTAGTTTTTGCTAATTGATAGAAATGAATACAGTCATATCAATGTATAACTCAGAGTATAGCATTATGAAATACACCTCACATTGAAATTGCTGTGAAATTAGCATTAGAAAATGCATCAAACCTTGTCCTCATCAGAAGAGTTGAGCATTTAATAATTCAGCATAGAACATATACACATTTTATAACACCTTATAAGTATCATGGCTTTTAGCTTTTTATTAAATTTCCCAAGAAGACAAACATTTTGGGTGTGGAAATTTAAAAACACCTAAGCAATATTTTCTCTAGGAAACAAAAAGGGGTCTGGACACAGGAGAAAGACAAGTTGCTACTCTTTGTACAATATTATATATTGCATGGTTAAACTTACAGTGAACTATAAAACTACAAAAAAGTATTAATTAAAAGACATACAACAAGTAACCTGAGATCCCCGAGAGAATTTAAACTCCTTTCAGAGTACTTTTGTTTTCCCTTAAAATATTTAAGTTTGCAAGGCCTAATGATACCCAAAAAGACAAAAATCCATCATCCATGTATTTACGACATACAATTTATACATTTCCTGCTTGCAGAGGCAGATCTTTAAAAAATACGTCATGACATTATCTATTTCTAAGGCAGTGTTTATGATGTTCTACTATCCAGAACGATGACCGTTTAAATCATGATTTTAATTATGGCTTCAGGAGAAATGTTTGCTGTTTTCTTTCAATTGTTGGACGAAGGGAGGAGGTTCCTAAGAGCAAAGATTGTTGGATGACGGGAGGAGGTTCCGAAGAGCAAAGATTTCTGAGAAGTTCAAGGATGTGTTTTATTTTGTTATTTAATTAATTAATTTTTTTAAGTGACCTTCTGCCACTTTTTTAAAAAGTTGTATTTATTGGAGAGAGACAGAGACAGTGCAAGTGGCGAATAAGCAGAGAGGGAGGGAGAGGGAATCCCAAGTGGGCTCTACGCTGGCAGTGCAGAGCCTAATGACATGGGGCTTGAACTCAGGAAACCATGATCCTGACCTGAACCAAAACCAAGAGTCCCACACTTCACCAACCAGGACACCAAGGTGCCCCGCAAAGGATGGGTTTTAAATTGTTGATTTTACTATCAGGTTTGGTGAGGCCAGTGGATCGGGAGAGCATTATCACTGAAAAGGGAGTTTGTTACTCACCGATCCCAAAAAGGTGGGGGGCCCACAAACCATGCAGGATGCAGGGAAGTGCCAGGAGGGTCAGTCAGGAGGTAGAGGGAGCAAGGGTAAAATATGTGGGCAAGAGTCTGTATCCTGGTTTCCTTCGGAAAGGATGTGGGAGGCAGGGGAAACAGGTTTAGGACCGCCTAGTTTCAATAACTTTGAGCAATAGTGATGTTCCTAGTTGTCTGATCCCAGGCCCTTCGGGGCGGATTCAGAAAGAGGGCTAGTGTCCTGGAGTGTAAAAGCCTGCAGAGGAAGTGGGCGGGGGAGGGGGAGTGGTGGTGAGAGTTCTCGATTGGTCGGTTAGCATTGGAGAGCACAGCACCCTCATAAGCAAGTCAGTTACTATTTCTAGCAGTTCGTTCGTCCTGGGAGGGGCAGTCTCTCCAGGGTTGGCAAGGCTCCAGATGCCAAAGCATCAGAAAATTAAAAAGCCATGATTAATACAATACGGTCTTCATTTTGTTTGTCTGAAGTCAGTATGACAATCAAAACGCTTTTTCGAATTGCCCAATGAGCACTCATTTTCTTTAATGTACACCCATTTTGTGATCATTTCACCATAACCAGAAAGGATTATTGAACATCTGCTTGTAGAATGAAGTCACTTTTTCAACAGAATCTCTTTCCTGTCCTAACACTCTTATCTCCCTTGGTGGACAGACCCCAGACCAGATCCCACCTCTGCCCACTTTAAACTGGTGGATGGTGGATAATTCAAGAGGATTCTTTCAGCTCTTAATCTGAGGATTAAATGAGATACTACACAGAAAAATGTCTGTGTGGTGCCCAGGGCTCAGGAGGTTCTCAGTGAGTGGAGACTATTACTGTAATTATTCTCTACAAGTTGACAACCTAGAGCCAATGGGATTCTGATTAACACAGAGGCTGGAAATAGTGTCCCTTTTAACTTATCCATTGCTGTTTCTTCCTATTTCCCTAAAGTTACACCAACCATTTTAGTGAAGATATATCAGATATGAAGAGGTCCAGCTTGTGAGACAGGTGTACCTGTTAGAAACATCACTGCTCACTATTGGTTAGTGGACACCCAAGCAAACAGAGGTCAAAAAACCTTGGGTGAGGGGTGCCTGGGTGGCTCAGTCCATTGAGCGTCCGACTTCAGCTCAGGTCCTGATCTCACGGTCTGTGAGTTCGAGCCCCGCGTCGGGCTCTGTGCTGACAGCTCAGAGCCCGGAGCCTGCTTCGGAATCTGTGTCTCCCTCTCTCTCTGACCCTCCCCTGTTCATGCTCTGTCTTTCTCTGTCTCAAAAATAGATAAACATTAAAAAAAAAAAAAAAAAAAAACCTTGGGTGAAAGCAAAAAAGACTCCTGAGAGTTTATAGGAAGGGAATATGTGGGAACTAGCAGAAAGTGGACCAAAGACTCTTACAGAATTCACAGCCATTGCCTAAGACTGACCTGAAAGACCAACCCATGTTGCTGTATCACTCACGGGCTTTAGGGCTCTGAGAAAGCTATAGTATCTCAATGAGGACCAGCTCCTCGGCTGGAAAATGGGGCTGGCAGCATCTGGCTCACAACAATAAAACCTGCAGAATAGTTTAGGGCACATAGCAGTGGCTCCGTATCCATTATTGTGATTATTAAGCCATTCTTACCATTTTAGTGGGACGGAGGTTATACAGAAATGTATTTCTGGGGTGCTTCGGTGGCTCAGTTGTTTATGTGTCCGACTCTTGGTTTCAGCTTCAGGTCATGATCTCATGGTTCATGAGTTCGAGACCCACATTGGGCTCTGTGCTAACAGCATGGAGCCTGATTGAGATTCTCTTTCCCCCACGCCTTCTCTTTCTTTCTCTCTCTCTCAAAAATAAACAAATAGACATTTTTTAAAAAAAGAAATGTGTTTCTATTTGGAGGGCATATAAAGCAAAAATAAAATTTGGCTGAGGGGGTGTAGATATTTACAGCAGAACACCATGGATTCATCTGCCATTGTTGTTTTCATTACTGGTCACAACAGGACTACCACTCGCTCACTTATATTCTATGCATTTTAAGCTGTATGATATTTTCTCATAGTTTTAAAAGCCTTTTTTCCCTATGTGCATTGACTTTTACACCCCTTATTGAGCTTGTTTGCTTTTGTATGATCGTTTTCCTACTTACAAGGCTAGTTTGGATTTGTTTCTGCTTTCCAGGTGATTAGAAAAACCACATGATTTAGTGTTCCAGGATAATCTGACAAGTCTACTGGGTCCCATTCATCTCAGGCATCAATTTCAATTAAAGACAGCAAAGCATGAACCCAGGAGTTTAGATGACTCACATTTAGATGATTCATATCTCTTTCCAAGGCTTCAGAAGCAGGACCTTTATGTTAGAGCAAGGCTAAAGCATAGTAGGTTCTTTATGTATACTCATCAAATTAAATAGGCTTAGTTCAAAAATCTTATGAAACTCTATTGATACTATCTTAATTCTATTTAATATAATTATGACCAAATGTTAAAAAATTTATATGATTTTAAAAACACAATTTTGTAAGAAAAAAATTTATAAAGAAGAAATATAAGTGATTTTTGTTGTTAGCTCTTCCATTTCTGAAAAATGAGAGTTTCAAATAAAGAAAAAATATGTCTCTCAGTATTGGGGTTGTGGGTATCTCAAGTGTTTCATATAGAGTTACAGCCCTCAGTTTATTAATTAATTTCCTCCACAGTCCATATTCTTCCTGTATCCCAAACTAATCCATATCTGATCCCAGCAGTTTCATCACAGGCCACACGAAGTTTCCTGCTGTATGAGACTCTCTGTTCTCTCATAGAAGGAGAGGTCCTTGCTGTAACTTTATTTCTCAAATTTCCCTGAGGAAAAAAAAATCATCAATCCATTTGTCTCTAAGCCTCTAAGAGGCTATGATGCCGTAAAATAGGACTTTACATAGTTTGAAATAAACATTTGGTTTTTCTGCACTAGAAGTTAACGAATGCCTGGCTGTAATGAGAGACCAGAGACATCCCGACTTCTCATTATGAACGTGAAATAAATGGATAATAGATAGATTATGTCATTGCTAGATCTTTTCAGGTAATAGTTCTCTTTTATTTTTATTTATTTATTTATTATTATTATTTTTTTTAACGTTTATTTATTTTTGAGACAGAGAGAGACAGAACATGAACGGGGGAGGAGCAGAGAGAGAGGAAGACACAGAATTGGAAGCAGGCTTCAGGCTCTCGGCCATCAGCCCAGAGCTTGACACGGGGCTCGAACTCACGGACCGTGAGATCGTGACCTGAGCTGAAGTCGGATGCTTAACCGACTGAGCCACCCAGGCGCCCCAATAGTTCTCTTTTAAAGATACAGTTTCTCGGGGCGCCTGGGTGGCGCAGTCGGTTAAGCGTCCGACTTCAGCCAGGTCACGATCTCGCGGTCCGTGAGTTCGAGCCCCGCGTCAGGCTCTGGGCTGATGGCTCGGAGCCTGGAGCCTGTTTCCGATTCTGTGTCTCCCTCTCTCTCTGCCCCTCCCCCGTTCATGCTCTGTCTCTCTCTGACCCAAAAATAAATAAAAAAAAAAAATGTTAAAAAAAAAAAAAGATACAGTTTCTCAGGGCGTCTGAGTGGCACAGTCGGTTAAGCATCTGACTCTTGATCTCAGCTCAGGTCGTGATCGCACGTGTTCCTGAGTTTGAGCCCCATATTGGGCTGTGTGTTGATGGTGCAGAGCCTGCTTGGGATTCTGGGTCTCCTTGTCTCTGCCCCTCCCCACTTGTGTTGCTCTCTCTCAAGATAAATATGTAAACTTAAAAAAATAAAAAAAAAAACAAAGGTACAGTTTCTCAACCAAACTGTAAAGAATGATCTAGTGGATGTCAAGCGGTCAAAGTGTGTTAACTTTCTCACATTCCTTAAAGATTTTTTTCATGTTCTTAAAATTTTGTTCACTACACAAGAGTTTTTGAAATGTACCATGTGCAGACCTGTACGTAGTTCATGGATAATATGATTGAGCTTATTACACAGCTCTGCCCTAAGGGAAGACACTTAGATTTCTGCTGACCTTGGAGTTTTCACTGTCTTCTGTATAACCAAAATCCTGATGGCTGACAACAGGGAAGTCTAAAGTGATCTGATGCTAGCAATGATGGATATGAAGGCAATGAGGAAAAATGGAAGGGAATGTTGATGTACTTCTTCACACTTTCCAGAGGCCGGGAGTTGGGAAGGACCACGTGATCAGTTCTGTGGCATATGTCCTCTCCTAGTCATTCCTACACTAACAGTGAGTGATTCCCCACACTCTCCCTCTGCAGGAACGATTCTGAAAGTCACCTGGGGAGGCTGCACAGACACAAAGGAAATCTTAAACAGGTTCCCAGATCACTGCTTGAAAGGAAACTTCTGCAGAAAAGTGGTTTCTTTAGTTATTTACATGAATGAAAAATATGCTTTTTCATGAAACCACTGAGATTTGGAGGTTTGTTTTCACAGGCAGGCTTCACTGTTGAAACTAATATAAAGCCCCATCTCCAATTACTGTTACTGTATAGATGTAGATATTTCTTATCTGTCTGGTAGCAAAAACTGGACTTCTAAACAATAAAATTTTTTTTTTAATATTTATTTATTTTTAAGAGACAGAGAGACAGAGTGTGAGTGGGAAGAAGAACAGAGAGAGAGGGAGATACAGAATCCGAAGCAGGTTCCAGGCTCTGAGCTGTCAGCAGAGAGCCTGATGCAGGGCTTGAACCCACCAGTGGTGAGATCATGACCTGAGCTGAAGTCGGACACTTAACCGACTGAGTCACCCAGGTACAACAACTTTTTATTCCAAGGGAATATACCAATATAATTTTACTTCAAATGTTCAGTGATGGGCCAAGCCTTTACTCTCCATTAAATCCCTAACCCCTAGCAGAACATCCTAAATGTTCACTGAACACAATGAACTTAACCATTCTGTTTTTATGGCAAAAAATACCTCAAGTTTCCAAACATATAAAATAAATAACTGCTAATAATGAGCTAAAGACACAATGGAGGATGAGAGTCTCATATCTCCGAGGGTACTTATTTCCTAAATATTTGGTGGAACAATTGAAGCTATCTGCACATGACTATTTTTCACTGGCAGGTTTTAAACCAAGGACTCAAATTCTTTCATGGACGTAAGACTATTCCAATTTTCTATTTCTTCTTATGTCAGTTTTGATAAGTTGACATCGTCTTTGGTTATTGTATTTTATTTATTTACTTTTTGAAGGAAGCTCTACCCCCAGTGTTCGGCTCAAACTCATGACCCTGAGATCACGAGTTGCATGGTCTACTGACTGAAACCAGCTGTCCTTGTTTCTGATAATTTTAGATAAGTTTTCAAATTCAGTGATATAAAGTACAACATATCACCAAAGGATTAATATCTGTGGGACTATTGAGATATCCTCTTGTTTATTGTTGATGTTACTTATTTGTGTCTTTTCTCTCTCTCTCTCTTTCTTTTTCTTTGTCAGGAGTTTATCAATTTTTTGACACTATTGAATCTCTATAAGGCATAAAGATTTTCTATTACATTAGGTTCTATTCTTCATACTTTTTAAAAACTTTACTATTTACGAATTTTGCTGTCTCGAGTCATCTGTCATCTGTCTCGAGATAGATGCTTTTAGTCTTTTTCTTTTCAAATCTATGGATATATAAATATGGCTTAAGCTACATCCATGAGTTTGATTGCTTCTTTTAATTATTTAGTTGTAAGTATTGTATAATTTGTACCAGATTTATTCTTTGACTTTTGCTTCCTTTCCAAATATTTGGAATTTTTTAGGCATCTGTTGATATTTGTTTCCTTCTTAATTTTTTTTTAGTTGTTCAGAGAACATAAACTGAACAATTTTAAACTTTGAAATTTGTTTAGCTTTGCATTATGTCCCAGCAAATAATCAATTTTTTAAATGTTTGACATAAATTTGGAGACATAACTTTATATCTGCTAATCAGGTCATGTTTTGTAATCATTTTATTGAAATCTATATTCTCATTGACTTTTTGCCTGAAGATCTCTGTATGTGCATTAAAAATTCCTCATTATAGTTGTAGTTTTGTTTTACTTCTGTAAATTTTTGCTTTATATATTTTGAGAGTAGATTACTTAGGGACCTGCAAATTTTGAACTCATATTTTCCTGGAAAATGGAAATTTTATCATGATCCATTTTTATTTATAAAATGTTATCATGTTCCACTTTATCTCTTAAAATGCATTTTGCATTATAACTACTTGACTCATAAATATAGCTACACCAGCTTTCTTTCCATGATTGTATAATGTAGTTTTACTATTAACCCACCCAAATGTCTCCATCATTCTACATAAGTTGTGGTGATTGCAATTGTATGAATCAGTTCCCTTTATCTTCTTTGTATTTAATATTTTTAATGATTATTTTTTTAATTTTATTTTTTTAATTTACATCTGAATTAGCATATAGTGCAACAATGATTTTAGGAGTAGATTCCTTAGTGCACCTTACCCCTTTAGCCCATCCCCCCTCCCACACCCCCTATAGTGACCCTCTGTTCTCCATATTTATGAGTCTTTATGCTTTGTCCCCCTCCTGCTTTATATTATTTTTGTTTCCCTTCCCTTATGTTCATCTGTTTTGTCTCTTAAAGCCCTCATATGAGTGAAGTCATATGATATTTGTCTTTCTCTGACTGCCTAATGATTATTTATTTTTAAGAGAGAGAGAGAGAGAGCACAAACAGAAGAGGGGCAGAGAGAGAGGGAGACATAGAACCTGAAGCAGACTCCAGGCTCTGAGCTGTCAGCACAGAGCACAGCCTGGGGCTCAAACTCATGAACTGGGAGATCCTGACCTAAGCTGAAGTGGGGAGCTTAACCAACTGAGCCACTTTCTTTTTAAAGTCCAGTCTACTGATCCTTGTGCTTTATTTTTCTGTTGGAGTTTTTGTTGTTTTACTTAATGTTATTATGAACAGGGGCACCTGGGTTGCTCAGTTGGGTAAGCGTCAAATCTTGATCTTGGCTGAGGTCATGATCTAACAGTTCATGAGTTCAAGCCCTGCATGGGTTCTGTGCTGACAGCTCAGAGCCGGGAGCCTGCTTGGGATTCTCTCTCTTCCTCTCTCTCTGCCCCTCTCCCACTTGTGCATATGTGCATGCTCTCTCTCTTTCAAGATAAGTGAACACATGTAAAAAATACCATTATGAATATATTTGAGATTAATTGGGATCTTCCCATGTGGATTCTAGTCACCAGGTTTCCATGCTCCCTTTTATTTTATTACATTTGTTTTAAATTTGGTGGAGATTTTTTGCATTATTTGACATCTCTTTTATTAGTTTGTTAGGACCGTTAGTAATTACATACACTATTTGAAAAATAATTTTCCTATGGGGCACCTGGGTGGCTCAGTCGGTTAAGCGGCCGACTTTGGCTCAGGTCATGATCTCACGGTCCGTGAGTTCGAGCCCCGCGTCGGGCTCTGTGCTGACAGCTCAGAGCCTGGAGCCTGTTTCAGATTCTGTGTCTCCCTCTCTTTCTGACCCTCCCCTGCTCATGCTCTGTCTCTCTCTGTCTCAAAAATAAATAAACGTTAAAAAAAAATAAAAAAAAATAATAATAATTTTCCTAGAAATTGATTGTGATATGTATTATTACTTATTAAAGTCTACCATACACTAGTACCCTTACCACGTTTTATACGAAACAAGAATCTTAACACACTTTAATTTTGAGTAACTGCTTCCTAATATATATGCTGTATGTCACGTATTATGCAATTGCTGCCATTATTGTTTCATTGTTATTATTGAAACAACAGCATGGCTTAAATTAGCCCACATGCCTTCTCTCTTGCTCCCTATCTTAGCTTTCACCTTGGATCGTGTTTCTTCTTTCTTAAGTTCACTTTTAGTGAGATTGTGTTTTTAGCACACCATCTCGCTTTTAGTGTATTTCAGAACATCTTTGTTTTGTTTCCATTTTTAAATACTATTTTTTTTGCTAGATCTGGAATCCCACTTTGGAATGCATTTTCCTTTAGCACAATAAAAGCACCATGACATTGTGAGATAGCTGAAATTCTTACTGTTGCTTCCATTGAAGGTGGGCTCATTTTTCTCTAGCCGCAGTTACATCTTTTTTTCTTTATCTTTGATTTTCATCAATCTTAGTTTTCTGTGTCTAGTTCGGATTTTCTTGGCATTTGTCTTGCTTTATAATGCTTTATGAATGTGACACTTGAAGATTTCACTGTTTCTAAAAATTTCTCAGCCATTATCCCCTCTGGTATTTCTGCCATATTCTTTTTCTCTTTCATCTTCTTCTGGAATTCAGATGAAATGTGTATAAGAGGTGATGACCACATCTCGCATGCCTATCACATGCTTTAAAAATTAATTCCTTTTATTATGGGGTGAGAGTATGTTTTGTTTTTCCTGCTGTATTTGCCAGCTAATTTTTATTTCACTTCTAATTTGCCATTCCACTGACACACTGAGTTTATAATTTTAGTTATTGTATTTTTTAGTTCTAGAATTTCAATTTTCTGCTTTTGTGTAACTTACACTTTGGCAAAATTTGGGGCATTTTTCTTTAATTCCCTTCACCTATGAGTTTGGGTTGTTTGAAGGTCTCTGGCCTTATTTCGTGTTCCTCTTCTGCATGCGTCTGTTTTAACAGTTTGTTGTTTTACTTTGCTGTAAGTCCAGTCCATGCATGGTGACTTTTTTTGAGACGTTACATATGATAATCTTTCTCTGGAAAGGATTAGCTTTTGCATATGAGAAATATCAAATCAAGGAACAACAACCTCAGATTATTTTAGTCCTTGTGGGGACTGACAGAATTTGCAGCCAGACTTCCCTCAATGTATGCACAGTTCTTTTCCCAGGTTAGCTTTATTCCAAAAACTAGCACTTTGGGATTTCTCCTGAGAGCTAGGGGTGTTTCTAGAACCAAGATTGCTGGCAGGCTCTGTTCTCCATTTTGTTCCCCTTCAGCTCTGTCAGGTGGTTTAAAGCTCTCCCCAACCCTTCAGTTGCTACTTTTCCTATTGGCAATCATCTCAAGGAACAAAGCAGCCCCATTTCAGGGCTTGGCTTCTCTGAGCTCCTTCATTGCTTGGGATGTGGCCCTACAGCTCTTCACTGCTTTGATAGTCCTCCCACATCTTCAGATATATATATATATATATATATATATATATATATATATACACACACACACACACACACACATATATTAAAATATATATATATTAAAATATATATATTTTTTAATTTTTTAATGTTTATTTATTTTTTAAATAGTAGGAGACACAGAATCCAAAGCAGGCTCCAAACTCTGAGCTGTCAGCACACAGCCCGAGGTGGGGACCGAACCCACAAACTGTGAGATCATGACCTGAGTTGAAGTCAGGCAGCTGAGCCACCCAGGCTCTATTGTAAAAAAAAAATTGTTCAACTTTCCTACCTACTGTTGGCAACATATTTGATCGGAGTCTGTTTAGTCTGCCTTTCCCGTACGAGGAATTCAAGGACTTACAATCTGGGTTCCTACTTCTGGATAAACCTTGCTATTTGTCTCTCTTGACTTCATCTGTCTCCTGTCCAGCAGCTGTTTGTTTCTACCCCTAGCTGGCCCAACATGGAACACAGCCCCTTTATTTTTATTGTTAATAAAAATGGTAGTAAAGACATAATTCCCTGGAAGACATCTACACACAGGAAATAACTTCTGAATGAAAGTTGGAGTTTTGACATCACGGCACCACCCAGAAATCAACTTCAGACAGGTGCCTCCATTTCTGAAAGTCCTTTAGCCTCACTTGTACCAAAACATTCTCCATGGACTACACTTATCTTCAGATATCTTCATTCCCAGCCTAAGGTCTGTTCTATAATGATATATACTTTTCTAGGACACAACAAGAGATTATAGTTACCCTTGGAATCATATGATATTTTACAAATTCTATACTTTTTGACATTTATTCTTCACTCATGTCTCCCTTGAAAGGAGTCTGTTGTAAACTATGATAGTCTACAGTGCTGGTGCATAGTTTAATTTTTGTAAGGAAGCTAATGCATGAAAAGTAAAAATATTTATATGTTACTTTGCAGTTAATCACAATAAAAATGTCTTTTCCAAGTGTCATGAAATGATGTAAACAGGGATGGCATAAATTTTGGAATGGAGGCATAAAAATGAGAAAATTGACCATTCTTTCTTGCCACTAACATTTTAATACCTGGGGGATTGTTGAAATTGGTGACATAGAGACAGATTCCTAACGTTTCGGCGTGATTGAGACCAAGAAGCTCTCTTTCACAGAAAAGGATGGTTTCTGAGTGGAGTCACGATTGAACTAAAGGACTGAGTAAAAGGACTCTGGACGATTTCCTCTAAATATTAATAAAGCAAATGTCAGATGGTGAAATTTCGGTAATAATTTGAAGATAAAATAGTGAACATGGAAAATCTATGTCTGTGAAAAGCAAAAGAATAATTAGCTGTATTGAATTCTTATTCAAGAAAGGTCTTGTACTAGATACTTTACATAATTATCATATTTAATCTTCACCAACATCTCCATGCCCCAACACCAGCATACAGAAATAGGAAATGTCCTCAGGATTGAGTTAAGCAAGCATATTAAGCAAAGCGATAAATTCTATGCAAAAGGAGTATTATAGCAACTGGCTTTCTGGATTAAACGTATTCCTAATTAAGGTACTTAGAAATCAGTGATTTTACCTTTTGTCTGTAAGCCTTATTCACATCTTTTCCTTCCTGCTACGTAACAATGATTTCCCAGGCTCCCTTAAAAACTGGCTTATATTTACGTCCTGCCAATAAGAGATACCAGGGAGACGTGAAGAGTACAGGGAAAAGATTTTCCTGTCTCTCTTTCTCTGCTTCTCATAGATTCTTGGGAAGGGACATCACTCCTTCATGAAGTAGACTTTGGTCAAGTAGCCACCCTTGATCCACTGGATTGTCCCGACAATAATGGTTGTGTAGTCACTTCCCCATGATCCCAGGCCAGCACTGTAGTCTCCATTCCACTGATCTGTCTCTGTCTTGGGTGATCAAGCCTCAACCACAGGGCTTCTTTTTTCAAGACCTAAGCATGGCTGAATCTTTATATCACACTCCATAACTGATTTGAGTTGTACCAGTCCTGAGCCTTGGGTTCTGGTAATAGAACTTGCTCCATATTATTACCTTTGCTTGAGAGATCTGCTGCTACTAATTACTGAGTTACCTCACCTTTCCATCTCAGCCCTTCCAACAAGTAGTACCTACTCCAAGTTATTTTCTCTGGCCTAAAACTAAATAGTACCCCCGGCAATATTCTAAACAGGAAATAATTATGAGACTGGACTTGGAGAGTTATTGCCTTGAACACAAAAGAATGAATTTCATTTCCTTCCGTAGGTAGTAACAATGTCTTTACTTTCCGGTATATAGATCTTGGATCAGAAAAATCCATGATCAGGAGAGGTATTTATATAGGGATGGGCTTGAAAACTATTCCTTTCCTCTCCAAATCTTGTCCACGTCCCTGAACAGTCTACTGGTTTTCAACCAATTATCTTGTTTTATACTATATTAAAATGAAATCAAGGTCAATAAGAATGAACTACCTCCATGCCTGCCATCACCAAATGACCTGACTTCTTTATCCTTTATCCTGGCCAATCATCCCATCTCCATTCTGGACCCTTTCTCCCCTCAAGGATCTTGGATTGCTTAATTGGCTTTCTCTTTCCATCTACATTTATATCCCAGAGCTCTTTCCTCTTAATATATAAATGTGATAGACAGAATGCTTCTCAATTGATCCACACTCTAATCCCTGGAATCTGTGAATATGAAATATACATGGCAGAAAACAGAAAAGACTTTGTAGATATAATTAAGGATACAGAGTTTAAAATAGAGAAATTATTCTGGATTGATCAGCTGGGCCAAATCTAATCATATGAACTCTTACAAGCAGGAGATATGAAGCAGAAAAGGAAAATCGGAGAGATTTGAAGCATGAGAAACACTTGATGTGCCTTTGCTGGCTTGAAGATAGAAAGGGAAACATGATGAGAAAGGCAGATGTCTGAAGAGCCGAGAGACTCCCAGCTGACAGTCAGGAAGGAAATGAAGAACTGAGCCCCAGAGCTACAGGAATTGAATTCTGCCAACAACCCGAATGAGCTTGGACACAAATTCTTGCAACACAGTCCTACAGACACTTTGATTTTGTCAGCAGAGGACCAGCTGGCCCAAACTGTGATAGACTTATGATCCACGGTGCTATGAGATCCTAAAACAGTATTGTATTTATCCACCAAGTTTGGGGTAATTCATTACAGCACCAATAGGAAACTACTAGAATAAACATGAACAACTACTTTCAAGAAAAATTCACAACCTAAGACAAAACTTTTGCTAACCCAAGACCACCCAGCTACCATTTTATTTTTTCTCTTCCCCCTCTGTCAATCTTCTTAAAAGAAAATTCTTTTGCTCCCTTCCTTTATTACCCTGCTAGCACCACCATGACAAAAATGCCAGAGACCAGGTTGTTGAAACCACAGACCTTTGTTTTCTCTGAGTTCTGAAGGCTGGAAGTCCCAAATGAAGGTGCCCGCAGGGTTGGTATCAGAGGAGGCTACTTTCTGTGACTTTCAGAGGCCACCCTGCTGCTGTAACCTCACATGGCCTTTCCTGGGTGCACATGCACCTTTCGTGTCTCTTGTCTCTCTCTCTTCTTATGAGAAAAGCAGTCCTGTTGGATGAAGATTCCACCCTTCTTGGGGCGCCTGGGTGGCTCAGTCGCTGAAGCGTCCGACTTCGGCTCAGGTCATGATCTCACGGTCCGTGGGTTTGAGCCCCGCGTCGGGCTCTGTGCTGACAGCTCAGAGCCTGGAGCCTCCTTCGGATTCTGTGTGTCCCTCTCTCTCTCTCACCCTCCCCGTTCATGCTCTGTCTCTCTCTGTCTCAAAAATAAATAAACATTAAAAAAATTAAAAAAGATTCCACCCTTATGACTTCATTTAAACAGAATTATCTCCTTAAGTTCTTATCTCCAAATACAGTCACATTTTAATTTGGGGAGGGGGCATAATTCAGTCTATAACACATTCCCCTCCTCACTATTGAAACAGCTTCTTCTCTATCCCTTCATTGAAGCTGGTTTAACACAGGTCATCGCTGATCACTCCCTACACCTCTTGCTCACTCCGCACCTCCACAGTGTTTTTGTGTTTTGTTTGTTTTGTTTTGTTTTAAACATTTATTCATTTTTGAGAGAGACAGAGAACACAAGTAGGGAAGGGGCAGAGAGAGAGGGGGACAGAAAATCCGAAGTGGGCTCGGTGCTGACAACAGCGAGCCAGATGTGGGGCTCAAACTCGCAAACTGAGAGATCATGACCTGAGCCAAAGTTGGATGTTCAATTGTTTAAGCCCCGCAGGCGCCCCCCGCTGTGGTGTTCGTAGTGACAGTGACATTTGTGCTGGTGTGGGCTTTCCTGTGATATTTCTTGGGGTAGGAGAGCAGACAGAACCAAACTTTTCATATTATTTACTTTCAGGATATCTAAAACACTCCCAGGGGAAAAACTTGTTGGCACCAGAGAAAGGAATGCCCAGAAGACTGGCACTTAAAAAGCTTGGGTAGTTTTTATAAAGAAGCATGCATATATTAAGTTTATCTGTGTCCAAACCAAAATAGAGAGCGAATCAAACTATGAAAAGTATAGTCATTTGAAGGGGGACCTGGGTGGGCTTAGTCAGTTGGGATGCTGACTTTGGCTCAGGGCATGATCTCATGGTTTCTGAGTTCAAGCCCCGCATCGGGCTCTGTGCTGACAGCTTGGAGCCTGGAGCCTGCTTCGGATTCTTTGTCTTCCTCGCTCTCCGCCCCTCCCCCATTCACATTCTGTGTCTCTCTCTCTCTCTCTATCTCAAAAATAAATAAATTTAAAAACAAAAAGTATAGTCATTTCCCTAGTTAAGTTAACCTATCCCCACAATTGACATCTTCACAGACAACTTCGTAGGTTACCTACAATGCACCTGTCTCAAATAATAACTTTACCTGAAAACCTTTGAGACAATTTTTAAATAAACAGATAAAATTCAAAACTCTCTTGTGCTTATTCACACAGCAGTTTAGAAAAAGATACAGTAGGTGACGATTGTTATAATAACCAAAGATAGGAAAATATACATATGTTTTTTGCTATTAAAACTTTTTCAGCCTAGTTCTTACTCCTGAACTGAGAAGAGTGAAAATCTGTGGGATTAACGTGTGAGTCATGTGAAAAATCGAGGTTCTGCCTTAGATTTTCCTTTGGTACCTAACCTTATCTCGCCCATCTGCTCACAGAAGAACCTAGGAGACCTCTTTAAAGTCAGGCCATCCAACCCCGCAGCCTGCCAGGAAGTAGAAGGCTGCCCTGCCAATATGGCCACCATGGTCTGCTCTGTAGAAACCCAGAGTCCCCAAACATGGCGGGGGAGCAGGCTGTCTGTCTGAGGTCTCTCGAATCCCTGCAGTGACTTCAAAATGTTATGATATCCCATTTTTTTGCCCTTCCTTTCTGCAGAACAAAGGAAGTCTGCCCTTTTTCCTTGAGATTTGTACCTAAACGTTTGAGTTTACTACACTGTTCTCTAGTGGCTGTTCAGTTCAAGAACTGGAAAGATAATGATGTGCACACACTCACACAGAGGCATAATGCATGCAGGATCTATTTGACACAAGAACAAAAACTACCTTCTGCTTGGGATAAACCTATTGCCCAAAGGTGTGTGTGTGTGTGTGTGTGTGTGTGTGTGTGTGTACAGAAGGGGTAACAGAGTACATGTGTATACATACAACTGTTCCTTTTTCATAGTTGATTGTGCAAGTATTTCTGCAGGGCATGTCATAGAATGCAGGTTTTTTTTTAAATTTTTAACATTTTTATTTCTTTTTGAGAGAGAGAGCGAGAGACAGAGACAGACAGAGTACGAGCGGGGGTGGGGCAGAGAGAGAGGGACACACAGAATCTGAAGCAGGCTCCAGGCTCCGAGCTGTCAGCACAGAGCCTGACGCGGGGCTCAAACTCACAAACCACGAGATCATGACCTGAGCTGAGGTTGGACGCTTAACCGACTAAGCCACCCAGGTGTCCCTAGAATGCAGAATTTTTAAATAATTTTTAAAGTTTATTTACTTGCTTTGAGAGAGATAGAAAAGGCAAGATCTAAGGATGGGCTGAGAGAGAGAGACACAGAGAGAGAGAGAGAGAGAGAGAGAATCCCAAGCAGGCTCTACAGGGTCAGCACCAAGCCTGACAGGGGCCTGAACTCACGAAAACATGAGATCATGACCTGAGCAGAAATCAAGACTCAGACACTTAACTGACTGAGCCACCTAGGCGCCCCTACAATGCAGAATGTTAATTGAAGATTGGACAAAGTAAAGAAAATAAAGGACAATCATTAGAGAATATAATCATTATAGAATATAATCATTTTAGCATGTAGTCATTATAGAATATAAGCCTCTCAAGTGAATGAGCATTTAAGTTTAATTGGCAACATTCTTGGTCAAGAGCCTGAAAAATGAACTGGGATGGTCACCATTCCATGATCTGATGTTGCCAATCACATCTCTGCCATTTTGGGCTTTGGGAAGAAAGGGGACATGATCAATGTTTACCCAGAGCAACATCATTCTCCTGATCCCTTTGATACTAAAGTCACAGGTCAGGTGGCTGAAGGGTGGGAGGCACTTGGAAAGCCGGAGAAATAAAAGTTGGGCATAAAACCAGCTCTGCCATTTGTTTGAATGAAAAAAAACAAAAAAAACAAAACAAAAAACCCTGGCAGTGTTTTTTGTCCAGCATTTCTAATAAAGAAAATGATACAAGTAAGGATTAATGAGTAAATCAGTACATTGTCCAAAGAAAACCAACAGCGTGTGTGTGTGTGTGTGTGTGTGTGTGTGTGTGTGTGGTGAGAGAGAGAGAGAGAGAAAGAGAAAGGGAGATTTATTTTAAGAAATTGACTCATGCAATTATGGAGTCTTGGCAACACCTAAATCCACACAGTAGATAAAAGACTGGAGACTGAGGGCAGAACTGTAGTTCAAATTCAGTCAGTCAGCTGAGAGAATTCTATTCTTTCTTGCTTGGAGAGATCAATCATTATTTTTTAATGCATATTTATTTATTTTGAGAGAGAGAGAGAGAGAGAGAGAGAGGGAAGGGGTGGGGTAGAGAATCCCAAGCAGGCTCCATGCTGTGAGCACAGAGCCCAGTGTGGAACTTGATCTCATGGACCATGAGATCATGACCAAAGCTGAAACCAAGGGTCTGATGATTAACCCACTGAGCCACCCAGGCACCCCGCCCCTATGTTTGCTTTTTAATTAAGGCCTTCATCTTATTACATAAGGCCCTACAACACTACGGAAGGTAATCTGATTCACTCAAACTCTACTGATCTACATGTTAAGCTCATTAAAAATATCTTCACAGAAACATCTATAGAATAACATTTGACCACATATTTGGGTACTGTGGCTGAACCTAGCTGACACATAGTAACCATCATCATCAGTTACCTTTTTCTATGTAACAAACTACAAAAATAAATAAAAACAAAACCAAAAAGAACCTAGTGGTTTAAAAGAGCAACCATACAGGGGCACTTGGGTAGCTCATTGGGTTAAGCGTCTGACTTTGGCTCAGGTCATGATCTCTCAGCTTGTGGGTTCGAGTTCCACGTCAGGCTCTGTGCTGACAGTTCAGAGCCTGGAGCCTGCTTCTGATTCTGTGTCTCCCTCTTTCTCTGCCCCTCCTCTGCTTGTGCTCTGTCTCTCTCTGTCTCTCAAAACAGAATAAATGTTAAAAAAAATTATTAAAAAGATGATTAAAAGAGGAAGCATATATACATTTGGCACTGGGATCAGTTGTAGACAATGGAGGAAGTTCTTTTGGTCTTAACTAAGCTCACAGATGCTCCTGGGGTACAGCTCCCAGGTTGGCTGGGGCCTAGTTGCTCTAGGATGGCCTCAGATGAGATAAATGCCCTCTACTCCATGTGATCTCCCATTAACTAGCAAATTGGCCCCCAGTTGGTCACATAGCAAATTAGCCCCCAGTTGGCAGGGCTCCAGGAGCCAGCTAACAGAAGCCCACGAAGCCTCCCGAGTGAGGGCCCTGGCTCAGAACTGACTCACTGTCTCCCGGTCATTGGCCAGACCAAATGAGGAGGCCAACCTGATCCAAGCTATGGAGAGGAGACCTCACCTCTTGACTAAAAACAAAAACAGAAACAAGAGAGTAAAATACGGGAATGGATGAAAGAGGTGGACAGAAAGAGGCAGAAAAGAGGCTCTGGGGAAATGTATGATTTATGGGTTTTAAACAATGAAAAGATTTAGGGGAATTCTCTCATTTATCTTTGTATCAAATACTAGGTGTGCTTGGGGACCTTGGGTTAGCCAATCACACATTGCCGGTGCTTTATAAAGCAAAGAAGGGAGGGAGGGAGGGAGGAAAGAAAAATAATAACCAGTCAAAGTGATACTTGTATTCAAGATCATTTCGAAGAATGTTTCACTAGAAATCTACAAACAAAAAATGCAGTATTTTTTAAACGTAGAACATCCAGGGAAGAAATTTACCCTGAATTGAAAAAGACCACAAAAGAGCTGGCAACTTCTGTCCCACCTTTCTTCACAAAGGGCAAAACATGTCCTGCCCATGGCCGCTAACGTCTCGCCTCAGTCTTGGTTCTGTGCGAGGACTTATGCTGAGTTTCAAAGCAAGGAAGATCCAGCCCTTTCTTGGCCTTGCTAGTTTGAAGTCCCCCATCCGTACCCCTCTCCTCAACTTTAGGTTTGCTCTCTCTCTCTCTCTTTTTTTTTTATAAATAAATGTCGATCCATTTTTAACAGAAAGAGACAGAGCGCAAGCTGGTGAGAGGCAGAGAGAGGGAGGGAGAGAATCCCAAGCAGGCTCCTCGCTGACAGCACGGAGCCCAATGCGGGGCTCAAACTCACGAAACAGCAGATAGTGACCTGAGCCCAAGCAAGATGTTCAACTGCCTGAGCCACCTTGGCGCCATAGGTTTGCTCTCTTCTTGCATTTTCCACCGAGGGAGTTGGGAGAAACAGACCCATCGTAGCCAGAGTATGAGATGCTCCGGCAGTAGACCATGGGAGCATTCAAGTCCGAAGAAGTCCCGAGAGGCTCACTACCTCATCGGGACTGAAGTTGCACGTGCGTCCAGGCTTCTGCAGAACGAGAGGCCCAAGCAAGGCACGGAAGGCCGTCTGATGGATGCGGTAAGATGTGGCAGCCCGAATTGCACAGTACCCTCGGAGCCACGGCGCAAGGCAGCGGTTAAAATCTGCAGTGTGGCCAGGTGGCAACCCTGCCATGATTTAGTCTCATTGCACAGAAGTCGGTTGGTTCCCAACAAGGCGTCCCAATATGAGGCCACCGGAAAGGCCAGTTCATCTCTTCTAGCTGGTGTGTGCTGAGGGATGGGGCCGATGAGGGATTCCACCGGCCCCCACCCCCACCCCTCCGTGCTCCGTGCTCTGCACAGCTCATGTCCCCCTCCGGGCTGAATCGATGACCTTCCTGTCAACTGCTTCTTTAATGCTAAAGGCTAAATATCAGTGGCATGATTCAGACGCTCAGGCACTCGAATGCTTACCAGTACTAGGACCACCGTCAGCAGGGGATATTATAATTTAAAGCCTAGCTACCGGGTGTTACGTCCCTCACTGGGCAGCGGGCACGCCTCATGCCATCTTTCCCTCTCCTATTAAAAAGGAAGGTACGATGTGTCAGATCCCAAGAGAAGCAATAGAAGCATATGCAAGCAACATAAGATCTCAAGATCAGCAATACGTTTATTTTTAATGAGTGATTTTCCCTTTTCTATTTTTTATGGGCATTGTATGGCCAGCCAAATATTAATCTATTTCAGAGAGGGAACTGTTGCAGAATTTTCCCGGGATCTTTATATAACCAGGAATGTTAAAAGGTTTACTACCAATAGAATAGAGGCTCCTGAGACCTTACAGCCCTTAGGGTAATAATATGCGTCAAACAGAAGAAACACACATTTCAGAAAGCCCAGCCCTCCCCCCGCCCCCCGCTGCTTATGGAAGACTGTCAACAGCTTGGACTGTTCTTTCCGGGTTTTAGATCCAGCTCCCTTGGGGACATCAGCTGCCAAGAAGTCTCTGCAGAAGGTTTTTCCCACTGTTACACCTGCCGGTGCCCACTGGGGTCCCCCCACTCAAGGTTTTTGCGCAGGGCACTTCGCCCCGGGCGCCCAGCAGTGTATAAGGCCAAGCTGGTTCCTGTCCCTTTCACTGAGTGGAAGTGAGGCCGGGGGCCTGAGCGGAATGGAAAGAAGCATCTTCTCCTCCAGCTTGTGTTCTTCCTCCCTCGGCACCAAAGTGGATGTGTTGGTAGCTACAGTCATGCTTCATTCCGTCCCTCGTGGAAACGATTTCTCCAAGTTCTGATTTTGCCCCTCATTCTAAGGACTCGGACCAAAGTCCACGGGAAGGGCCGGAAGACCGCTCCTGGTACGGGTGTGGGGTCGTTTTGTGTCCTTCCGACCCGTTCACCCTATCTTTTCTTCCAAACATGCTTTCAAAACTCTGCCTAGTTCTCTTCCCGTGGGGGGGAAAAATGCAAAATCCAGTAAAGCCGTGTAAAGATAGCAAAATCCGAAGTTTTTGCCTCAGACACACTTTGTGTTCAGTTAAAGCTCAAGTTAAGACCACATCTGTACCTACGTACGTTTATAAATGACACCGACTGCGAAATACGGCATTTAAAAAGGTGTCACTTAATGAAAGAAATATCCCATGCTCAAATAAAGTTGGGATATGTGGCAACTCTCAGAGGTTTGTAATGTACAATACACATCCAGGGCTTTTACATAAACAATCTCATCTGACTTTGCCTAAACCAACTTCGCCAACACACAGTTCACAACGGACCCTTTTTTTTTTCTTTTCCAGAATGTCTGGTTCCTGAGAAATCCAGTGATATTGCATGGATTTGCCCAACACTGCCATGAGGACATTCTAGACAAAGTTTGTTAACAAATACTTCTGGTCAGTCACTTGCTGAATTAATGGGAGAAGAGTCTAGTCGTTACTCTGTTGCTTTCTAAATTCGCATCAGACCAGTTTTCGCACTCAGAAGCAGAGTGTGGCAAAGGGTGTATAAACCAAAGTCGCAGAGGTGGCCTTGAGGGACCAGGCCTCCTACAAGGGCCGCGGTCCCTGTCTCAGTGTGAGAAGGCAGGGTTGCAAGATCTTTCTACTCTCAAGGGAAACTGAGAGAACAGTTTCTGGTGAAATATCCTAATTTTAAAAATAATATTTATTTGTTTTTCAGAGAGAGAGAGAGGGAGAGAGAGAGAGAGACTGAGAGAGAAGGAAGGGCAGAAAGAGAGGGAGACAGAGAATCCAAAGCAGACTCTGAACTGTCAGCGCAGAACTTCACACGGGGCTCAAACTCATGAACCATGAAATCGTGACTTGAGCCAAAGACAGACACTGAACTGAATGAGCCACCCAGGTGCCCCGAAATGTCCTATTTTTTAATGTTGGCAACAAAATTTATTAATGTTATTTTTTTTTTTACAAAGAGAGAGAGAAAGACACTTCTCATGAAGGCACTTTCCTCCCCCTCTCCCCCCACCAATAAAAAAAACACAATAAAACAAATAAACAAACAAACAAAAAAACACTTTTGAGTTGAATCCTGTGTTGAATTAATCTCCTGTGTAGGTCCATCATTCTGAATCCAGAAGGTCAGTAGTAGAGGAAAATTCTACTGGGTTCTTAATTCAGACTGTGTTCTTAAATTCCGACTGTTTGTAATTGTTGTATATAGCCTGCTTGTTGAAGTAAATAGCCGAGTACATGGTATTATTTTATTACATGCATGAGTTTAGAACTGAATTACGAGATAGGTGTTCGCAGAAACTTTGACTTTCAAGTGACATCTTTTTATACTGTGAAAGTCAAATAGTCAGTGCCTTAGACCACACTCCCTCTGGGGATGTTAAAGACTAATTTAGTTGGAACTATACTTAAAAATAGAATTTAGTGATAAACTTTGCCATTACATTATTATTTTAAATATCTGAAGTCTAATACATTATCATCAAGGATGGAAAGAGTATTATTTTAGAGAAATCTACAAATCAAGGGAAGTTTTAATATTGCTTTAAGTCACTTGGGAATTATTTAAAGCCACAGTAGAAAATGTGTATCAAATGCAATTACCCCTCAATGGTCCATATGGGGCTTATCCTTATTTTCATTGATAACTGTGCCATCTAGCTCTGCAACCCAACCTTAATAAAAATAGTGCAGCTAATACACACACACACACATGCACACACACCTACACACCTTACATATATATGTTATATATTTCATAAAATAGTTTAATTTGACATTGAATGGATAATATGTAATATCATGTGACCATTGCTAATGTCAAAATGATTTTCTGGATTCTTCATCATTCTCTATAAGCATACGATTTGCAAACAGACTGATACACTATGGAATGTGTTTATCTCTTACGCTTTACTTTCAGAAAAAGGCAATGCAAAATGAGGTCCTTTAGGAAAAAAAATAGCCACTTTGTTAATATGTAGCTTGTTTTATTTTTTTTAAATTTTTTTAACGTTTATTTATTTTTGAGACAGAGAGAGACAGAGCATGAATGGGGGAGGGGCAGAGAGAGAGGGAGACACAGAATCGGAAGCAGGGTCCAGGCTCTGAGCCATCAGCCCAGAGCCCGTCGCGGGGCTGGAACTCACGGACCACGAGATCGTGACCTGAGCTGAAGTTGGACGCTTAACCAACTGAGCCACCCAGGCGCCCCTATGTAGCTTGTTTTATATTATAGGTAACATCTCTGCAATTTATTATCATCCTATTTTGTAAACTATGTATACCTGACAAGACTTATTTTATTTTATTTTATTATTATTTTTTTAAGTAGGCTTCAAGCCTAGCGTGGAGCCCAATGCGTGACTTGTACTTATGACCCTAAGGATCAAGCCCGAGCTGAGATCAACAGTCCAATGCTTAACTGAATGACTTACCAGGAACCACCATAATTTTAATTTTTATAAATTGTATCATATGTTGAGATGAAGATTAATCTTAAACAAATGCTTTCCTTTTACAAAGGAAAAATCAACTCTGTATAAATCTTTTTGAGATTCTGGATTTTATGGAATGAATTTATCGATATGGGGCACAAATATATTGAATACAGACTTAAACTGAATTGTTATAATCTCCCCCCTTGATTTAGTGATTCTTCAGTTACTTCTCCGTTTTCTCTACAATTCAAGAAAAGTGATTTTGGAAAGAGCTGAAATGATAAACTTTCCTTGTATTCTCTTCGGGGGAATAAAAAGATGATTTTTTTCCCCCAATCTAGAAGAGATCAAAGAAACAGGCAAGGAGACGAGAGTGGCTGGCAAAGCTGAGGAAGGACGGGAGGAGGCAGATTTTTGGCAGAACTGAATGTGTTAATCTGCAGTGAAATTAGCGATTTAAAAAAGTATTTCTCAGCTGCACATCTAAAAAAAATTTATGGGTCTAATTTTCCTTTGGAAATTTAAAATGTTACAAACTCCTAAGATATAATTATCCAAGTTTTTCTACCCTCCACTCACCATGCCCACAGAAACGAGTGGGGATTATGTATGGATGCACATGGGATGACTATTGCAAAGGATTTAGAAACATTTCAATAAACATACTTGCAAATATTTTCGGTATTTTAAAAAAGTAGGACACATATGTTAAATTCAAGTGAGGAGGGCTTAAAAGGGAATCTCCAAGTGCACAGTTTGCTTCTATATTTGTGTGAACCATTTGGTTAAGTATTTTACAAAATATCTACACTTTATTTTCCAGTCCTTATGGAATTTTCAAAATACTGTATATCCTACAATAGACTTTTCAACATATGTGTAAGCTGTAGTGTGAAAATAATTGTGGAAATAATTCTAGATCTATATAATTCCACAACCTACTTGCCTTGAATTGGCGGAATGTGTTTTTCATGTAAGTATGTATCGAAAATGTTTAAGTGTTTCACACAAAACTCCTCCTTGAGATCTAAAAGCATCTCTGCAATTGACGAGGCTTTGCCAACCTAAGGAAATTAGCAAAGATAACATTTAATAACACCAACCAAGAGAGCTCTTACTTTTGTCAGATTTCTTTAAAATGTTTAGAAGTTTGGGTGAAATAAAGACATGTTTAGCTAAAACGCTCATCCCTTAGCTTATGAGATGATTGCTAGACACGGCTGTGGACACTTGGGCTTTCCAAAAGTTAATTATTTAATGGCCTTTCTAGGAAAATCAAAAGATCACTGAGGAGTGACTTTTTCCTCTTCCGTCCTCTGCCGGGAAAAATCTTTCTCGGGTTGTAGGGTCCTCATAGTTCTCTGTTCTCGAGAGTTGCTGAGAGTAGTTTTAAATAGCCAAGGTTTTTCTTTAACCTTCTCTTTCCTAAATTTCCTCCTCCTCCAGCTTTTCTTTACCCACTTAAGATGTTACAAAAAATTATCAAAGAAAAAACTAGCACTCAGCAGAACTATACACATGTGGATGCTAAATAAATACTTTTGATGATGATGAATGTTGGCAAGTCTCCATGGAAGAAAGACCTTACACAAAAGATGTTATAATTATTATGTTTAAATGATTATGCTATAATTATTATGTTAAAAATCTCCCATGCTCTCAGAGCTGCTTGGCGGTGGCAGGGCTGTGACATCCCCATTAAACCTCATCTATTGCTGAGGCATTTGCCACCTTCGCAAGCAAAGACAGTGGCTTGGCCAAGCACGAGCAATCTGAGTAAGGAGCAAAGGGATTTTCTGGAGTACTCTCTCCCTCTTCGTTTCCCATTCCACACTCTGGGAGGCTCCTGGCCACCAAAGGATCACATTTCTTAATTTTGTCTCAATGTTTTGTCTTCTTTTTTACCAGCTGCCGTAGAAGATTTTGGCAAGTTCATTCCCATCAAGTTTAAATGAGGTTCAAGTTGTGACCTACCTCTCCAGGGGTTAAATAACTTTTAAAGGAAAGATGATCAAAGCTAAATAAATGAATATCTAATAATGAAATTTTCTTTTTATTAAAAGGGGATGCCCCTGCGGAAAATCTTTGCACTCAGTGTAAGTTGTCTATGGATTTCCAGGATCCAGAGATGTTAACACCTACACATACGTATATTCTACAGTGGAATTGAAGAGTCCTTGCTGTGATGAACACCAGGTGTTCCATGGAAATTTTCAATCACTGTATTGTACACCCGACACTAATATAACACTCTATGTTACCTAACTGGAATTAAAATTAAAAACTTTAGGGGCACCTGGGTGGCTCAGTCAGTTAAGCGTCTGACTTTGGTTCAGGTCATGACCTCACAGTTCGTGGGTTCGAGCCCTGTGTTGGGCTCTGTGGTGACAGCTCAGAGCCTGGAGCCTGCTTTGGATTCTGTGTCTCCTTCTCTCTGCCCTTCCTCTTCTCGCACTCTGTCTCTGTCTCTGTCTCTCTCTCTCTCAAGAATCGATGAACATTAAAATTAAAAAAAAAATAAAATAAAAACGTTAAAAAAATTCCTCCCAAAACAAAAATAGGAAATATATTCTATAGAGGTAGTATTATTATTATTTTGTTTTGGGGGGGGCTCCCATACTATTTCCTACATTGAGAATAACAGGCTGATTAGATGACTCTTCAGAGACTCTTGTCAGTACATTGATGATCTTTCACCAACCACAGAGTACTCTCTAGAATTCTGGTGAAGGCTGAGCTCAGCCAGGGTTTCAGCTCTGACTGAGGTGGCAAATGTTTCCACGTAAATGGACCTCTCTGTCAACACCCAATACAATTTCCACGATGCATGTGGCTGAAGATGCTTTGAGGTTTTCCAGGTTCCACCAAGGTGCATTTTGTCCCTTCGAACGAAAAATCAGTAATAGCCTTAATTTTTATTGCTGCTGATAAGGTTTTGAAGAATACACACAAGAGCCATGGTTTTAAAAGATGTGCATTTCTGCATTTCTGACCTCAGCCGGAGTCAGGCAGTGGTAGTGAGACAGGTTTAGAGTCATGCCGTGTAGACCCTGATTCAAGTGCAACTCGAGACCTTTACTTGCTGAATGTAAAAGGCGCATCACACCTCCTGGCACATAGAAGGGTCTGGTTCATCCTAACGACTATTACCAATTACCAGCCCTCATAGTCACTGTCAAATTTCTGAAACTCTTCAGTTAAAAGAGGAGAGAAATGGGATCAAGGAAGAGATGAGTTGAAGGCAGCACCACAAATCCGTTGAGAGGACTTTTCGTGAGTTACGTTCAGACAGGAAGGAGTGGCACAAGAGCAGAAAGACAAGTTCACAAACCAAAGTTGGAGGATTTGGGATTAATTGAAATCCTCAAGTGGTGCATGGTAAGTGACTGCCTATTTAGAGCCAACAGATAGGTTTCCGTGAGGTTAAGGAAGCGAAAAATCCCATACGAAGCTACTGAGATGTTAAATTCTAATTAGAAGTGTTAATTAAAAAAAAAAAAATTCCAATTTCATCAGTGAGAGTGCTTTTGTTGTTCCGATTCTCTTTGCTACAGTGAATCCTAAGTATTCTGACTCATTTTGTTCCAATATTATTTACCACTTCTATAGGGGAGAAAAAAGTTGAGCATGGCCATAGGAGCATGGAGTAGAGAGTCCTCTTCCCAAGGCTGCCATGATAAGACACCTATTGGGATTTTCATGGAAAATTCCTGCTTTCATGTCGTTATACTCAAGCTTAAGAATTCGTTGTGGCTCGGAGTTGAGCAAATCAAGTGTGGGTCTCTCAGGAAGAAAAATGTATCTATGTACTTCTTCACAACACCTTTTTGCCATTGTTTTCTGCTTTTTAAAAATGTGCAAAGAAGATTCAATGAATTTCCCAAATTTAGATGACTTTATTTTGTATTGTATATCGAGTTAAATATAAAGTAGTAATATCATTTAACATGACACTTTGCAGACTATTAATCCATAATAAGGAATAAACTTTTTGAATAAGCATGGGGATATTAGCTACGTGAACTTATTTAGAAATTAAACATTAAATTAAATCTGATATTTAACAGATTTCCAAAAATTGAGTGTACATTAATGTTTTTATTTCAATGGTAATAATCAATGCTCCAAATTATTTAATGTAAACCTAAATGTTTTCTATTACATGTTTTTTTTTTTGTTTTTTTTTTTTAAATTTTTTTTTTTCAACATTTTTTATTTATTTTTGGGACAGAGAGAGACAGAGCATGAACGGGGGAGGGGCAGAGAGAGAGGGAGACACAGAATCGGAAACAGGCTCCAGGCTCCGAGCCATCAGCCCAGAGCCTGACGCGGGGCTCGAACTCACAGACCGCGAGATCGTGACCTGGCTGAAGTCGGACGCTTAACCGACTGCGCCACCCAGGCGCCCCTCTATTACATGTTTTATTTATGCCTGGTTAATTTCAATTTTGTTATAAATGTTAGAGAAGAAATTGTTATATATAATATTTAAAAGGTGTTTCAAATATAATCGTTGGGCATAGGAGGGCCTATGTAGTAAAACACACAGTGTAATTTGTTTTTACATTGAATACGTATTTAGTTTGCCATAATACTCATTTTAAATTATTTGAAATTTAAGTAGTCATTTAAATTATTGTAGTTAATATAATACATTTTTAGAAAATGTACATATATTTCCATTTAAACACATGAGTTTTCACAAAGAAATGATGTCATCTCATACATATTTAGGGTGGTTTTTCCAATGTTAGTACAAAAACAGAGAATATAGTTAAAAGACTCTATGTATTAAATCCCCCAAAACAACCATTTCTAAGGTGTGGCTCTTTCAAACGATCCTGCTATACTATAGAATCTAAAAAAAGTGGATGATATTTCCTTTGTGAATTATTATAGAATAAATGTAAACTAGCTCAAGGAAAAGTGAGAACTGGGTACCATTTCTTTCATTTCCATATTCTACATCAAAATATGACTCTCCTGGATCCCATTTTTCCAAGTTGCTTTTATCTGTAACAGACCTAAAAAAGTCCTAGCTTTGATTTTTGATATGGTTGAGGTAGAATTTTCAGGTCTCAGGATGGATCAGTGAGTCCCTAGATATAAACACCTTTAGACTATTTCAACATACATCATATACGGTAGCTTCCATATGACAGGAGATAAGACAAAGACTTCAATCATTAATTTCTATTTATTTTTATCCATCATCAGTCATAATTTAAAAAAATATATTTTAAAATATTTTAGGACTCTAAAAATGTTACTATACTAGTTAACTCATGATTAAAATCATCCTTATTCTAATAGCTGGAGCCAAAATGTCCCTGGGGGGAGAGATAGATCTACTTGTTTTGATAAGAATCCATGGATGCAATAAGCTGCCTGACAACATGGGTGCTGGCAGGTGTTGGGGAGTGGATGGTGAGGGGCAGCCTTATCTGCATGATATAGAAATATAAATTTGTTGGTTTTGCTTTTCAGAAACATTAAGGGGCACCTGGGTGGCTCAGTGTGTTAAGCGTCCCACTCTTGGTTTCAGCTCAGGTCCACATCGGGTGCAGAGCCTGCTTGGGATTCTCTTCTCTCTCTCTCTCTCTCTCTCTCTCTCTCTCTCTCTCTCTCAAAATAAATAAATAAATTTTAAAACAAATTGAGAGGATCAAGAAAGAAGACAGAGAAAAGAGTGAGAAAAAAATGGTAATTTTTTCTCTACACTATAATTTGGTGTAGGAATAGTGAAATAGCCCTGTGGAGCAGTGACCAGAAAACACTGCAAAGGTGCTGATTGTCTTGTCCAAAATGACCTGTATACCTGGGATGTCACTCTTTCCCACCTAAGCCTTCATAAAACCTTATTAGGCTAGTAGAGTTCTATCCATTTGAGAAATTAGAGGTAGTTAGAAAGGCTAGGTTCTGTGTTTAAATGGAACACAGAACAGGAAATCAAGCATTAAGGGATAATAAGGAATTAGGTACTAGAGAATCTATCTTGATGTAAACCCCTTACTCATTTACAGAAATCGAGGGGATATGAGTACAGACCATCGTACTGGGAAGTAGAACTCAGCCATTTATGAAATAAAAGATTCCAGGGGTGCCTGGGTGGCTCAGTCGGTTAAGTGTCTGACTTCGGCTCAGGTCATGATCTCACGGTTCGTGGGTTTGAGTCCCACAACGGGCTCTGTGCTGACAGCTTAGAGCCTGGAGCCTGCTTTGGATTCTGTGTCTCCCTCTCTCTGCCCCTTCCCTGCTCACACTCTGTTTCTTTCTTAAAAATAAATAAACATTTACAAAAATTTAAAAAAAGATTCCAGATTATATTATTTATTGTACAAAACGATCATCACACATAAACTGATTCTGTTGAAGACAACTTTACAAATATCACATATTGTGATTTCATCACAGTATCTGACTAGGTATTTTGTGTATATATACATACATATATACAGTAAAACCTTGGTTTGCGAGCATAATTCATTCTGGAAACGTGCTTGTAATCCAAAGCGCTTGTAGATCAATTTCAACTTGATAAACACATCACTCATTTATCAAGTTAAAATTTATTAGAAATGTTTGCAGGGCGCCTGGGTGGCTTGGTCGGTTGGGCGTCCAACTTCGGCTCAGGTCATGATCTCACGGTCCGTGAGTTAGAGCCCCACGTCGGGCTCTGTGCTGACAGATCAGAGCCTGGAGCCTGCTTCAGATTCTGTGTCTCCCTCTCTTTGACCCTCCCCTGTTCATGCTCTGTCTCTCTCTGTCTCAAAAATAAATAAACGTTAAAAAAAAAAAAAGAATGAGAAAAAAAGAAATGTTTGCTTGTCTTGTAGAACACTTGCAGATCAAGTTACTCACAATCCAAGTTTTATTGTGCACGTATACGCAAAATACTTAAGGCTGGCACTCTTAGCTGAATTTGCAGTAGAATTATTGTAGTAAGCATTGAATTGACACCGTCTTAGAAGGATTTCCCATCATACCCATTGGTCAACTCAGGCAGACTGATGCTTCAACTTAGAGAATGTTATGAGGTCAAGAACACTCTGAGACGAGCAACTAACTCGTAAGTTACAATAAAGTAACATTTATTGAGTATTTGTAATGGGCCACCTATTAATTCACTTTCCTCTCATAATGGACTTCTTAAGTAGGTAATAATAATATCACTATTTTCAAATTGGGAACTGAAAACACAGAGAAGTTAAATAACCCGTCCAAGCTCTCACAGTCAGTAAGGAGAAAACTGGGATTTGCATCCAAGTTATGTTCATACCCCGCCTTCTTAATATGCAATATTGCCTCCTGAATAAGAGCAGTGGAAGTCTAGAAAGGCGTGTCTTATGAGGAATGATTGAATAAACTGAAATGTTTAACTTGGAGAACAAAAGCCATTTGGAAAAGAGAGGAAAAGAGAATAATAGCAAAACAAACTGATGTTTTCTGAGGCACACTGTGATTAAATCACATTTGAAGATCATTCTGTCTGGGGCAGGCACAGTATCAGCTCCTTTCTACTGATGTGAAGTTCAAAGTGTGCAACATCTTTGGACTTGAAACATTCTCAAACAATCTTAACTGACAGAAACTTGCATCAACCGTGAAAGAAAAGGGAGCTAGAAATAAATATTAGTTATTATCATCCTCAGAAGTCTAGGAGACTTCTCCTAATAGGAAAAATACAATGAAGCCTAAGTGGTTGTATTTATCATGAAAAATGTAAAAATTGGCATTTTCTAAAAATGGTTCTCTCTCTCTCTTTTTTTTTTTTCCTTAAAATGTGCGAGTAAGGGTCCCAGGGGTCCAAGTACTTCTGGGTCCCTTGCAAGATCTCTGGGCATGTGGGTGACAATGATCCTTACTGTGCTGGCCAATGTGATAGTGGCCTAGTAGCCTGTGGCCACACCCTGGCAAAGAAGCACATCTGCCTTTGTAGTTCTGTCAACCAACCTATGGCAAAACCACCAGGGCGGGGGGAAACCCAGTATTTTAGCTTATTCTTTTTTTTTTTTTTTTTTTTAAATTTTTTTTTCAACGTTTTTTATTTATTTTTGGGACAGAGAGAGACAGAGCATGTACGGGGGAGGGGCAGAGAGAGAGGGAGACACACAGAATTGGAAACAGGCTCCAGGCTCCGAGCCATCAGCCCAGAGCCCGACGCGGGGCTCGAACTCACAGACCGCGAGATCGTGACCTGGCTGAAGTCGGACGCTTAACCGACTGCGCCACCCAGGCGCCCCAGCTTATTCTTTTTTGAACTCCTGTCCTCTTGGATGGACAGGGTGACTCATCCTCTATTTTGGTGATTACATTTTTTGGACACTCTCTCTTTACCTCTTATCAAGACACGTTCTGATGAAAGAGTTTTATGTCCAATACAGATATCTGCAGCTTAGTGTGAACGCAAGAAAATTCACTACCTTTCTCGTTGCTCATTGACAACACCATTTCAGGAACCTTAAGCAGTTGCGGAATAAATTATTAGTATTCAAGAGTAACTAAGTATAAATTATTCAAGAGTAAGTAAGCCAGTGGAGGAAATATTTTGAGCAGGCATCTCTAAATCAAAATGACTATGGGTGTTTGTGTGTGTGAGGAGGGTCTGAGCTTAGGAACAACAGAGCAATATGTTCGTTTACTTTCCACTCTTGGTTTTGAAGCTATGCAGGTTTTCGTTCTGTCATCGTTTCAATACAAAGTTTAACCTTTAAAGCAGACATCTAGAAAACCTGTACAGATTGCAGAGATGTGTTTCTGCTGGCGTCACAACCAGGGATTCACATCAGAATACACACTACCATGAAGGACATTAGGGACATGCTTTGACAACCGAAAGGACGAAGAGACCATAAGAAGTCATGTTCAACCACCATACATTTTACCACCAGCAGCTAAACCTGGTGGGTTCAACACGTTCATGATCAAGGCTCCTCCCCTCAAATCAATGGGATGACATTAAAGGAAGTAGAGATAACAGATACAAAGGAGCAAGACCAAAGAGAGCAATGGTTTGAATACGTCAACAATGGGAAAGCAAACGGAGAAGAGAGAAATTGAGAAAGTTAAAAAGTTAAATGCCTGCCTGGACGTGACTAATGAGAAAAAGTCAGTTCATGCTGCAGAAACCCAGAACTTCGGCTATTAGGGATCTCAGAAGGGATTCTGAGAATTGCTTGAGCTTGTAATGATAAAGCAGTTCGACATCAGATGTCCTTCTCCACTCATGGTGGCAAGCCACCACCTGGGAGAGGGGACTTCATCCTCTGGAGATACTCACTTGGAGAAACTCTGGACTTGGGGACTCATGGGAACAGGAGAGAGAAGAGGGAAGGCTTCGGACTGAAAAATACGAGGCTGAGTGAGTCCCCATGTGATGAACAAACAGATCACTGCTCTTTTCTTACTCAGCTCTGCAAACACTGGGTGCCCGTTACCCTCTCCTCCAAGGACGGGGTTGGAGGACATTCCTCTGCACAGTCTGTATGTCTCCAGAGAAAAGTACTGCAGATAACAATGTTATATGCTTTTCCACCCATCCTATCACCTCAGGTGAAACTAATCAATACATCAGCCCATCGCAGAAGTAGTACACCCAGTCATCAGTTTTAGGACTCATTTCTAAATATATATAGCCAGGAAAGGATTATTGAGAAAGCCTCCAATATGAAAGACCACAAACAAGGTAGGGATATTTAGAATGAGAGATACATGTATATCAAGTTAAAAGATATGTTCAGAATATGAAAAAATGCTTTTAAAAACCTACAATATTCTCAGAGTAATAGGATAAGGTATTATTCCATTTCTAAAATATGAACGGGAGGTGATAGACAGGGTTTGGAATGAGTTCATGGGAATAAATATGATGAATTCTAAAAAGGACTAGAACAGCTTGAAGGGGAAGCCAATTAAATATTCCAGAACACAGAACAAAAGTTGAGGTGAAGATTGATAATAGAAGAGAGTGCTTTAGAAAAGAAAAGAAAATGGCTAATGGTTTTTCAGAGACCAGAGAATCCCGAGGGAAAAGGTTTGCAAGGAATGAAATCAGGGACATTTCACAGTACACTTGCTTCTGGATCGAAAGTGTCCACTGAGTCCTTGGCATCGTAAAGAAACATATTTTCACTAAGGTGCATTCATAGTAAAATGTAAGACACTGTCAGATAAATTAAAAATAAGGAAAAAATTTCAAGGGAAAAATAAATGTCATATACAAAGGGCAAAGAACCTTAAGGGCACTAAATTCCTCCAAAGCACCACAAGAAGCCAAGAGATGAACTAAAACATTTTCAAAATCCTGAGGGAAAATGAATTTTAACCTATAATTGTATCACCAGATTAACTGTTATGTAATTATGAAGACAGGATAAACCCTTTTGAGACTTCAAATGAAAAAAAAAAATCCACTGTGAATTCTTTCTTAACAAACAACTGAAAGACTTCTTCCACCAGAAAGATCAAGAAATAGAAACAGAAAAGAAAAGAAAAAAAAGAAAAGAAAAGAAAACAAAACAAAACCATGAGATTCTTTCAACTCAGGTGAAAGGAGAAAGAATTTTCCAAAATGTCAGCAAAAAAAGTTCCAATAGTAGTTGGCAGCAGGCAAGCAAAGTGACCAGGCACTTTGGAGCAAGATGGAAAGCTCTAGAGAAAATTCTCATAGGAATGAGGAGATGGAGAGTCTTGTGTGATGTGTTGCATATAAATGAGAAGAATTTCAGAGAGTCACAGAATTTGTGCAAGTTCATGATAAGTACAGTAAAAACATAAGCAAATGAAAAATCTAGGCATTGCTAGTTCTAAGGAAAGCAAAAAAAATTCTTTAACAGAAGAGACAAGTAACAAGTGTTTGTTATTTGGTGTTGTCATGAAAATACATATTCATCATAAAGCTGAATATCAATTTAAGCAGATTTAGTCTGGTAGTGTTTTTGGAAGATAGGAGGTAGTGATTTCCATGGTTGAATGGAACAGGTAGGTAAAGAAATAGTGGTATAAGTGTGTAAATACTATATAAATATCACGAGGAACACCTAAAAGACTTTAAATAGATTATCCTGGAGAGAGTATAATGGAGACTAGGAAAGCAGAAAACTGATATTTCATTCGCAGCTTCTTTGTACTATTTTCCTTTTTAAACAACACTCGTATATTAGTTTTTTGAAAACAACCCCAAAGAGCTACTCCTCACATCAAAAGACCAGAATACTTGAGGTGCTCGGGTGGCTCAGTGGGTTAAGCATCTGACTTCAGCTCAGGTCATGATCTCGCGGTTCATGAGTTTGAGCCCCACATAGGGCTCTCTGCTGTCAGCACAGAGCCCTCTTCGGATCCTCTGTTCTCCTCTCTCTTTCTGCCCTTCCCCTTCTCATGCACATTGTTCTTTCTCTCTCAAAAATAAGTAAACATTACAAAAAAAAAAAGAAGGACAGGGATACCTGACCAGATCACATGGCCATGTTTCTGCCTCATTTATATCACTACGACATAGATGAGCATCCATTTTCAGTGTTTCTTAGAGAAAGACACTCTGGCTTAGGCTTTTTTATCCACAGGTTATGTTGAAGTAACACTAACAAAGATATTATGTACAAAGGGAAATACATTTTAAAAAACACACATGCATGCAACATTTTCTATTGATATTCACAAGCGCTTCCTGTGAGATTCACTTGTGCAGTCAAACACTGGAATGCTGTATCAATACTATAGTTAAACTTCAAGGAGCAATTTATCAGCAACGTTGTTCCGGGGATGCGCCCAGTGACTTATAGTTGTAACCACCCTCCTCAGGAGTTTCCGCTACTAAGTCACCTTTGTGTACCTTGGATTTATGCCAAGGTAACACCGTGAGGTGGTTTTAAAGCCTTTCCCTGTGAAGCCTGCTGGGCTGATGTCTGCAGAAAATGATTCATAGGTCATTTACACTCTTTTTGTAGAGACTGAACAACTTTATTTAAAGACGTTTCTTTCTATTTATCTTTTTGGAAGTTCACATGTCAGTTTTTTGCCCACTGACACAGGCTTTTGAAATACTTCTGCAGCCGGCATTTCAGTCACTGTGAACTCACCCACCAGATCATTTGGAACACTTTAAGATGAGGCCAGCACCCACACCTCGCTGGGAAAAAACTCACTACTTAGTAAAAACAAGACAATAATGTCCTCTATTTGCCCTCTATTTCACCCCTGTTTACTCCCCTGTTTAGGTCCCTCTGCATGGCGGGCAAATCAGGCTGCTCAAACCCATGGAGATGTTTCGATCAATTATAAATGAGTTTATGGATTTAAAGCATTTTATGTTTTGGGTGATCCTTTATTCTTTGTCTAGACTGGAAGAGATCATGTTGTTATTATTACCACCGTCACCCTTGCTTGCAAGTGATGGAAATCCAACTCAAATCAGCTTAACTAAAAAAGGGGGAATTACCTTTGAGAATGTGAAAGTATTGGGGTGCGTGGGTGGCTCAGCAGGCTAAGCATCCGACTCTTGGTTTCGGTTCAGGTTAGGATCTCCCGGTTCGTGAGTTCAAGCCTGGCATCTGGCTCTGTGCTGACAGTATGGGGCCTGCTTGAAATTCTGTCTCCCTTGTCCTGCCTGCTCTCTACCTCTCTCTCTGAAAAATAAATAAATAAGCATTAAGGAAAAAAGAATGCGAAAGTATTTGATAGAAACAAAGAACAAGACAAAACCTGGGCTCTGTAAAACATACCTGCATATTTTTTTCTTGCTGTATCATTTTTTACTTTTCTTTTGAGAAAATCGTTTTGGCTTTTCTGGCCCGTAGCAGAATTACTTTCCTTTTCATGTTGACCAAGTTTATAGGAGGAAATATAGTATCATATTTTATTTTGATTTGCATTTTTATTGTTAGTGAAGACAAAGATATTTTCTTATTTATCTTTTTTTTGTAGTTATTAGTAAATTTACCCTTTACTCACTTGGTCTTTTTTTTTTTTTTTTTTTTTTTTTTTTTTTTTTTTTTGCGGGGGAGGGGAGGAAGTAAGGAGTATTCATCATTTCAATTTCTTTTAAGAGCTTTTCATATTTTTGGAATATTAACCCATTTTTTGTAATACATAATCCCAGTTTGTTTGTTTGTTTGTTTGTTTATTGAGAGAGAGAGAGAGAGAGAGGACGAGAAAGCGGGAGCACAAGTGGGGAAGGCAGAGGGAGAGGGAGGGGGGGAGAAAGAATTTCAAGCAGGCTCCATGGCTAGCACAGAGCCTGAGGTGGGGCTCGATCCCACAACCCTGGGATTATGACCTGAGCTGAAATCAAGAATAAGACACAACCAACTGAGTCACCTAGACATCCCTTCCTGGCTTCTTTGTATCTTTAGCTTTTCATGTGGTATTTAGTGTAACTAAAATTTGCAACATTTATTTTGTTTTCCTGTTATCAGCTTCTGTGTCACATCCGGGAAGTTTTCAGTCATTACATAGATACTCCTCTATAATGTATTCCAGTAAGTCTGCGAGATTTAAAACCGTTTCCATCTTAGAAGCGTCTGGAAATTACTTTGTAAGATGTGAGGTAAATAACAATCTTTACTTTGAGTTCTTTTGCTACTTGTTTTAATAATTTTACTACAAACTCCATCCTTCGAAAAGGCCATTTTATCATATTACGCACACACGTGCACACAGGCACACAGTTTAGTCCGGGGTGCCACATAAAATAGCCAGTGCCATCAAGTAGGCGTTACTCATGATTTTGTAAGTCAGAGATTGAGAAAGGGCTCAGCCAGTTGGTTTGTCTCTACTTCATGTGGCATTAGCTTGGGTGGCTACTACTGGAGGGTCCAGCAGCAAGATGTCTTCTTCCCTCACTCGTCTGGTGCTTCCTGTTTCTTGGCTTCATTTCCTGTCATACCCCACAGTGTCTCATGCTCCAGAGATTTTCCACGTGGCTTAGAAATTGCACCACATGACAGCCTCGGAGTAGTTTCAAGGCTTTCATGAGGCAGGAAACACAACTTGCCAGGCCAGTCAATGGTTAAGCCCAGAAATGACACTCTGTGACTTTGGTCATACTCTACCGGCCAATGCAATCACGGAACCAGATTCAAGGGTATGGATAAATAGATTCCATTTCATTCTGGAGAATAGGCAATGTCCCATTATAAAAATGTATATGCAACAGCAGATTTTTGTGGCAGCCATCTATGGAAAACGCATTTGCATACACACACAAAGATCAGATGCACACAGACATAAACATTATTATTATTCAGGAGCATGGTATGCTATTCTTCTTATTTAATGTGAAGTATGTAGTTAAAATAATACTTATTGCATATTTGCAATGTGGGACATCTACACTTGATCTTAGCCAAAAGGCTGAGAAGCGATGCAATGGGGACATCTTACGCTAAGGCACCGAAGCAAACCTCACAGAACAGGACCTTCCTGGAGCTTATAGATTTCCACTACGATCCTCAGTAAAACTTTTATGTCTACACCATTGTACAATAATGCTTATATTTACACACTTCTATCCTATAAAAGCAAACATCCTTATAAAAGTAGGTATATTCTGGATTGTTCTGTTCATTGTCTCTGTCTTTCCCTTTAAATTTCTCTAAAAGGCAACTTGTTATTTATATAGGACTCATTTATTTTGCAATCGATCATTTTATCCTTCAAAATTCCAGCAAAAAAGAGAAGGCGTGCTCAAAGAGTTTACTGAAGACAGTTTGATGGAATTGTGACTATAAAAAATGAGCAAGGTTAAGGGAAGCCCAAAAAGATGGGGAAGGACACAGGGACTAGGGGCATGGAGAGACCATTACCACCACTTACTTAGCCTGCGGGGATAAGAGGACAGAAAGCCCAGAAAGCACTGGGAGCCATGAACAAAGGTCTGCCTTTCAGAAGCATTAAGGACAGCACCAGCTACACTAGAAGCACAGCTGAGGGAATGGGGCGTATATCCTGGCCTTTCTTCCTTTGGGCCTTTCAGTCTCTTGCCAGTACTTCCCGTCGATAATCCCAGCCAGGAACTGGAGGGCAGGGACACCTATATGAGAGAGTCAGTGGCGTCAAAAGCACAGATCTGATCAGAGGATCACCACGAGTAGACCTTGGGGAAAGCAACAAATGGAGAAACACCAGCCAATACCGTTCCAATGGCGGTTGATCTGGTAATCCCACTTCTGGGTCCAAATCCAAAGAAATTGGAATTGGGATCCTGAAGAGATACCTGCACTCCCATGTCCATTGTCGCATTATTCTCAAGAGCCAAGATGTGAAAACATCCTCAATCAACGTTCAATGGATAAAGAAAATGTGGTATATATACCAAGTGTTATTCAGCCTCAAACAAGAAGGAACTATTTCCGTTTACTACAACATGGATGGGCCTGGAGAACGTTGTACTAAGTGAAATAAGCCATACACCGGACAAATCCCTAAAGAGCCCACTTTTATGTGAAATCTAAAATTGTTCCACTCAAAGACGCAGCAAACAGAAGGGTGGGCTGGACAGAGGAGGGACATGGAGGAGGTGTTGGTCAAAGCCTAGAAAGCTTTAGTTACCCAAGAGGATTTTTGTTTTAAGTTATTTTTTAAAATGTTTTTATTTATTTTGGAGGGTGGTGCAGAGGGAAAGTGGGACAGAGGATCCCAAGTGGGCTTTGCACTGACAGCAGAAAGCCTGATGCCGGGCTTAAACTCATGAACCGCAAGACCATGAGCTGCACCAAAGTCAGACGCTTAGCCAACTGAGCCAGCCAGGCGCCCCTACACAAGATGATTAAGTTCTGGACATCTAAGGTTCTGGACATCTGTGACTATAGATAACAATATTGTATCGTGTACTTAAATATTTTCTAGGAAGCTAGGTCCTATGTTAAGTGCTCTTACCACTAAATAGAAAGAAAGAAAAAGAAAGAAAGAAAGAAGAAAGAAAGAAAGAAAGAAAGAAAGAAAGAAAGAAAGAAAGGAAGAAAGAGAAAGAAAGAAAGAAAGAAAGAAAGAAAAAAAGAAAGGAAGGAAGGAAGAAAGAAAAAAAAAGAAAAAAGAAAAGAAAGAAAGAAATAGGTGGGAGGAAACTTTTGGTGGTTGTAGTTATGATTCTGAGCTTTGTGGTGATGGTTTCATGGGTGTATACTTACCTCCAAATTCATCAAATGGTGTACGTTAATTATGCACATATTTTTGTATGTCAGTTGTGACTTGATGAAATGGTTTTGCAAACATGCAGACACACACCTATCAGAAGCTACAAAAATGATGGGGCGCCTGGGTGTTTCAGTCAGTTAAGCGTCCAACTTCGGCTCAGGTCATGAATGATCTCGCGATTTGCGAGTTCGAGCCCCGCATTGGGCTCTGTGCTGACAGCTCAGAGCCTGGAGCCTGCTTTGGATTCTATGTCTCCCTCTCTGCCTCTCCCCCACTTGTGCTCTGCCTCTCTCAGTCTATCAAAAAAATATATATATAAACGTAAAAAAAACTACAAAATGAATTAAAACAAACAAACAAACAAATGTGCTGCAATCCATTCTCTCTTGTTTTCTAAGGAGATGGATGCAAATGATAATAATTTTGCCTTTTCCATCTTTGATAGTGAAGATTAAGATAAATTGAAAGAGGGGTGCCTGGGTGGCTCAGTCGGTAAGCGTCGGACTTTGGCTCAGGTCATGATCTCGCGGTTCATGAGTTCGAGCCCCGCATGGGCTCTGTGCTAACAGCTCAGAGCCTGGAGCCTGCTTCAGATTCTGTGTCTCCCTCTCTCTCTGACCCTCCCCCGTTCTTGCTCTGTCTCTCTCTGTCTCAAAAATAAATAAACATTAAAAAAAATTAAAAAAAAAAAAGAACATGGTCTCTGAAAATTTCAGTCTGATTACCCAGAAAATAAGAGAGATTTTATCAAGAGAAAGATTTTATCATATCTTACTTTCAAATATGTACATAGGTACATCTCTTTTCCATAAATATAATTTATACATATATTGATGTGACTCCAATATATATTCTGTATTAACCAAATATTCAGTTGTTAAGGCTTGAAGTTATAACCATTTTCTGGGAATTGCAGTCATTGATAAAAAGGACTCTGGGATGCATTAAACACAGCAAGTAATGATATTTCAGTGCATGAATAGTTGTCGTAGGTATTCTGGAAGCTGCCTTTTCCCCCATTTTTATATTTATGGAGATTCTTGTCAACAAACACTTATTTAATTCCTGTAACTATCCATTACAAGAACCTAGGAAACTATCTGATGGTGCATCTGATATGCATTTTTTTTTCTATTCAATTTCCCTGGAATTCGATAATTATGTGTATATCTGCTTATTCATTAATTCATGCAGCCTCTATACCTTCAGTGAAAAGGAGAACTGTAAAAGCCGCTATTGTGATAATTTGCATCTCTCTCTCTCTCTCTCTCTCTCTCTCTGACAATCCACATCTTTTAAACAAAGCATTATATACATGGCCAGGATGTGTTTTGTCTTTCTCTTTCTTTTAAAATTCAGATTATGAGCTGCATCATTTTATCTAGATTTAACCTTGTTTGCGACTCTTGCGACTTATAAAATTGAAAGTGATGTGAAACCTGGAAACAATTAAAGTTCATCTTGTAAGTGATAGAAAACATCACGGAGGCTTCAATTGCTTCTCTCCCACTGTTAGGGAAATAGAGTTGAAGATGTGCTTTTCTACCTCTGATTGGTGTGAGTAACTGAAAGTGAAAGATTATTTAGCATACAGAACCTTAATGGAGCAGTTCAGGATTTATTATGTAAAACGCTACCTTAAAATAGTATACTTTAGAATGGTTTTGCTTTAATAGGTGGGGGGAAAAATCAACCTCTAGGCTTTAACACTATTTTGTTTGAAAATATGCAGTCTTCCTGCCTCAGTCATACATGGCTTTTAAATTTTCCTTTAAAAAGGTGCAACTTAAAATGTTGCATAATAGGATTTTCTTTGTTCCAGCTGTGATATCAGGGAAGAAAAAGGAAGAAATGCATGATATGGCTTAATCCTTTTTCTAAGACAACATTACTACATCTGCCTAATTTTCGAAAGGTTCCATTCATGTTTCAGAATATATTGTCTCTTTTCCCTTCTCCCAGTAATCCTGAGGAATTCAAGTGGCGTTAGTCTGTAGGGAGGGTCCATAAACTAGACGTAGCTCCTTTGGAAACATATGTTGCATTCTTCTGCATGTGATTATGATAAAAATGCCAGACACTGTTCTAAAGTGATTATAATAACTCCTTTAACTATAACAAACCTAGAAGAGAGGGACTCTGATTTTCCCTCTTTTACGGATGACAAAATTGACACTGTGGAGGTTAAGTGACTTGCCCCCAAATAAAACAACCACTATGTAACAGAATCTCGCTTGAACCCAGGCCGCCCGGCTACAGCGGCTGTGTTCTTGGGCCCTCCGCCAGGAGAACTTTTCACCAAGTACAATTTTTATTCTATTTTTTTAGGCTATCCACGGTTCCCTTTTCTTTCACTGGTTGGACAGATACAATTTCTTGTAGAAGATCCGTTTGCTTTGCTTTATTTGTTGTTTATGTATTTGCTTTGTACAGTAATGGGAAGTAATAGTTTTCATTTGTTCAGTAGATGTGAGTTTTGGGCTTGGACAACTTGCTAAATCAGGGATTGTTCCTTCTCCTTGTGTTCAGGCTGTTCTAGGTCTTTCTCGGAGCTTCCTTTTTCACTGCATCAGCTGCCCGTTCCATCTGTTGTCCTTCTAAGTCACTTTCCTTCTGAATTCTTATTTTCCCTCTCCAGTGTCTCTGTAGTTAACTTTTGCTTAAATGTTTCCTTGAGGCCATTCATTCCTGTCCAGTCAGTAGAAGGAAATGTGACATGTTAAGTTAGTTTCACTGGCATAAGCACCAGGGAAATATGTGGGTTCTGAGCTTCAGAAATAGGTCTGATTGTGGACCTCAAAGAGAAATATATGCTGAAGTTGACTTTTGCCAAAGGCTGAGCTCAACATGGGTTTAATGAATTTTTGAATTAAAATATCAACCCGTTAAGAGGAAGACACATTTAATTATACGAGTTTAAATGAATGTAATGTTCCGGGGTGCCTGGGTGGCTCAGTCAGTTTAGCATCTGACCCTTGATTTTGACTCAAGCCAGGATCTCAGGGTTTGTGAGTCCGAGTCCTGAGTTGTGCTCTGCAATGACGGCATGGAGTCTGCTTGTGATATTCTCTCTCTCTTTCTCTCTCTGTCCCTTCCTTGCTCATTCCCTCTCTCTGTCTCTCTCAAAATAAATAAATAAACATTAAAGAGTTAATGTAACATTCCACTGTCGAACATTTGGGAAGATAAAGAGAATACAGATGGTTCTCTTTTAGTATAAATATAAGACAAACTCGTATGTTAATGGAGAGTCTGCAGAGTCAGAAGCATGAGAGAATGAAATGCTGAAACACAGAAGGAATAGCTAGCTAGCTGGTGGGATAGTAGAATCTGTTGTTACAGTGACAAATATAGGCTTCCTCTGACAGCCAGATCTCGATCATGCCCCAAATTTGGCCTTTAAGCCTCAACCGTTGTTTAGACTTTGTCAAAATCCCAAGGTGGTGATACAGTGATATCTGAAGTGAGAAAAGGCAGTGAATCGTTGCAATGAGTTCATGGGTTCTACAACACTCCAAAGCAGGCAAAATTATCAGGGATTATAACATTACAAAGGTTCATATAAGGAATAATGACAGAAGGAAGGCCTGGCCAGCAGCCATGACTGCATAAGACAAAATCACCAATGGGCAGGGCTTTTACTTAAAAGGGTCAAGACGAGGGAGACGGTAGGGAAGCAGGGCATTAGAGGGTGATTACTTAAAGTAGTAAGTCAGCAGATAGGGAGGAGACAATCCTTGGAGGCCCCAGAACTCCTGGCTGTCAGAATCCCAACATATCACATGGACCTGGCAAGTTATGTGGAGGGGCCCCAGTGGCATCACTCTAGGAACAGAGCAAGAAGGGAAGTATGTCAGGAAGGGAATGAAGCCTGGGCTTCAAGTCTAAGCTCTGCCCTTGTAGTTTGGTGCCCTTGGGCAGGTCACTTGGTTTCTTTTCTGCAAAATGGGAATGGAAGAGACTATGTCAGAATATTTTTATGAGAAATATCTAAGGGTTATGTGTTATTATGCTTAGAATGTGCCTGGAATATCAATATCCAGTATAAGCAAATATATTATCTTTGAGGCTGCAGTAACTATATATATATATATATATATATATATATATATATATATATATACACACACACATATATATATTTAACAATATATAACACATACATAATATATGTTATATATATAATATATAATAATATTATATATAATATATATAACATATATAAAATGTATAATATATGTATATATATATTTATATATGTATTTATCCCAATTCTGGAAGTTGGGAAGTCCAAGATTAAGGTGTCAGCATGGTGTTCTGGTGAAAGCCTTCTTCCTTCTTCCACCTTCATGGCCGGCTCCTCATTTCTGGGTCCTCACAGAATGGAAGGGGCTACCCACCAACTTGACATTTCTTTTATAAGGCACTAATCCTGTTCGTGAGGGCTCCACCCCCATGACCTAAGCACGTCCCAGAGGACCTACCTCCTAATACTATTATCTTTGGAGGTTAGGATTTCAACATATGAATTTGAGGGGACACAAATATTCAAACTACAGCATATATGCTAGCATTATTGTAAACAGTAGGTTATGTGAAAATTGAAGTAAGGTGAGCTTCAATGTAAGGACTAGAGGTAGCTAATTAGAATAAGAAGTCAGCATTCTTTGGAGAAATGCAAGAGGAAATGCAAGAGGAAAGATACTGAGAGGGTGAAAAAGAGGGGATCCAGCGAAATGGAGCAGAGGCAAAGGGCACTACATGATTATTGTAATAAATATGATTTTCCCGGAAGTCACTTTTGGGAGTTGGGATGGTATACAAGACTTTCACATTGTTGGAGTTATTTAAGGTAATTCCAAGTATTCCTCAAATACTTAGCAAAGCCTGGTAGCCATACAAAGGCCTTTTAGGGGTGTGTGTGTACGTGTGTGTGTGTGTGTGTGCGCACATTGTATGTGTATATAAATCAAATAAAGAAGGTGAGTCCACATCTGGGTTGATGGGATAAAATAAGAACAGTACACTTTGAAGAAGAAGGGCAGAAATAACTAATTCATCCTAGGTGGGAACTCAGAGACAGCAAAGACTTTCAGATTATAAAATTCCAGGAAATGGAAAGAAATTTTGGAAAAGGCATTATATTTCAACATTATCTAGATCTGAAAGAGCAAGCAAGGTGAGCCTAGATAATATTTGGGCCATAATTAATTTAACAAATATTTATTAAGAGCATCCTCTATGACAGACATTTTGTTGATCTTGGTAATAATAATAATATATGTAAATATATTTTGAATACTTAATCATGTATGAGGGAGAGAAGAAAATAGACATTGAAAATACAATATAGTATGAATAGATGAAAGATAATTTTACTCTGCCTAATGAAGGAAAGTTGACCTTCTAGACCAGATGATAAAATGCTGACTTTTTTATCTCAAATATGGAAATGAGTCACTCAGATGGGTAAGAGAGCAAAAAGGATATTCAAGGACTAAAAATCTACAGATGAACATATGTGAAAGGAAAAAAAGGAAAAAAGGAAAGAAAGAAAAGAAAAGAGAAAGGGAAAAAAAGGGAGAAGGTAACAAACGGTAAGAGACTCTTATGATGGAGAACAAACTGAGGGTTGATGGAGGGAGGTGGGTGGGGGGATGGGCTAAATGGGGGAGGGCACTTGTGATGAGCACTGGGTATAGTTTATGAGTGATGAATCACTAAATTCTAGTCCTGAAACTCACATTTTACTATATGTTAACTAACCAGAATTTAAATAACAATTTGAAAAAAAAAAAGAATAAAAAGTTGCCATTCTAGGAATGGCAAATGATGAAAAGCTGTTGGGAAAGATGCAAAAGAAAAACAGCAGCAGGAAATGTCCTATGTTGTAAAGAATCTCTTGTAACATGGGAAGGAATTTAATTCAAAATTTTTGACTGGGGGAGGCCAAGGCAGATACCGACCTGGACAGTATCTAATTGTCCTATAGGATAACCTGTTGTTTCAGGGTTATGGGCTTTCATTGGTCAGGCAATTCCAAGGTATGATGCTTAAACAAAATGGATTCAGAGTCCGTAGACTTAGCCTACTTGAAAATATGTCGATTCCTCTCTCTACCCCTCTCCTTCCAAGTGATATTTTCTGGGAGCTGGACCTGAGCGTTTGCACTATTGACAAATACCACCATTGTTCTTCGTGCATGATAAAGTTTGAGGATTATACTTTCGGGACTATTCAAAGAGCAGACCTGTCATCTTCACTCCCTGAGTGAGGAGTTTTCTGGAGGGAGGGAGCAGCAGGGGGCGCCGAGCTGAGCTGTGAGATATGAACAGTAAGTGACCTGGTCAGTTTTGCCCATTTGAAACATCACTGCTCTGTTGAAACAACACACGCCTAGAGGCAGAGAAGCAGGTTGGCTGATAAAAATCGTGTATTATAAGGGTTTAAATTAAGATGTTTATGTGTTTGCTGAAATATTCAGGTCTTTTCATAACTGATTAGTCCGTAGCATATCTTTTCATAATGGAAAATAAAGATTGATTTTATAGCATTTGAAAGAAAGTTCCTGAAGTCACCTCTTGTTTATTAATTGTGTAATTATTTAGGGTTGTCGGTGGCTATTTCAAAAGTTTATACAGTAAAGCTCAAGAGAGCTTTTCATATTTTTCTAAGGCTTCCATAATCCTAGAAAATAATTTCTAATTATTATTAATAATAATAATATGTAATGTGTCACTGTGGCCACCATTTAGTGAATTCCTAAAATGTTTATCCTTAGAAATAGGCTAAATACTTTAACAATTAACATTAGTTCTTATGTCATTTTAATCCCACGGAATGATAAACCGTGATATTTTTCTCAAGTAAGATATGACTGTTAGTTTTAAGTGCTATCATAATCCATATCGTATATAGCAACTAAAGAATGAACATTTACTTACACAGTCACCATTTAAGCCAGGAGTGGATGCTTCTGAAAATTTTATACTCTTTGAGGGAAAGCATCTTCCAAGACACGTAAGATGTTTAAAAGCCTGTATTTTTAAAACATGGCTGGAGATGAACAAAAAAATAATTGGAGGCAGAGACCGTGAATTGTTGGGATAAACTGACCTCAGACTGATCTGAGCATATCCATTGAACCTGGGAGACTGTCATCTGAATGGCCAGCTCATCTGAATGTGTGGGGTCATGAGACTAAGCCAAAGATCTTGCATGATGAGAGACCAAAGAAGAAATCCATCCATAAAGTTGGAACCAGAAGGGTGATGTCTTTAGCGGGTGAACTTGGCAGAAAGGGGAAAACAGACCACATATACATGGGAACTTGATATATATGAGGGAAGTGAAATTTCTAATGAGGAGAAAAGATGGCTGTTCAGTAAATTGAGATGAGTATTTGGCTACCCATACTAACAATAAAAATAGATCCCTACCTCATGCTACACACAGAATTAAATTAAAGACGGAGTAAAACAAATGTAGAAAGCTAACTTTCACACATTTTAAAAGAATATATAGAAAAAGAGCTTGACAGTGACCTGGGTAAGGATTTTTTTTCAAGAGAACATAATAAGCAAAACCGATCTAAGTACAAGATTGAATAATGCAACCATAGTAAAAGCAAAAAGTCTTTTTTAGTATCAAAAAATGCACAGAGCAATAAAACAAGACAAACACTGAGACTGTACTTGCAACAGATGTAATGTATGGATGTTTTATAGGTTTAATAATTAGAATGTATTTTTTAAAAACCACAATAAAAAATTCTTTGCATCAAATCGATGGTTCAAGAAGAGTCATTTCAGGTAAGAACACACATCCACAGGCAATACACATATTAAAACAAGCTTAGTTTTGTTAGTAATCCAGTTGATGCATATTAAATACAGATTGGGATAACATTTTACACCAACCAGAGTGGCAAATATTGCAAAATTGGACGACAGTAGGTGTTGGAAAGAATGTGGAGAGACAGAGACTTGCTAAGAAATGTTTACTTATTTATTTGGCGGTGAGGGCAAAAAGAGACAGGGAGAGAAAGAATCCCAAGCAGGCTCTGCACTGTCAGTGGGGACCTGATGTGGGGCTTGTTCCCAGGAACCATGAGATCATGACCTGAGCCAACATCAAGGGCTGCACACTTAACTGACTGAGCCACCCAGGAGCCCTGAGAAACAAACTTTCATACGTAGCTGGCAGGAGGGCCCCTTGGTACAACCACTTTGAAAAATATGTGTCTTAGTGACATTGAACACACACAAGCCCTATGACCCAGCAGCTCTATTCCTGGGCATACATACACGCTGGATACACTATCCATTTAAGGACAACTGATCCTGTAGGCCAATATTAAAAATCCCGCTGTCGTTTAAACTTTATCCATTATAATTGCTTATTTTAAGCTAAAGTTTTCAGTTCTCAGAAGAAGGTGTAGTGCAGTATTAAATTTTATTTTCATGCCACTTTATTATTGTATGACTTTCCTGGAATTTTTTTTTTTTAATAAGTTAAGCATAAGAAGAAACCTTGAATTTTTAATTGTATGGATTTTGGCTTAATCACATGTCATGTTATACACTTGTAAAAATTATTTAAATGATTAATGTGGACCTATCTGAAAACAAATTTCTTTCCTTTCCTCTTTCCCTACCCAGAGGCATTTTCACAAAGTAAATTTCTGGAAATTCATCACTATTTCCTTGTTTTTTATTATTATTGTGGGGCTTTCACATTTTTCACAGTGATGCCAAAAAAATGAATGTCGTTGTAATCAAATTATCAGGTAGGAACACTTATGAAAACTATCAGTGACTTTTCAGTCCTTCAGAATGTAAATTGATAGTGAAATGCGGTTCTAAGGGAGCCTGCTAGCGGAACAAAAATACGATGCCGCCTTACTTTCATTCAACAACCTTTAGTTCTCATTTCATAATATTTACCTTAGAGATCTAAGTCACAATATTTTTCTTGAGTGAGATTTCATTGTTAAACACACCGTAATGAGAAGTGTTGACATTTTATGGAAAACCACTCTATATTGCTAATCTGCTATGAATATTGCTATGGCAGTGGGGAAAATCTGTCAAAATGAGTTGGACTGTGTTCTGTCTTGATGCAAAAGAATAACTTCTCACGGTTCAAGCCCTTATTTAATTACAATTCCAGAATAAGAATGGGTTGTCTTTCCCCCTATGCCTTCTGCCACTTGACTCGTTTTCATTCTTTGAATCTCAGGTAGGATGTTTGTTCCTTCCTGGGAGAAGTCTCCTTTGTGTCCAAAGTCAACATTAGTTGCTGTGTGTTTCTTGGCCACCTGTCCTCTTCCTCCATGACATTTCTAACAATTGTACACTGCTTTTCCAGGAGTCTACATTCCATGATAAGTAGGGCCACGTTTGTTTGCTTACTAATATGTTTACATATTTAACTTACAATGCCACTTACGCACGGTTGAGTTAACCACTTAAAATCCTGGTGTTCATTCCTTGATAAAAACCTGGGCAGTTGAAAAAGATAAAGTGTGAGATTCCATAGCACTTAAATCCATTAGCTATTTTTTAAATTTTTTTTTAATATTTATTTATTTTTGAGAGAGAGAGAGAGAGGGAGAGAGATCGTGAGCAGGGGAGAGGCAGAGAGAGGGAGAAACAGAATCTGAAGCAGGCTCCAGGTTCTGAGCTGTTAGCATAGAGCCTGATGTAGGGCTCAAACTCAAGAACTGCGAGATCATGACCTGAGCTGAAGTCTGAGATTCAACCGACTGAGCCACCCAGGCACCGCCCCATTAGCTAATTTTTAAGTTTATTATTTCTACACAGACTTTAAGAAATCAAAAACTTGAAATGGACTGTTCACTTCAGAAGCACAGGTAAATGAGGTTTACAAATACTTTTCCATATTTTATATCATCAGTAAATGTGTTCCTTCAACTATGCATCTTACTTTGTACACCAGGAATAAACTCGTCCTCAGATTTCACAGTTGAGAAAGGAATGAAAATCTACAAACACAAATAACTTCAACTTTGTTAAGCGAGATGTCTAGTTTGTTCGAAGACATACAAAGTATTCTAAGAATTCAAGTGGTTCTGTTGCTTGCTTGTCATGTCGCATCCCATGGAGCAGTGTTTGCAATGTGCTTTGAAGAACAGGGAGACTATAGAACAGTCAAGAAGAACCAAGACTGCATTTCTAGGAGGGAGCCACATTGTCAAAGGCAATGGATACTGGTTTAGGTATTGACTAGTAGGCCAGTTGCAATGGCTAGAGGTGAAGTTATCAAGCAGGTGGGGACCCTAATGGGTGCAACAGTTCATTGCATCTAGGGATATGCTGCCCTAAAGGAGGATGTCAGCAACTTGAAGAGGAGAAAAAGGAAGGGCTTCATACTTCATGCCCATAGCACACCCACAATTTCCACTGATACACTACTCCATGGGACACGCCTCCCCAAACGCCCTACTGACTACAGTGTGTTGTGTCTCCCAGCTACATGTTGGTGCAAAGACAAAAGGAGGGAATGGTATTTGAGTAGCACTGGCTAATGCAGTCAGTGTTACCAAATTTAATTATGTACGTTGTCCATTAAATAAACAATTATTGAGCTCTGTGTAAGTGCCAGGATAAGGAGAGTTGTAATAATGAAAACACAAATGAAAACTGCCACCAGAAAGCAACAACTCAAGAAATTCACAGACTCCTAGGAGAAAAAACTTTATGACCATGATGGTAATGCATATGATAAGTGCTTATCTAACATAATGATTCCATGGGTACAGTAACCACTAGAAGTCCAAAAAAAAATTGACTCATGATATTTAAATAAGTTTTAATTCTCACTTATGATTTAGTCCCTAAAAACATTATGGGTTTTCATCTTATAAAAGTCTGGGGAAAATAACCTTTAGTTCAGAATTGGCCATTACTTAAAATAAATGCAGGGTGGAGGGATGGGCGAAATAGATAAATAGAGATTAAGAGTACACTCCTCAAAAAATTAAAAATAGAACTACCCTAAGACCCAGCAATTGCACTACTAGGTGTTTATCCAAGGGATACAGGGATGCTGTTTCAAAGGGGGCACTTGCACCCCAATGTTTATAGCAGCACTATCAACAATAGCCAAAGTATGGAAAGAGCCCAAATGTCCATCGACGGATGAATGGATAAAGAAGAAGATATCTATCTACAGATATAGATTAGATATAGATATAGATATAGATATAGACATATACACACACGCAATGGAGTATTACTTGGCAATCAAAAAAAATGAAATCTCACCATTTGCAACTACATGGATGGAACTGGAGGGCATTACGCTAAGTGAAATTAGTCAGTCAGAGAAAGACAAAAATCATATGACTTCACTCATATGAGGAGTTTAAGAGACAAACCAGATGAACACAAGGGAAGGGAAGCAAAAATAATATAAAAACAGGGACGGGACAAAACTTATATAAGAGACTCTTAAATATGGAGAACAGACAGAGGATTACTGGAGCGGTTATGGGAGGGTGGATGGGCTAAATGGGGTGGTAAGGGGCATTAAGGAATCTACTCCTGAAATTGTTGCACTATACGCTAACTAACTTGGATATAAATTAAAAAAAAAAAAAGATTTCACTAACGGTTATACTCAATCAATGAGCGATGTACAGAATTGTTGAATCATTGTATTGTACACCTGAAACTAATATAACACTGTATGTTAATTATTCTTCAGTAATAAAATAAATGCAAAAAGCCTAATTCTTTAAGAAAACAAATTAAAATATATTGAAGTAATGTTTTCTTTTTCTTAAATTTTTTTTTTTAATTCAATGGAGTTGACACACATTGCTTCATTAGTTTCAGATGTACAACATAGTGATTCAAATTCTCTCTCCATTCTGCCCACCCCTTCATCCCCCTTCCCTCGGGCAACCATCAGTTTGTTCTCTGTATTTACATGTCTGATTCTGTTTTTTTGTTTATTCATTTTTTCTTGTTTTTATATTCTGCATATGAAAGAAATCATGTGGTACTTGTCTTTTTCAGTCTGACTTATTTCACTTAACATAATCCCTCTAGGTCCATTCATGTTGTCACAAATGGCATGATCTCATGGTTTTTTATGGTTGCACAATATTTCATTGTGTGTGTGTACATTGTGTGTGTGTGTGTACACACATGATACTATATATATATGATACTATAAATTATATATAAATTATATATAATATAAATTATATATGTTATATATATAATTTATATATATAAATTATATATATTTATAGAATGCATTTATACATAATATATATGCATTATATAAATTATATATATATATATATATGCATTATATACATAGTATCTTCTTTATCCATGCACACTTAGGCTGTTTTCATTTCTTGGCTCTTGTAAATAATGCTACAATAAACATGTGGTGCATATATATTTTCAAATTAGTGTTTTTGCTCTTTGGGGGTAAGTATCCAATAGTGGAATTATTGAATCATATGGTATTTATATTTTTAGAGGAACATCCATACTCTTCTCCATAGTGGCTTCACCCACTTATATTCCCTCAAACAGTGCATGAGAGTCACTTTTTCTCCACATCTTCAACAACACCCATTATTTCTTGTCTGTTTGATTTCAGCAATTCCAGCAGATACAAGGTGGTATCTCGCTGTGGTTTCAATTGGCATTTCCCTGATGATCAGTGATGTTCAGCACATTTTTATGCGTCTTTTGGTCATCTGTATGTTTTCTTTGGAAATTATTTGGACCTATTCAGGTCCTCTACCCATTTTTAGCTCAATTGTTTGGGTTGTTTGGTGTCAGTTGTAGAAGTTCTTTATATATTTTGGATATTAACCCCATGTTGGATACGCCATTTGTAAGTATCTTCTTCCTCTCAGTATATTGCCTCTTGTTTTGTTGCTAGTTTTCTTTGTTGCACAAAAGCTATTTTGATGCAGCAGTGAGATTTAGTTCAATTTTAAGAATTTTAAGAGCATACATTTCGAGGGAAATTTGATAATTTTGATGTTGACCCTACTTTGCTGACATAGTTAAAAGAAACTTTTACATCTGTTTCCATTTACTTGAACATTTCTCCATTCATCAATCCCTCAAACGTTACTATCTACCACGTATACAATGAATCGCCTTTCATCTTAAACTTGGTGAAACAAGCATCTGAAGGGGGTGTATTTAAGAATACTATAACATTATTATGAAATATTAAGCTCAGTTGCAGTTTTATTAAATTGAATAATTCAAGGAAAAAATTCTCAAGCTATTCTAATTATTTGATATGTTTTGCACAAAATCCTATAAACCACATAATTATTTTGTCCCACGTCCCTTCACAAATAAGGTCTCATTATCTCCATAGAATTTAAAGTAATAGTGGTAATAATAAAGAGTAGCAAGTGTGTTGAATGTTGTGTGTCAAACAGGGTTCTAGTTATGTTTTAAATTTATACTCCCTTAATACACAAGTCATCTCTGAAGTAAGTTCTGTTATTAGTGGCATTTTACAAGTGAAGAACGTCCAGTTACACACATTTAGTTCATTTGTCTGGCGTAACTCAGGCCGTGTGTGTTAAGCTGTGCTAACACCCCAACCATTCTGAGCCAGAGGCACCTCAGACCACACCGTTCTAGCTCTCGAAAATACTTACAGTAAATCCTTGTTTACGACTTTTCTCTGTGAAAGAGGTACTTACTGAATTCGTAATATGTGGCCAGCATCGTGTTCAGCCTGTCACAAAAAACTCAGTGCAGTCCTCTTCCAACAAGCTTTGCCCAGAGTAGTGAGCTAACTTCTGATCACCCCGGGTCCGCTTGTTTGGATTCCTCGGACTAAAGGTCAGTTCCTAAGATGTCTACTTTTCAATTCTTCAATGCACCCTTAGCTTACTAGGTTGAGTGCGGTAAAAATCCACAAACATGTTGAAGTGTTTCTGGTTTTAGCTTGTGTGTGTGTGTGTGTGTGTGTGTGTGTGTGTTTTAATGAGTGCAGAGCCTTATAATTTTTTGCTAATTTTGAAATGGCCCTCATACAACTTTTGAACTAGGCCTCATCAATGTTTTGGACTGAAGGTTATTTTCCTTGGAGAGACAAATAAGGAAAGTTAGAAATAAGGTCAACTAGACCGTGCTCTCAGAGACATGAAATCTTGTTTGCCTCCCTAACAAAATACTCCTCAACATGCAAGTGTCTGTAACCTCAGAGATTAATAATTTTTTTTCTTTGATTGTTTGTTGTGGTTGCTTTTATTCAAGTAATGAAAACAGAACAAAGCTGGCTGTGTTCAAACAGCAGTGATTCCGTAGTCTTTACAGATATTGTCCGAATCTAATTGGATTTTAATGAAATGATATTTCCTTTGTGATAAGTACATAAAAATTATGTTTTTAATTAACATCACAAGGTATAAGCTATAGATACCAAGTTTCAACAGAAGTAGTAATTCTTTAATGTTTTCTTCATTTAAAAAAAGACAGAAGTAGTAACAACTTGGGAGGAAAAATGAATAAATTAACTGGACAATGATTAGCCCAGGCCTTTTCATCCTGGGGCTTGGGCCAGATTGACAATGTCTATTTCTTTTTCATTTAAAACCTTATTAGTTAGTTTTGTTTTGAAATACTTTCTAAAGGATTTTTTTTTCCTTTTAATATTTGTTGCCCAACTTTAACTGTTTGTATAGGATTGCAAATAAACTGAGTTCAGTTTCCATTGTGAAAATCGTTTTCAGCAATGTTCAATGTATGTAGTTAACCCTAAACCTTGATAATCAAAACTAATCTGTAACAGAATAGTGTGTTTGCCAAACATACCAGATTTTTCATATGAAAATATTATCAATTTGAGAAGAAGAATATTTGCTTCTCAGTGAAAAAAAATGTGAGGAGGGAAGGCTGTTCTAGACAACTCAGGAGAAAATAGGAAAAAAGGGCTTCTCATTGGTGTAATTTCAAAAGTGGCAGGAAAAAAACCCAACAACCCTGGGAAGAAAAAACAAAGGGCAAACTATAGTGAATCAAGTTCAGTCAGTCCTGTTGATGTTTCTGGTAGGATGGATTGCTTGTTTCTGTTAGTTATTAATTATATTTTCATTACCTATTGGTGACCTGTATGAGTGATTCATATGTGATGTATGCATTTAGTCAGGTATTAATTAACAAAATGATCACATTGCTTCATTTAATGATTGATTATGGATTTTACCTCTGTCCGTTGCATTTAAGTATACCTTATGGATACAAGTTGAAAAAAAATCTCTGATTTAGTTAATCATCGGTGCTTCTTGAAACACAGTAGTGGTTTTCAATAGGGAGGAATGTATAAGAATTTAAAAGTTTTCTCATAGAAGTGAAATGAAGAGTGTGCATCCTATTCTACAGCACCAAACAGATGGTATTCTGATAAGCTCTTTCTTGGATTAACAATTCTTCCCCCTCAGTGTCTACACCATTTAAGAAAACTAAGTGAGCATGTGGAATCAGAACATATCATGAGCCTCCATAAGGCTGAAAAGCTCAAACTTTCAATTAAAGGAGACTTCCAAATTTTTGCACCCACCGGGAATATCTGTACTTTCCTTCACTGTCTGTCTGTACAGCTGAAGTAGGCACAATTACTCAACTCTAAAAGATTCTCAGATGTGAAAGAAAAATAAACAGAAACATAATTCACATCCAAACAGTGAGAATCAGTCAAGTTCAAAGGGTTCTATTAATGAGTGTTTCAAGTATTAATGTGCAAGGATACAGATTTGTGCTTTACTTTTTCCCATAACTTTCTTAGCTAAATATTTGTCATTTTATGGCGCTTATGCTTATGCGCCATAAGTTATTTTGTTTGTTTGCTTTTTGGTTATAGTTTTCTTTAAATCAAGGTATAATCTATATAAGTAAAATACATTAATCTTAAAGGCATAGGTTGATGGATTTTAATCTATTTGGATACTGTATAACCACCTACCAGATTGAGATGCAGAATATTTCTTGCAACACTGGAGGCACCCTATTGTCTTCCTCCAACCAGTAATCCCAAAGTAATAATATTCTTACATTGTCATTGTGGATTAGATTTGCCTTTTGTGGAACTTCCTGCAATGAAATAATACAATATAACCTTTTTGTACCGGGTTTCTCTCACTCAGCATATGTATCTGATATTCATGTATCAGTGATTTACTAACTTCCTTGCTGTATAGAATTCCATTCTGTGAACATACCCTTATGAATTTATCCATTATCCATTGATGGGTATTTACATTGTTCCAAGTTTTTGCTACTATGAATAAAGTTGCTTTGAGCATTCTCGTGCAGGCTCACTGGTAGACAGAAGCTCTCACAGCTATGGGAGTTGAATTGTTGGTTGAAGAGTTATTGGTAATCTCCAAGGACCAGAAAAAGAAGAAGGGAAGGAAGAAGGGGAAGAAGATGTGGAAGAAGGGAACAGAAGAGGCAGGAGCAGCAACAGAATGAGCTAAAGTTGATGGGCAGTATGGGGATTGGGTAGGGGAATTATAGATAATCACTCCATGTTGTGGACTAAACCCAGGGCTCATCCTTAGAGGTGGAGGAAAAACAGAAACTATCCCATTAAGTTAAAACTAAGGAAATGTGCTGCCTTGGAGACCCCAGGCCTGGGTTACTGGCAAATGAGAAATGTGTCTGGAAAATGGAAAACAAAACAAAACAAAACAAAACAAACAAAAAAACCTACAATTAAAGCATTATACTAACAATAGCAGCCTTACAAGGCAGTAGTAGAAGTAAGAATTGGGAAAAACAAAAAGGATAAAATTAGACTTCTTGAGAATTCAGATATCAAAAGAATATCAGATATGGAAGATAAAATAACTATACATGAAATGTTTAAATGTGTAACCAGATGAGTTTACTATAGCCTTTTATTGTAAAAACATACATTTAAAGAGAAATTTATAGACAGGATATGACAGTACATTGCTGTTGGGTTGTAAAATGACACAGCCACTTTGGAACAAATCTTCACGGAGTCTTAGAGCTAAATGTATTCATCTCCAATGACCCAGCCATATCGCTTCTCAATCTGCCCCTGAGAAATGAAACAAACAAACAAACAACAAAACAAAACAAAACAAAACAAACAAAAAAACCTCATTGAAATCTGGAAACAGCAAGGTATCTGTCAACTGGTACATGAATAAAAAAATGGCGCACATCCATCCAATGGAATACTACTCAGAAATATAAAAGAAATGATGATTGATAATTCAACAACATGGATGAGTTTCAAAGTATGATGATACATCAGGGGTTATCTGCGATCAGCACGAGTAGCTAGACATTTATGCAGAGGTTGGAGTAAGAAGGACTTGAGGACCCTGAGTCAGTCAGGCCAATGCTTTCACAAGTTCAAGAGTTTCTGACAAAAGACTGCATATTGGATGAGCCCATAAAATATCTCTACATGGAAACCTAGAAAATACAAGGTTATAGGGATACAAAACATGTCAATATTGCCAGGGGCTGGGGTTTTGGAGAGGGTATTCACTACTAAAAAGTCATAACAAACTGGAGAGGGTAATGCAAATATTCTATATTTTGATTGTGGTTAAGTGATTGTATACACTTGTCAAAACCCATAAAACCGAACACCCAAGAAGAGTGTATTTTATTATTTATAAATTATACCTCAATGAACCTGACATAAAAAAGAAAATTACAAATCTTCCATCTGAGCTATGAATTTAAGTTTATCTCAGGATATGAGTTTGTAATAATAGTTTGAAATGAATAATATAGATTTTAACTTAAATCGATTATGACAGGAAAAGTATAATCTTTATAATAGATACAACCAAATCATTTGAGAAAAGTCAACATGAATTCATGATATAAACCCTTGTCAAAAAAGGAATAAAAGGAAACTTCCTTGATGAGATTAAAGCATCTTATTTCAAAAAATAAATGAAATCATATGCCAACATGATTGTAAATATGGTAACATTTGGAGCATCCTCTTTAAAAGTCTCTTTAAAAGAATAAGAGGGGGTGGGAGGGCGTCTTTTGGGATGAGCACTGGGTGTTGTATGGAAACCAATTTGACAATAAATTTCATATATTAAAAATAAATAAACAAATAAAAGTTAAAAAAATTTAAAAAATAAAAGAATAAGAACCCAAATTAAAAATATTTTGAAAAAGGGGTACCTGGGTGGCTCTTGATCTCAAGTCATGATCCCAGGATCATAGGATAGAGCCCTTTTGGGCTCCATTCTGAGCATGGAGCCTGTTTGGGATCCTCGCTCTCTCTCCCTCTGCCCTTCTCCCCTACTCACATTGTCTCTCTAAATTAAAATAACATCAAAACTTTAAAAAAAAGAATAAGAAAGGGATGACCTCTTCTTTTTTTTAATTTTTTAAACGTTTATTTATTTTTGAGACAGAGAGAGACAGAGCATGAGCGGGGGAGAGGCAGAGAGAGAGGGAGACACAGAATCCGAAACAGGCTACAGGCTCTGAGCTGTCAGCCCAGAGCCCGACGCGGGGCTCGAACTCACGGACTGTGAGATCATGACCTGAGCAGAAGTCTGCCGCTTAACCGACTGAGCCACCCAGGCGCCCTGACCCCTTCTGTTTAACGTTGAAATGTAGGTCTTGGACAGCAGGTGAGAAATGAAAAGAAATAAAATGGAAGGACTGAAAAGAATGGAAAAAAGAGGTCATTATTCAGAGACGTATGACCATCTACCAAGGCAAGTCCAAATAATATACGAAGAGATTACTATTATTAACAAAAGAAGGCAACCCGTGAGCCAAGCATAAGTTCTGTTAAAAAAAAAAAAAAAGTACATTGCATTGCTCTATATTTCATTTTAGGAAGTCCAATGACTTGCACTTTATTCCTTTAGAAATATGAAAATAAGCATCCCACTTCAGGATGGAGGACAGAGATAATCAGAAAATATATTCAGTTAATTGAGAGATTCATCTATTTGTGAATGTCATTCAAATCCAAATATCTGTAAGGAGACCTTTATGGATATTTCTTGGACAATACGGCAGTAAAAAAAAAAAAAAGCCACAACACGATTCAGTTTCACTGTGAAACATGTGATCTATGACGTGGGGGGTTATCTGTAATCAGCGTGAGTATCCAGGCGCTTATGCAGAGGTCACAGTAAGGATGGCTTGAGGACGCTGGGTCAGTATGGCCAATGCTTTCACAAATTCGATTAAATAGCTGCAAGCTTCACTTTACTCATACCTTGAAAGTAGAATATAGAGAAGCCTCATCTTTTTTTAAAGTTTGTTTGTTTGTTTGTTTATTTATTTATTTAGAGAATCCCAGCAGGCTCTGCACTGTCAGCCTGGAGCTCAATGCAGGCCTTGAACCCACGAACCATGAGATCAGGACCTGAGCTGAAACCAAGAGTTTGGCGCTTAACTGACTGAGCCACCCAGGTGCCTCTATAGAAGCCTCATTTTTTACATGACTTTTTTCTTCCAACAAAAATCTTCAACTATTATGAATGCTCATTTCTTTCTTGAAAGCATTTTAGCAAGAAGAAGCATTTCTTGGGCATCATGTTTTCAAAGGGAAAGAGAGTTATAAAAAGTGAAAAATAGAGTTGGTTAAGTAAGCATCCCTACAGCCCTGAAACATTGAAAGTAAACTGATTCCTCAAAGCGCTCATAGGACGAGGTGCTTACATGTAATTAGAACCATGGAGCGCGGTACCCCACCTGCCTTGCTAATGTCAGCAATGACTTGCAAAAAAATACCTTTGCTTAATTAGGTAACACAATGTAGAGATCAAGCACTGGTGTCAAGAAATAGACTTTCAAATTAAAATGCGTCTTTGGAAAATAGACAACCATGCCAAGGAACATACTGGAAGAACGCGGCTGGCATCTTAGAGACCTAAGACAGTGTCGTCACCTGTAACATACTAGGAAGCAGACAGAACGTTAAAAGGATGCCTTCACCAACAGAATGAAAACATGTGACTGTAGCCATCTAATAATTGTTTGTTGCATGCGTTGGAGAAGTGTGTAACACCAGGAATGCGTTTATTCTGGGAAATCCTTTGGCTTCATAAGAAGAATGATTTGAATTTGAATGAGCTGCTCTTGAGAATTTTGGAATGAGTGTAATTGCTTATTTAGAATCATCACTCATAGTTTGTGATTTTGAAAGAGGCCTCGAAACTCCTCAGCTTGGCATCCCTGGCTTTCCATCACCAAATCCAACTTGACCTACTTGTTCTTCCTCTTACGACCCCAGCATCAGCTCTTATCCCCCAACTGTTTCTTGATTCTTCTGCTTAGTGCTTTGCCCAGAGTAGACTATACTGCTCCAGTTCCAATCACATTTCCCTTTTGAGGACGTGGTCAAGGTTTAGTCCTAATTCTTGATGACCTTTTAATGGCCTTTAATGCTCTTCTTACGTGCAAAAATATATTTATTTCTCATCCACATTATCCACTGTTCCGGACACTGGACAGGCAGCAGTAGTCAAAAGAGAGAGAATTCCTGTTTTCAGGGCATTCTCCCTAGCGGAAGCAACAGTGAACACATAACAAATAAACAACCACAACATGTCAGTGTGGAAGAACTTCGGGGCAAGTAAAACAGGGATAGGAGTCAGAGGGAGAGTGTAGCAGGGAAGAAGTTCTGCTTTTTCCAGCAGTGATCAGGGACATTCTGCTGATGAGATTTGAGTGAGTAAGTGTTTTGATGGAATTGAAGGAGTACACTTGGGAGATTTAGGCCCAAGAACATTCTGGGCATAGGATGAGCACCCACAAGAGAGCTTAGCCAAGTGACTTCAAAGGAGTGAGGAAAGAACAGCATGATAGCAGGAGGTAAGGTCTGAGTTGTGAGAAGCTCCGCCATGTGGGATCTTCCGAAACTTTTTAAGGACTTTAACCTTCAGATAAAAAGTGTTGGGGGGGGGGGGGGCATTAGAAAGTTGTTGCAAATGCAACATGCTACAAACATGACTTGGTAACATGCTTCATATCTCGTGAACTCAAGCCAAATTCACAAGAAGATATGATGTTCAACTATTAAATTAGCTAGGGTATTATTGGCGAGACTCTGTGTTTGAACAGTGAAAAAATGATGTTTGCACTTAGGGTAGGAATACAGATAGATACACCTTTTCTAAGGAGGAAATTCTTAAATGAAACAAAATTCTCTTTTGAATAAATTTCATAAACATTTTCCTAGAATTTCATCTGCTGTGAAGTTTTTCTAGGGATAAAGTATAGACCATGATTTATCATTGGTTCAACATGTTTTCTACCGATTATTTAAAGGGGGAAAAACCTGAAAAATTAAGTGCCCTGTAATCAGTTAAATAATTACCACTTAATAAATTAAACAATAAGCTTTCTCTAGATGTATTGTAGAAAAAGTTATTTCAGTAATTTGACAGAGTGCCCCCTATATGGTAGTGAGTGAAAAAAAATCAAACTATGGGGCGCCTGGGTGGCTCAGTTGATTAAGCGTCCGACTTCGGCTCAGGTCATGATCTCAACGTTTGTGAGTTCCAACCCTGAGTCGGGTTCTGTGCTGACAGCTCGGAGCCTGGGGCCTGCTTTGGATTCTGTGACTCCCTCTCTCTCTGCCCCTCCCCCACTCACTCTTTGTCTCTCAAAAAATAAATGTTAAAATTTTTTTTTTTTTAAATCTAACTGCAAATGACAATTGATTCTAATTAAATAAAAATCAAAAAAGAAAACTTTCTGAAGGAAAATAAAATCAAACACTAATACCAAGTATTAAGACACAATCTTGGGGTGCCTGGGTGGCTCAGTCAGTTAAGTATCCAACTCTCAATCTCTGCCCCACATCAGCCCTTGGTCGGACCCTGCTTGGGATTCTGTCTCTACTTCTCTCTGCCCCTCCCTTGCTGGTGCTCTCTCTCTCTCTCTCAAAATAAATAAATAAACTTAAAAAAAAAAAAAAAGACATCATCTTACCCCCTCCCAAGATGGAAAAATTTGAGCTGGGAATGTAGCTGCCCAACTAGCTAGAGGTCACTTTGCAGTATACTTTACAGCAAGGTATTGCTATATGACCAACTTCTGGCCAATGATTAGTGAAGAGAAGTGATACTTGACTATTGTTTTAAAAGCAATCCACCTAGGGGTACCTGGGTGGCTCATTCAGTAAAGCGTCTGACTCTTGATTTTGGCTCTGGTCATGATCCCAGGGTCATGGGATTGAGCTAAGTGTTGCACTGGGTGTGGACCCTGCTTGAGGTTCTCTCTTCTCTCTCTCCCTCTGCCCCTGTCCCCTGCTCACACACTCTCACTCTACAAAATAAAATATAAATAAATAAGTAAAGAATTAAAAAATAAAAGGAATCGACCTAATATCTCTTCCTCTCCTCCAGTTCACTGGAATTAAAACTTCATGGTGGTAGGCAGTTTAGCCAACCTGAAAACAAGATGGAATCTCCGTGGGAGTAGATGAGAGCAATGTGATAGAAAGTTCTCTGGTGACTGGGGAACTACCACAGCAGCCTTCAAGTCCCTACCCAGAATTTTATGTAATAAAAAAACAGACTTTCAACTTGCTTGAATTACTGTCATGTTGGATCTCTCTTTTAGACAATTGACCTTATCTTCTAACAAATGCACCTATCTTCTTGCTGCTTCTGTACATTTTCCAATGTTTCTACGATAAACTTGAGTTCCTTAATGAATCTAAAACGAGTGCAAAGTCAGAACAATGTTAGGATGCATGTATAGAACCACAATATCCAAAGAAAGAGAAGATATTTCTGGCCTTCAGTTTAAAAACATAATAGTTTTGGCCGGATAGAAAGTAATCAGAACAAAGAAACAACAATAAAAAACAACAACAAAAAAGTGCAATACATCATAATCAGATATCACGTGAGATGCTATTGAGGGAATTGAGGTGTTTTTATCTGAAAACTTAGGGAAAAAGGAAAGACATGATTGTTGTTCATAAATTTTGAAGGGGTGTCAAATAAGAATCAGTTAGGTGTTAATTGTACCCAATGCCCCAAGTTGAGATAAAAGGTAAGGTACTGTGACCCAGAAGGCGACACAGACAAGGAAAACCATTTGTTCCATCAGTACTACTTCACAGAAATGGAATGTCTTACCCGCAAAGGAAGTGAGAGCTGTGTCACAGGAAATAATCACTAAGAAATCGTTTGCCTGGGGCACTTGAGTGGCTCAATCGGTTGAGTGTCCAGCTCTTGATTTTGGCCAAAGTCGTGATCCTAGGGTGGTGGGATTGAGCCCCGTGTTGGGCTTTGCACTGAGTGTGGAGCCTGCTTAAGATTCTCTCTCTCTTTCCCTCTGCCCCTCCTCCCCTCGTGCTCTCTCTCTTTCTCCAAAAGAAAGAAAAAAAAGAAGTTGTTTGCCTGATCACATGGATTCTGTACTTAGTAGACTATGTGAAAAATAGGCTGTGATTCCCCAACAGATTTCCGGGCATTTCAGTTTTAGATTCTCTGACTACATTAACGGAAACCATATTTTGTACTATATATGGAAGTGTAAGCTAGAGTGTTTCCTTATTGATTTGAGTATATGAACAAGTGGATTCTTTGTTCAATTTCATTGGTTACACAAGTTGACTTTAAAAATCACTGTGCCATTAAATAATCCATTTCATCGAGTTGATTAAGAGAATGTAAAGACACTGTATTGCCCTGGACAATGTAAATAATTCTAAACCAAAGTCTTTACGACATATGACACATCTCACTCTGTCTCTGTGCTCTACAATAACCTACTTAATAAAGAGCTGCTAAGAAAACCGGAAGTGTGGTCACAGAGATGCCAAAAACAAACTCTGGAAGAACCTATGACTTGTTATCTCAAAAGAGTCACTTGCCCCCATGAGAGCAGGGCTCTCTCCACTTTACTCCTTTTTGACACCTTCCTCTCCAATCCTGGAAAGCATTTGTCTATAAAGGGATACTTACGTTGGGGAGACCTTGCTAAGTCCTTCTACAGCCAACCAGGTAACACGACCTCATGACCTGTGTTTGGATATTACTCCCAACCCTCACACCTTACTTCTACAGAATTCTCCAGCTTCTAGTGGAGTTGGTATGAACACATAACAATTATCAAACATATTGCAATGGCCAAGTATAGTTATTCTAAAACTGGGGAGAAAAGAGATAATGACTGAGCAGCTGGGTGAAGTATCTTCAGCTTCTCTGTTGGAAGAACCATTAAAGAAGGAGGGTGGAGATTAAGCAGTCCCTTGAGAGACCCAACAGAGGCAAGAGAAAACAAGCTTGGCGAACCCTGCCCTAGACATGTACCCCAGTCTCGCATTTTTATGGGCATGCACACTGAGGCAGTGACATTGCTACCACAGTCACCAGCTGTCTCGGGAGGCTCTTGGGGGAGAATTGCTCATCACCCCAACTGGCTACACACCATGGAGGAAACTGCCCTCTGCTAGAGTGAGAAGTGCTGAGACAAGACTTTGCTTCTGGGCTGGTGCTGGGTGAATGCAATTTTCTCGTAGGGTGTCTAACCCGTAATTGGATACTTGCAAAAAGCTTCTGCTGGGGATGGTGTCCATGTTGCTGCTGCTGGGCCTCATGAGGAGTGAGGAGTAATCTCGACGGGAACCAGAGCACACAGAAGACTCCACAATCCAGAGAGCTCACCACCATGTCGCCATAACGTGGTCCTTTATTCCGCCTGCTGAGTAGAAGCTGGTAGGAAGAGATTAGAAAGCCAGTAACTATAATGGAACACAAGAGGTCACCAGGAGGAGAAAAAAACTAAGGTCTAGACAAAATAAGGTCTAAACAGAAGAAAATAGAATCATCTTGGAAAGCTTTGCTAGGAAGACATTCTTAGTTTAAATTTACTATCTGTTTAAGAAACGCATCCTACCTAACCTTGCCATTTGTGACAACATAGATGGATCTAGAGGGTGTAATGCTGAGTCAATTAAATAAGAGAGAGACAAACACCATATGATTTCACATCTACGTGGACTCTAAAAAACAGAACAAATAAATAAACAAGCAAACCGAAAGCAGAAACAGACCTGTAAATAAAGAGAATAAGCTGCTGGTTGCCAGAGAGAAGAGGGGTAAGGGAATGGGCACGATGGCTCAAAGGGAGGGCAAGATACAGGCTTCCAGTTTATGGAATGAATAAGTTACCTGAATAAAAGCTACAGCATAGGGAAAAGAGTCAATGGTGTTGTAACAGCAGTCGATGGTGATGGAAGGTAACTACATGCGTGGTGAGTACAGCATAATATTTAGAGATGTTGAATCACGATGTTGTACACCTGAAACGAATTAATATTGTGTGTCACCTATACTCACACGCACTGTCTCACACACACACACACACACACACACACACACACATATGAAGCGCATCCTAAGACCAAAGCTTGCTGTAGTCTATACAGGTGTATCTGGTGTAGAGTAAGAGCAGGCACGGAGCCTTCAGAGGCTCTGAGTGCAGAGGCCAGCTGAAATCCCCTGACCAAAGGACACAGTGGAAGGAAGTGTCCAGTGTGGTTCCCATGCTGGGCCAGGGACCATGTGAGCTCTGCATACAAATTTCTCTGGCCAGCCTGCCTCCTACGTGGGATGGAGCATGATGGGGATCCCACCCATTGTCTAAAGACCCTCCCAGGCTGCAGGAGCCAGTTGGCCAACTTACAAGCATCCTTTGTTAGACAGAACAATCATTCAGAGAGAGAGAGAGAGAGAGAGAGAGAAAGAATGCAAGGTGAGGAATGTCATAACAGGAGTAAAATGACTTTCATGAGGAATAGGAGAAACTATCCATCCAAAGCACTGTTCCTCTACTTTGAGATGTTTTAATAAACTGTAAATGAGAAAATCAAACCTTTCCGACCCGCGCACAGGGAAATGAAACCTCTCTAGTTTGGTTCACTTCACTCCAGAGGAGCTTGGCTGCCTTCATCTCTGGTGGTGCAGCACAGAGGTCCCAGGTTTTAGCGTTTGAGAGTCCAGGCATGCAGATTTAGTTCAGTGTTGTTTGACGTTCAAATACCCAGTTTCTCGACATGACATAGGGGAACTGTAAGGCTGTGTTTCCTCACTGAGTGTGCGTCGACTGTCTCAGAATTCTGCCTGTGGTTGTGGAGATGAGTCTTGTAAGGGAAGGGATAGGAGGGAGCTTACACTTACCGTTAAGCTTTTAGAAAGCATAGGTTTGGGCTTTCCTATTATTGCTGTGATTTTTGGCGACCTTTGTGAGAAATCAGATGCTCAAACTGTATTTCATTACAGCGATTGTAGTCAACAGGACAGTTCCAAGCAAACCCATCAGCTTTACTGGCCAAACCAGGGGTTTCACAGTCTAGTGGTGCCACATGGCAATTAGCTACAACCAACGTCCACTGTGGAGGCCAGTGGGACATAGAGTGTTTGCCAATGGCACATACCTGGACTCCTTATTTCTTCTCTTTTATAGAAGCCCAAAGACACTGCGAGTCAGAGGGGGATGATGTTTAGCTTTCCATGTGGTGCCAGATTTGTCAAATGAGTCAAAACTGCCTTCCATTATGACCCCAATGGTGACATTTGAGTCTGAATCACATGTTAACAGATTGGCCAGGATACTGCAAGGAATAAGTTTTATCTGGTTCCAAAGGCAAAAAGTCCCGTATCACACCAGATTCATCCACTTGCAGGGGTCTTAAAGACTGACCGTGTGTGTATCATACCTTTGTCACAAGGTGCCAGGGTTTGAGCCTCAACACCATTAACTTGGATGAATTTGTGACAGATGCTTGTCACTCACAGCTGTTTGTGCCTTCAAAACTGCTAGTAAATAACTGTCAAGGAATGCATGTCTGGAGTTTCAGAGAATTATGTGTTCTGCACACTCCAATGATATCCTTGAAGGGGGACTATTTTTCCTTTGAATCACATAAACTCTCATGATGGGAAAATCAGTCTGCACAAAAGTACATAAAGAGTAACTTAAAATAGGGAATGATCAACTGGCTTCAGAGTGGCTGTTCTGGATTCCAGCTTAAGGGCAAGTCCAGAGCTAAAAATCCTGTCTCATTTTTCTACACTACACCCACACATTCTTCAGATCTGTAATTTACAGCTCTTTTCTATACTATATTAATTAATGTCTTTATCTATTACAATCACAAAATAGTGTGTGTGTGTGTGTGTGTGTGTGTGTGTGTGTGTGTTCCGTTTTGGCCTCAGAGTATGCTTCACTGTTCCCTTGTTATATTTGTCTGCTAACGCTGCCATAGCAAATCACTGCAAAATGGATATCTTAAAAACAACAGAAATTTTTTCTCTCAGATTTCTGGAGGCTGAAAGTCTATAATCAGGTGTAAGGAGGGCTCTCGTTCCCCCAAAGGCTCTAGAGAAGAATCTTCCCTTGGGTATTCCAGTGTCTCTGGCTCCAAACGTTCCTCCACCCATAGTGGTATAACTCCAATCTCTGCCTCTGTGTTCACGTGGCCTTGTCTACGTGCTCTCTCTTTTTCTTATAAAGTCACCCACCGTTGGATTTAAGGCCCATCCTTTTTTTTTTTTTTAATACATGAAATTTACTGTCAAATTGGTTTCCATACAACACCCAGTGCTCATCCCAAAAGGTGCCTTCCCTAATGCAACATGACTTCATCTTTACTAATTAATTCTATCTGTACAATTACATTTCCAAATAAGGTCATATTCTAGGATTCCAGGTAGACATGACATTTTGTGGTCCAACATTCACCTCCATGACGAGAGTTGATATGAGGGAGTTGCCTACTTTGGGTGTTCATTTGACCTATAATTGACAGACATGAGGGGAGATAACAGTGATCCTGTGCTGCCATGATGCGATGTTGCTAGAAAGTGCAAGTCAAAAGATTCCAGGATCTCATAAAGAGACCTGTAAGTGCACTTGAGGAGACTCTTGAGGACAGTGGTACCTCGCCAGACTCACAGCTCCTGGTCATGTGAAATGCTGTTGAGAAAAATCTGAATTTGGAGAACAGTGTGATGTTGGAAGGTGTTACCTCTTGAAGCTATTACATTCCAGTCCAAGATGTGCCCCATCCTGGTGTAGCACTGAAGAACACCCATGTGGTCTATTGACTTCGCTAAGAGCAAGGGTTGGGAAATACACACACACACACACACACACACACACACACACACACATACATCTGAAGTTTCTGGAAGCCAAGTTTGACTTTATCTGTCTTGGGCTACCCCATTAAGAGAGGGACAGTAGCTTCTAGATGTGAACTTCCGTGCCGGTAACCGAATTGGTGCAGCCAAACCTCTTTATTAAAAAACAAGCAAACAAACAAACAAAAAAACAAATGGAAAACCTCACAAAGATCGGAAAACATGAACATGTATTCAACTCATGCAACTAATGTGTTTCATTTTATATGGCGTCACGTTCTGATTAAGAGGGATTGGGAAATGGGGAGAAAATAAAGAGGAAGCTCAAGAGAGAAAGGACAAACAGAAAAGGAAAGAATAATATATAAAAGATGGAGAGAGAAATGCCTTAACATCAGCTTACGCTGGAAGGATTTTAGTTGAAAAACAAAACAATTTACCATATTATCATAAAAAGTAATATCATTATATGAGTAAAATTTTACCTGCACATGAGTCCATGCACGCACACATTTTCTCTCTTTCTGTCTCTAATTTAATCCTTGGGGCGCCTGGGTGGCTCAGTCGGTTAATCATCCGACTTTAGCTCAGGTCATGATCTCACGCTTCTGTGAGTTCCAGCCCCTCACTGGGCTCTGTGCTGACAGCTCAGAGCCTGGAGCCTGCTTCAGATTCTGTGTCTCCCTCTCTCTCTCTCTGCCCCTCCCCCACTCACACTCTGTCTGTCTGTCTCTCTCAAAAATGAATAAAGGTTAAAAAAATAATTTAATCTCACAACACCCTGTGACCTACTTTATGTATCAGGAAATTGAAGCATGAGATTAACTTTCCCAGGGAAACCAAGCAGGTTTTCTTTCCTCATATTCTAGACTTTGTTTTTCATTACAAAGTGCTAGTGGGGAGGTAAAACATCTACTATTCAGTTTATGACCACTAGTTATATTTTATAACAGGTACTTTGGAAAAGAGTTTGGTGTTACCTGGTCAAATTGAACATACACCTTCCCTATTATCTAGCAATCCTGCTTCTAGGAACATTCTCCAGCAAGAATATGCATAGCAGTCTTGGTCATAATGGCACCTAAGTTGAAACAATCCATAATGTTCATCAATTAGGGTAACTGAGGTATGATTTGTTCTCACAGAATAGGTCTAGACAACTGTGGAAAATCCATGATCTGTATTTTATGTGCATGAGAATGGGTAAGTCTTAGGGATATTAAGTTGAGGGGAAAAAAGGCCAACGAGATTTTATAAAGTTCAAAAATGAAGTCATGACTAAGGATATATTTTTAGAGTCATGTGTACTCATCAAATTATGGGAAACAAAGGAAAGAGAAGAACAAAGTGCCTTAAGGGATTACTTTGTGGTGGGGAGGTAAGAGGTAGAATTGGGAAAAGACATGGAATGTTGCAGACTGTTAACTTTGAGTTGAATAGTGGGGTCTTGGGTACTCTATAATTTTTTTGATTCTTATATACATAAAATTTGTGGAGGTTTTAGTCCTTCCTATTTTAAATAATGAAAAAAAGTGAATAGAAGAGAATGGAGCTGAGGCCACTGAAGAGACAAAGGAAGTGAGAAGGAAACTTTTTAACTGAAAGTGTAGGTTGTACACAACCTGCTGAATGAACATTTCAGGAATAAAGTAAGGGGTGGAACGCACTACATTTTTTCCCCTGTTGATCCAATTATCAAATTATATGTTCAATTCTGAAGAACTCCAGAATATTCAGTTTTGACTTCAATACTTGGTGAGAATAAAGGGTTCTAATCCCAAGGGGAGATAAAAAGAATTATACTTGCAAATGGGATGCACTACAACAAACCAAAATTTAAAATAGCTACAAAAAGGAACACGAGTATGACATCCATGAGAAAATGATTTGGGCTACATGTTTGGCTATAAAGTTAGTAAAAACTGGTGCGCTCAATGAAAAAGCAATTTGTAAAGTTGAAATTCTTTGTAGAGAACGCACAAAAATTTCACACAAGGAGCTTAAGGCATCTTGAAGCTTTTATTTAAGAATGTGTGGAATGAACATTCATATGGCTGAAACATACCAGGCTGTGTTTGAGAATTTATTTCAACATACATTCTAGTTATCATAAAGGAAAAAAATCCAATAAATGTTATCTAATTTATTACCTAATTTTAGTACTTAGTGATGCTGAAATAGTCACAAAAATCCCTTGCTCTACATTTTAATTTTATTTTCAATAACTGTACTTTAAGATACCTATGCCACAGTTATCACATGGTGTATATGGCACAAGAGTAGCTAAAAAATATTTGTCAAGTAATATTTGTCAAAATATTGAATAAATGTGTCAAGTAAATAAAGGGTCTATGTTATGGAGAGCTCCATTTTACTCTGAATCTTGGGCCTGTGGATTTGTGCACTTTTTGCTTATTTTTTAGTATTTGCATCTTATTTAAAATCTGAAATTCACAAACTTATTCCCTTAAATTTTTGAAACACAGTGTTCTCTCTTAAATGTCAGTATGTACTCAGTTTTCCAGAGCATAGAACTGCCAGTGAAACTTAGGTTTCCCGGATGATGAGTGATATTGAGCATCTTTTCATGTGTCTCTTGGCCATCTGGATGTCTTCTTTGGAAAAGTGTCTATTCATGTCTTCTGCCCATTTCTTCACTTGTTTTAATTCATTTGTTTTTTGGGTGTTGAGTTTGGTAAGTTCTTTATAGACTTTTGGATACCAACCCTTTATTTGATATGTCATTTGCCAGTATCTCTTCTCCCATTCCATTGGTTGCCTTATAGTTTTGTTGATTGCTTCCTTTGCAGTGCAGAGACTTTTTATCTTGGTGAGGTCCCAATAGTTCATTTTTGCTTTCATTCCCCTTGCCTTCAGAGATGTGTCAAGTAAGAAGTTGCCACAGCTGAAGTCAAAGAAGTTGTTGCCTGTTTTCTCCTCTAGGTTTTTGATGGTTTCTTGTCTCACCTTTAGGTCTTTCATCCATTTTGAGCTTGTTTTCGTGTATGATGTAAAAAAAAGTGGTCCAGTTTCATTCTTCTGCATGTTGCTGTCCAGTTCTCCCAGCAGCATTTGCTAAAGAGACTGTCTTTTTTTTTTTCCATTAAATACTCTTTCCTGTTTTGTCAAAGATTAGTTGGCCATATGTTTGCGGGCCCAATTCTGAGCTCTCTATTCTATTCCATTGGTCTATGTGTCTGTTTTTGTGCGAATACTATACTCTCTTGATGATTACATCTTCGATACCACCTCATAGTGGTCAGAGTGGCTAGAATTAACAACTCAGGAAACAACAGATGTTGGTGAGGATGTGGAGAAATGGGAACCCTCTTGCACTGTTGGCGAGAATGCAAACTGGTGCAGCCACTCTGGAAAACAGTGTGGAGGTTCCCCTCCAAAAAATGAAAAATAGAATTACCCTATGTCCAGGAATATCACTACGAGGAATTTATCCAAAGGATACAAGAGTGCTGATTCACAGGGCACATGTACCCCAATGTTTATAGCAGCACTATCCACAATAGCCAAATTGTGGAAAGAGCCCAAATGACCATCAACTGATGAATGGATAAAGAATATGTGGTTTGTATATACAATGGAATGTTACTTGACAGTGAGAAAGAATGAAATCTGGCCGTTTCCAACAACATGGATGCAACTGGAGGGTATTATGCTAAGTGAAATAAGTCAGGCAGAGAAAAATAAATATCATATGTTTTCACTGATATGTGGAATTTGAGAAACTTAACAGAAGGCCATGGGGGAAGGTAAGAGAAAAAAATAGTTTCAAACAGAGAGGGAGACAAACCATACGATATTCTTAAATACAGAAAACAAACTGAGGGTTGATGGGGGGCAGTGAGGGAGAGGGGGAAATGGGTGATGGACATTGAGGAAGGCACTTGTTGGGATGAGCACTGGGTGTCATTTGTAAGTGACTAATCATAGGAATCTACTCCCAAAGCCACGATTCCACTGTATACACTGTATTTTAGCTAACCTGACAATAAACTATGTTAAAACAATAAGAAGAAAGAAACTCAGGTTAAGTGGGAAACACTGACAAGGACAAGAGAGGCTGTCTTGTGAACCGGGAAACTCTTTTTTGGCAGTCAGTGTCATCTTTTTAGTTAAGATAAGGTCACGTACTTTGCTCAATTGTTTTATAGGTGAGCTATATTACCTATGGCCAAGAGACACATGCAAAGATGCTCAATAAAGATGCTCAATATCACTCATCATCAGGGAAACCTAAGTTTCACTGGCAGATCTATGCTCTCTGAGTACATACTGACATTTAAGAGAGAACACTGTGTTTCAAAAATTTAAGGGAATAAGTTTGTGAATTTCAGATTTTAAAGAATTATAAAGATTTAGAGATTATAAAGAATAAAATAAAGAATAAATACCTGTGCAGTTTCTCAAGACACAGACAATAACTATAAAAACGTTTGTATTAGTGTTAGAAAAGAAACATGCTTTTTCAATAATGTAAATATTATTTAAATAAAAAGTATAAAATACATTTATTGGAAATTAAGACAATATTAATTTAAAATAAAAATATTGATTTAAAATTTGCTATTTCATAATATCATAGCTCATTAATTTAAATAAACCTTTTGAAGTCATAATTACCAACATAAGAATAGACTTTGTGTCAAAGCACAAGAATGCACAAGGAAATGAAGAAAGGGAACTTGAATTTATTGAGCACAAGATATATGTTAGTCCTTTTCAAATGGATTATTTCTTGAATTATCCCAACAGATCTTTGTAGGATATATTCTCCTTATCTCAACCTGAGTTTCAATAACACTAAATAACTTGCCCACAGTCTCACAGTTAGGCACAAACAACGAAGATTCAAATTCTCTTTCAGGGCAGACTCTCATTCTTTATTTTGTGGCAAATGCCTGACTTCTGTAACTAACTTCTTAAGAAAAATAATGTGTTTGCATCCTTTCTATCCCCCCCTCAAAACCCCACACATTCATGTAAATCTTTATTTTTCTTATCAATTTTGTTCCCAATTGGAAAGAGGAGACGAGGGAGAGAAAAAGAGTGTTTGTTTGAGAGAGAGAGATATAAACAGAGTGGCTCCAAAGGCAATTGAAAAAATAGATATCTTCTGATCATACAATATTAATGCAAAGCCATAATTGACTGGTATTGTTTCTAGTTAAATGGAAAATAAACATATAATTTCAAATTATGATTCTGTTACCTTACTGGATGTCTGTCCCATGTCCATCCAAGACATGATTTTAGGAAGAGGAGAGACAAAGTAAAAATAATAATGATAAAGAAAATTATAGGTCAGAAAATTTGCACAATAAACAACTTCAGCTATATAAAATTACGAAGTTCCAGCAAATGAACAAAGCTAAGAAGGTTGAAAATCACACGCACACACACACACACACACACACACACTAGAGCTAGACCAAGAAGCATGAGTAAAGTGAGAACCATGAGGAAGGAGCTCACCAGAGCCAAGAAAAGGAATACTGGTTTATGCACCTGGGCTGAAGGCTTAAATCATGGTGACAGATGAGTTATTCCAACATCGCTCAGCGAGTCAAGGAGTAAAACAGTGTCAAGGAGTAAAACATTGTGTGTTGAACCAACAACATTGGGAATTTGGAAGATAAGGGAGTAAAGAGTAGAAAGTGTGGGCAAGAGTGGTTTCACTGGCAAATCATGTTACACAGACTGCTTAGGGAAGGGATTGAAGGCAGCCAACAGTACATAAGTTTATGTGGTCAGTGGCCTTCCCAATTTTGCATGGCATTTTGCTTGTGAACGTAGTGCCTACCACATATTTGACATTTTGTGAACGCGTGTCAAATCAAAAGAAAAAAAATGAATCAGAAAATGAAAGATTGCATACATTTCTTGATGGTAAGTTACCGATATACAATTCATATTAAAATCCTACACTGTAAAAATATTTTTATGGGAAAATTATCATGGACAAAATAACTCGGTTTAAATCTGCACCCTAATTTTCGTATTTGTGCCTTTCAGTGCTCTGTGTGACTGGTTGGAAATATCCATCAGTACAGTGATTACAGTAATACTGTAAAATATATTTGTAAATATATTTTAGTTGTAAAATATATTTGGTTAACACTTTTGAGTTATCAACTTCCATTATATATTTTATCCTTAGAGAATTATCTAGTTTTTTTTTTTTTTCTCTGTACTTGGTTGACACTTTTCCCAAAATATTTTTGGTCAAAAATTAAAACACTTGTCATGTTAAACTTAAATTATTTTATTCTTTAAGTTTGAGCCTACTCTGTTTCCTTAGCAATATTAAGATGGTTATAATTTACTAGATCATCTACATTATCTATACTGCTAAAAATAATTATATTTATCATTGAATGATTTTCTGCTAAATCCCTTGTACTCTCCTAAATCTTTCACTTGACTTATGTCTAAAACTCATATCCTATCCTACCATATAACATGTTATTTCCAATTTATAGACGTGGAAACTGAGACTCACTCAGGCCTGAGGTACCATAGCAAATAATGCACAGAATATATCAAAGCCCATTAAGTCTTTGCTCCTTACAGATTTTTTTCTAATTCTAAAATAGTTTGAGAAAATGTGCAGTTGTTTAAAACATGTGTTACTGGTTTAAATAGTAACACGTTTTATGCGTGTTAATTGCTTTGAATCAATATATTTTAAATAGCACTAAATTTGACTTCAAAATTTGTTGATGGACAATAAAGATTTCGCAACCCCCTGTTGTACACTGAGATATGAATGGAGTCCTTTCAACTGTTCACATGCAGAAAGCTCTTGGCAACTCTTCTAAAAGTTTGGAATATCAGGATAATTTCTCGATGAACAGCTGTCATTACATTTGGCCTCATTCCTGGCCTTCTGAAAGCATGAGCAGGGAATGCTGACCTCTTGATCACTTTGTTAATGCATTAAAAACAGATCTGTCTAGAAGGTCAATAGTCTAATAGTTCCTAGAATAGGATTGTCCAATTAAGCAACGGATACGGAATACTCACTCAAATTTGAATTTCATACAAAGACTGGAAATACTTTACATGAAAGTCTAAGTATACCCTATTCAATATTTGGGACATACTTATACTAAAAAAAGTATGCATTGTTCATCTGGAATTCGAATTTAGCTGAGTGTCCTATATTTTATCTGACAACCCTATCCCGGAAGCACTGTTTACCAGGATCAGAGGAGCAGGGAAACATAAATATAGATTAGCAAATGTCTCCTAAAAAGGGTCCAGGGAAACATATTTTTAAACGGACATGAAATTCTTCCAAATTCTTAGGTGAAATGCTTCTGATTCCACTGGGGCAGGGGGCAGGGGGAAGATACTGTTGCACAGGCTTGTGGCAAACCAATTCGTGATGAGTAGTTATTGGCCAAAGGCAGTATGGAGAGATTGGGAAAAGGCCAAGTAGAAACTTAATGAATCCTTAAATGAAGAAGGGGTTAGGAGAAAGCAATTGGCAGGTTATTCTGATCCATGAAACTTCTATGCAACATGAGACCAAAGCAGCACTTCTCTAAGCCTCTTGTCACTGGGTTTGCTACCATCCAATCTTATTATTATTATTATTTTTTTTTTATTTATTTTTGGGACAGAGAGAGACAGAGCATGAACGGGGGAGGGGCAGAGAGAGAGGGAGACACAGAATCGGAAACAGGCTCCAGGCTCCGAGCCATCAGCCCAGAGCCTGACGCGGGGCTCGAACTCACGGACCGCGAGATCGTGACCTGGCTGAAGTCGGACGCTTAACCGACTGCGCCACCCAGGCGCCCCAATCTTATTATTTTTAAAAAGTGTTGCCTGGGGGCGCCTGGGTGGCTCAGTTGGTTGAGCGGCCGACTTCGGCTCAGGTCACGATCTCACGGTCCATGAGTTCGAGCCCCGCGTTGGGCTCTGTGCTGACAGCCTGGAGCCTGTTTCGGATTCTGTGTCTCCCTCTCTCTGACCCTCCCCCGTTCATGCTCTGTCTCTCTCTGTCTCAAAAATAAATAAACGTTAAAAAAAATTAAAAAAAAAAGTGTTGCCTGGGCTAATATATTTTTGCTGGGATTCTCTATAGTTTTCTACTGTTGATAGTTTCTGGGGAACTTGTAAATTAATACTTTAAAATTAAGCAAAGAGTTTTCTCATTAGACAAATAATATTAATGATAAAAATAAAATTGAATTAGCGTGTAATAATGAAAGTGGATTGGTTTCTTTCCAACCCCCCCAACTGAACTGCAAAGTATCAACACAACATAGCCTCTAAAGACTCATACGGGGACAGGGACTATCTCATTGCGTTATCTGTCTTTAAGAGATCTACCTTTAGCATCTACTAAAAAAAGCCACCAGAAAAATTGAATTAAAAGGTAAAAACATTTGGGGCACCTGGGTGGGTCAGTCGGTTGAGCTTCCGACGTTGGCTCAGGTCATGATCTCATAGTTCATGGGTTCAAGTCTCATGTTGGGCTCTATGCAGACAGCTCAGAGCCTGAAGCCTGCTTCAGATTCTGCGTCTCCCTCTCTCTCTGCCCCTCCTCACCTGTGCTCTGTCTTTGTCCATCACTCAAAAATAAATAAACATTGATTTTCTTAAAAGGTAAAAACATTTATAACTATTACTGAAAATCTGTTACCTAAAATATAAGTGAATTCAAAATACAGCAAAGCAGCAAATACCAGTTTGAAGAAGAAGATGAGCTTCATTTGAATTATACCTGGCCATTGCTCAATAATGCAGACATTTCAAGTTTTGTATCTGGATGTTGAAATAAACATTTTATTGAGGTCAGTGGAGTGGGTGGTATGTAACCGATATTTTGCTCTACTCACTTGGTATTGTGCTGGAAGCTAGTAGAGGCAATTAAAGGGAAAGCCACTTTAAATCTTTTTCATAAAGCTCCTGATAGCATAATGTGGATATATGTTTTTATAAGTAAATATAATTAAACTGAAAAAAAACTTATTTAAAAAATGACTAGGGTTTGAAAATGCATAAATGAGATTACCTAATTTTGCTACATCACATGCACTTAGCTCTGTGATCTACTCTGTCTGCTTCTTGCTTTGTCCCTAATAAACCCATCAGACAGAATGTGGCCAGTCTTGGGCTCTTTTGCCTGGTACTTAACAAGTCCCCAACATGTTGCTCGATATGCTAGGAGCTCTGTAGGTGTTGAATGAATAAATACATGAATTATTAACTAAATCAATTAAATGCTGACTGTGCTCCTTTGCCAATACTGACAGTGTTTTCCAGATGAACTCAGGACCAGTTAAAAAGCAACTAGATACACAAAGACCCTGCACATGGAATCCATATTGTTGGTGCAATATCCTTTTGTAAGATCCAAACTTGAACTACAAGTATTTCCAGAGGAATTCATTAATAATGCTTTTTTTTTTTAGGTGTTTACCTCTGATTCTATGATGTTGATAAAGGCTGGAACCTCAGGAAAATTTCCTGATGAACAGCTGTCATTGCATATGGCCTTCTTCCTGGCTCTCTGAAAAGATGAGCAGGAATTCTGGCCTCTTGACCATTTTGGCAATACACCAGAAACAGACTGATCCAGGATATCAGTAGTCTAAGAACCCCTAGAATAGGATTGCCAGATTTAGGAAATGAATACAGAGTACTCAAATTTGAATTTCAGATAAATAATGGAAATGAAAGATAGATAGATATAAACAGATAAATAGATAGATAGGCAGATGATAGGTAGATAGATGATAGAAATGATAGATGTATGATAGAAAGATAGATAAAGAGATGATAGATAAACAGATAGATTTGCTGTAAATACACTATTTGAGGTCACAAGTGTTTTCTGGAAGGGTAGTTTAGATACTTGTTCACTAGACTGTAATAGGACACTTAATGACTCAAATATATTTGCATTTACGTTAGAAGTCCCAATGGTCCCCAAGTACACATATCAGATCTCATCCTTGGGCTTACGCTATGAGAGATATGACGTTCATTTGACTATTCCCTCTTTCTTGAAATACTTTTTCACTTGCCAGTGACAAAGGGATATTTGGTTGTCTACTTGTGTTTATTCTTAGGTCAAAGGTTATGAGTTTTTCACTGTTTTTATCCTTAGTGTCTCAGTAGTGTTTTTCAGAATCCCGAGGTCATCACTTCTTGGCCCTTTGGCTAAGATCAAATGCAGAATGCCCCAGGCCAAAAGAAACACCTACCAGTTCCACTTTTTAAGTAGTGAGCTCCTGAAAAATTACTATGCATTTATGCCCTGTGGTAGGTTGAATAATGACCTCCAAGGACACCCAGATCCAAATCCCCAGAATCTGTGAACATGTTACCCTATATGGCAAAAGAGACTTCGACTATATGAGTAATATAAGGATCTTGAGATAGGCAGATTATCCTGGATGAGCTGAGTGGGCTGCTATAATCACAATGATACTTACAAGAAGGAGGAAAGGTCAACAAAGACAGAAGGTAATGTGATGATGGAAATAAGGAGACTTGAAAATGCTTTATTCTTCATTTGGAATATGAGGCAGGGGCCATGAGTCAAGGTCTACAAAGGACCCAGCTATAGAAGCCAGAAAGGGCAAGGGAAGGAATCCTTGTCAGAGCCTTCAGGGGGAGTATGGTCCTCCTGACATCCTAGTTTCAGTTCACTGAATCAGTTTAAGACTCTGATTTCCAGAATTTATAAGAGAATAATTTTGTGTTGCTTTAAGTAACTAAATTTGTGGTAATTTATTACAGCAGTAGTGAGAAACTAATACATGTTCTAACTACTTCATAGTCATGCAGCATATTTGAAAGAAAAATAAGATGCTTGTTACCACTGCGATGTATGCACCTGTTGAGCACTGCACAACTTCTCATATCTTAAAACCCAACTGGACACTACCATCCCCACTTCTTGTTCCACATTGGTTTTCATGAAGTACTTACTTCTATATTATAGTTAACAAAAATATGATGGCATTAAAAGGAATGTGGCTTGATCCAACTTTGAACTCTAAACTACCTTATATTAGTAGTTCAGGTACTGTGTGACATATGGTAAGAGTCGGTATATTTTCCTCAAAAATTTGAATGTCCTGTGGGAGATTCTGGAACATATTTTTGCATATACGTTTTTACCAGGATCCTAGATGATTAAATTAAATATGCTCCCATGATCTTAAATGCATCCAATACTGATTCTCAATTTTTTTTTTCTGCCCCAAATTACTCTCTTGAAACTTCAACTTGTGTATCCAACATCTTACCCATCCTACTCATTGTCTCAACTTGGATAGTTAAAGAACATCTTGAATATGTCCAATACAGAATTGTTATCTCTTCCAAACTGCTCCTTTTCCTGTCCTGATACTCACTCTATATCCCCTCACTCTGTCAAAGATTTCTTACCTAAGTCAATGGCTATATTGAAGTTGTCTAGGGAAACAGACCAATAACATAGATAGATGGCATAAGAGAATAGTTATTCTAAGAATGGGCTCATATGATTATTGAAGCAGAAAAGTTCCATAGTATGTCATCTGAAATCTGGAGAATTAAGAATTCAGTCTGAATCCAAAGGCCTGAGAATCACGGAGATGATGGTGTAAGTTCTGATCCCAGTCTGAGATCTAGAGAAACAGAAGGCCCAAGAATCAGGAATGCTGGTCCAAGGACAGAAGAAGATGAATATTCTAGCTCAAGCCAAGAAAGCAAATGTATCCTTCCTTAACCTTTGTATTCTACTCAGGTTCTCAGTGGATTGGATGATGCCCACCGGTACTGGTGAACGTGGATCTTTTTTACTAAATCTACTTATTCAAACATTAATCTCCTCTGTAAAAACCATCACAGACACACCCAGGAACCATGTTTTACTAGCTATTTGGGCATCCCTTAACCATGTCAAATTGACACATAAAATTAATCATCAAAATAACATTATTATTCTATAGTTATCCTCGCCAAAAATTGAAGACTTCTTTGTTATCTCTCCATCACTTCTTTCTTCTCACCCATTACTAAGTCTTACCAATAAAGACTTCAGCAGCTCCAGCCCATTGTATCTCCCCTGGATCTCCACCATTGTCTCCTCACTGGCCCACTGACCTCTCTGTCTACCGTCATATCCAGCATGGTCTTTTACATAATGTCTATCATAGCCTGCAACTTCCTTGCTCAAATCTCAAATCTGACTCGGATAACCCAGAGAATATATACAGAGGTCTGTGTATGGTCTACAATAGTGGTGCTCAATGGGGGCAACTGTGTCTCCTAGAAAATATTTGCCAAAGTGTGGAGAGAGTTTTCGTTGTCACAATGGGTGGGAGGACGGGGGTGCTATCGCTAGTGGGCAAAGGTTAGAAATGCTGCTAAAAAATCTATGGTGGACAGAACAACGCCCTCAAAAAATTATCAGGTTCAAATCACAATAGCTCTGAGACTGAGAAACCATGGTTTTCATGAGTGAATGTGATCTGGTCCTCGCCACAAATTCTACAATTATCCTCCACTTGATTACTACCACTGCTTCTCCTTTGGCCGAGTGACTTTTTTTTTTTTATTCCTTCAACATCACAAACACTTTCTTCCTTTGGGGATGTTGCTTTGTTGTTCCCCTGACCTAAAATATTCTCACCCCAGATATGCACATTTTATTTTATTCAGGCCACCCAAATGTCACCTCCCTAGAGCCAGGGAATTCAGTGCACATCTTGCCTGAATCAAGTTCCCACACAACGAATTGTGTAGTCTATGGGGTCTGTCCTGTTGCCCCACTATGGCTGGGAGACTAATTCGTAATGTCATCTATTGCTGCATATGGCACCCAGTCCTGATCAACTAATGAGCGTGACCAGAAGTCCCGGAAATGTGGCATTCACCTTACAGCCTCATTTGGGAGGGAACCAAGCCAGCCGTCCTATCCACCTGTGTGCAGCCAGCAAGTCCCCCCTGACTTCAGAGCATGGGCCATGGCAGCACCCAAATAGAGACCGTAATAAAAAGAACAAAATGAAAAGGCAAATAAAAATATACCTTGAGGCAAATGAAAATGGAACACAGTATACAAAAACTTATGGGGTATAGCAAAAGCAGTTCTAAGAGAAAAGTTTATAGTGACAAATGTGTACAACAAGAAAAATGAAAGGGCCCAAATAAACAACCTAATTGCGCACTGTATTCCGCAAGGAAGTAGAGGAAAAAAAGAAAAAAACTGAGCCCAAATTTCACAGAAGGAATGAAATAATAAATATTAAAGTAAAACACAGTGAAAGAACAGGAACAATAGAAACGAATAACAAAAGTAAGAACTGGTTCTTTAAAAAGAGAAACAAAATTGAAACAATTTTAGCTAGATTAAGCAGAGAGAGAGAGAGAGAGAGAGAGAGAGAGAGAGAGACAGACAGAGGACCCAAATAAATAAAATCAGATATGAAAGAGGAAGCATTACAATCAATACCACAAAAGTACAAAGAATCATGAAACTAATAAGAACCACTATTTGTTGACAAACTGGACAACCTAGAAAAAAGTAGATGAATTCACAGACACATACAATTTACCAAGACTGAATTAAAAAGAAATAGAAGATCCAAATGGATCAATAACGTGCAGAAGATTGAATCAGCATTCAAAAACCTCCCAACAAAGAAAAGTCCAGGACTAGATGGTTGCACTGGTGAATTATGCTAAATATTTGAAGAATGATGAATACTAATCCTTCCACACTTCAAACAGTGAAGAGGAGGAGACCCCATAAACTCATTTTTCAAGGTCAGCATTCCCTTGGTATCAAAGTAATATGAGCACATTACAAGAAAAGAAAACTACAGGCCAATATCCCTGATGAATATAGATGCAAATTGCCCCCCAAATACCAGCAAATAGAATTTAGCAGAACTTTGAAAGTACAATACACCACAATTAAGTGAGTTGCATCTGTAGGATGCAAGGATATTTCAATACACATAAATAAATAAATGTGATACATCATATTAATAAGATGAAAGATAAAAATCATATGTTCATATCAACAGGCACAGAAAAAGCATTTAACAAACTTCAACTTCAACTCATGACCAAAGCTCCTAACAAATTTGGTCTAGCAGCAACACGCCTCAACACAATGAAGGCTACATAGGACAAGCCTGCAGCTAACACAGAACTAAATAGTGAAAGGTTAAAAGCTTTTTGTTTGCAATGAGGAACAGGACAAGAATGCCAGTTATCGTCACTCCTATTCAACATTGTACTGGAAGTTCTAGGCAGAACAATTGGGCAATAAAAAGAAATGAAAGGCATCTGATTCTGAAAGAAAGAAGTAAAACCATTGTTATTTGCGGATGACATGATTTCATATATGAAAAATCCGAGACGTCAACAAAATACCGATACACCTAATCAATACATTTAGTAATGTTACAAGATACAAAATAAACATAAAATAATCAGTAGAATTTATATCTACTAACAATGAGTTATCTGAAAAAGATATAGGGAAAATAATCACATTTATGTTAGCATCAAAAAACAATAAAACACATGGAAATAAATTTAACAAAGAAGGTGTGAGATCTGTATATTGAACACTATAAGACATTGGTGAAAGAAATTGAAGAGGAGACAAATAAGCAGAAGGATAACCTATGCTCATGGGTTGAAAGAATAAATATTGTTAAAGTATCCATATTACCTAAAACCATCTGTAGATTCAATGCAATCCATATCAAGATTGCAATGATCTTTTATTCTTTTTACTCGAGTAGAAAAATAAATCCTAATATTCATATGAATTTTATAACACAAAAGACCCCACACAGCCAAAGCAATCCTGAGAAAGAAGAATAATAGTGGAAGCATCGCATTTCCTAATATCAAATTATATTACAAAGCTATAGTAATTAAAACAGTATGGTTATGGCCTAAAAATGGAAACATAAACCAATAGAACAGAATCAGGAACCCAGATATAGACTCATGCAGGTAGAGTCAACTAATATTTAGGAAGAGAGCTAATCTAAACTTCTTGGCAATCCAGCTGAGATTTTTAAATGTAAGAATGGAATTCCAAACACGTAACACATTTAGCTATATGACACAAAGTAAATCTATGGGTATGGTAATAAAAAAAGAAAGAAAGAAAAGAAAAGAAAAGAAAAAAGAGAAGGGAAGGGAAGAGAAGAGAAGAGAAGAGAAGAGAAGAGAAGAGAAGAAGAGAAGAAAAGAAAGGGAAAGGAACAGAAGGGAAGGAAGGGAAGGGAAGGGAAGGGAAGGAAAGGAAAGGAAAGGAAAGGAAAGGAAAGGAAAGGAAAGGAAAAAAAGAAAAGACCTCTTCAATAGTGATGCTGGGAAAATTGGATATTCACATGCAAAAGAATGAAACTAGATCCCTACCATACAGCACCCAAAACTTAACTTGAAATGGATTAAAGACTTAAATATTAGACCTCAAACCATAAAACTTTTAGAACAAAACATAGAGATGAGGCTCTTTGACATTGGCATGATTTTTGGATATAACACCTAAAGCAAAAATTTTAAGTGATACTATAACAAAATAAAAAGCTTCTGCACAGCAAAATAAACAGTCGACCAAATGCAGAATGGGGTAAATATTTACAAACCGCACTGTCTGATAGGAAGTTAAAATCTGAAATATATAAAGAACTCTTACAATTCAACAGAAAAAAAAAATCCTATTTAAAAATGGACAAAGAACCTGAAGAAACATTTTCCCAAAGACAACATATAAATGGCCACCAAGTACATGAAAAATTACTCAACATCACTAATCATGAGAGAAATGCAAATTTAAAACACAATGAGATATCACCTGTTAAAAATGGCTATTATCACAAAGATAAGTGATAACAAAGTTTGGTTGAGGATGTAGAGAAGAGGGAACCCTTGGGCACCATCAGTGCGATGTAAATTAGCACAGCCACTGTGAAAAATAGTATAGAGATTCTTCAAAAACTCAGAAACAGAAAGACTGTGTGATCCAGCGAACTCACTTCTGGGTATATTGTCAAAGGAAATGAAATCATATCTTGAAGAGACATCTGCCCCCCAATATTTGTTACAGCATTATTTACAATGGCCAAGACAAGGAAACCTAAGCGTACATTGACCGTCGACAGATGAATGGACAAAGCAAGTGTGATATAGGTACACAATGGATTATTATCCAGCCATACAAAAAGAAGGAAATCCTGCCATTTGTGACAATGTTGGTGGAATTTCAGGGCATCATGCTAAATGAAATAAATCAAACAGAGAAAGCAAATGATGTATTGTCTCACTTCTATGAGGAATCCGAAAACACTCAGCTCAGAAAACAGACGGATGGTTGCCATAGGAGAAGGGGAGAATGGTTGAAGGTGCTCACAAGATACAAACTTCCTGTTACAACGTAAATAAGGTCAAGTGATATAATATACATCATGGTGACCATAATTAACAAACTGTATTGTATATTTGAAAGTTACTAACAGATTAGAACTTAGAAGTTCCCATCACAAGAAAAAAATCTTAATTCTCTTTGATGATGGACGTGTTAATTAAACTGTAGTCATTTTGCGGAGTGCCTGGCTGGCTCAGTCCAGAGAGCATGTGACTCTTGATCTCCAGGTCTTGAGTTTAAGCCCCAGGATGGGGGTAGAGTTTACTTGAAAAAACAAACAAAACAAACAAACAAAAACTGTAATAATTTTGCAATATGTACACATATTCAAATTATTATGTTGCACCGCTTAAACTAATGCAATGCCATATGGCAGTTACCTTTTAAAAAATCTGGAAAATAAAATAAATTAAAAAAATGATACAGTTAAATGAAATGAAATAAAATAAAATAAAATAAAATAAAATAAAATAAAATAAAATAAAAGGCTTCCCTACACTCCGCATTCCAAAAAACAAAATATATATTCACTAGAGTTAGTTGGATGATTGGAAAGTAAACTCAGCCCAAAGGATGAAAGATGTGGTCCGTAAAGCCTGGTCTCATGGGTCAAGGGCTCTAAGGAAATTGCATTTATTCGAAGGTTAGCCAGGTGGCTGTATTAGTATTCTTGGGCTGATATAAAAAATTACCTTAGACTGAAGGCTTAATCAGAAGACAGTTTTTACAAATTTGAAGGCTGGAAATCCAAGATCAAAGTGCTAGAATATTTTGTTTGTGGTTTTCTTGGCTTGCTGATGGTTCCTTCTCACTGTGTCCTCATTTGGTAGAGAGCCAGAGTGCCCTGATCTCTCTTCCTCTTTTTTTTTTTTTTTTTTTTGAGATAGAGACAATGGTGGGGAGGGAGAGAGAGAACAAAAGCGGGCTTAAGGGCAGAGGGAGAAGGAGAGAGAGAAAATCTTAAGCAGGTTCCATGCCGAGTGCAGAGCCCGAGGCGGGGCTCCAGGTGGGGATCATGCCCTGAGCCAAAATCAAGAGTCAGACACCCAACCTGAGTTGCCCAGGTGCCACTCCTCCTCTTCTTATAAGAATACTAATTCCATCAGGGGGTACCTGTCGGAACTGAGGGGACACTATCATTGGATTCATAAAAGCATCTTTCAGACCTGTATTTTTTTTCTTTTTTTAAGACATCACTCTGGACTTACTAATGATTCATGATTTGTTGTGTGTGTATAGGTAAAAGAGGGACATAAACTATGGGTTACTGTGGGGTTATTATGGGGTAAACAATAGAAGCTATGAGTAAAATCATTTAAACAAAACAGACCTCAAAAAGTCTCTGTACATCATCCATTTTCTCTAGTATTTTATTGACAATACACTTAAGATTGCTAAGGAAGATTCAACAAAAAAACCCCATAAATACCAATTGGATTTTAATTATTGTACAAAAATATATAAAATTCCTGCACAGTGCTTAAGGCAATAGCACTATATTTTTGCAATGATTTCTTGGGAATTTTGCCTTGATTTACAAATGTCTTTAGCTCCTTCTTTAGAAGAACCACAGAAAAAAAATACTACAGAAAAAAATTTAAAAGTTTTTAAAACAACTTTAAATGTAGACACTAGAATCAAATCAGTATCTGAATTCTGGACTCTCCTAGTTTTGAGCTCTGTGACGATGGTATACTTATGAAATTGCTCCACACCTCATGTACTCATCTGTTAAATAAGATAATAGTATTTGCTTTGTAGGACTGTAGTGAAGAATAAATATACTGAGAGAGGTAAAACAGCTTCCGATAAGGACTCAATTGATATTTGTTTGATGTAGATGACTATAGGTCAAGGTTGTCTACGACAGTCCTGGTTTTTATCTGTTTTCTAGCTTAGTAAAGAGTATCTTTTTTCTCTTCCCAAAACAAAACATGTAAAATAAATCCAATGGCCATAACCTAGCTATGACTATTATATCCCCCTCCCCTTCCTTCCTACTCCTCTTCATCATCATTATATGTAGAAAGATCTAGATCAAATTTCAAAAAAAAAGAGGCAGAAGAAAACCAAATGAGCAAGTATATTTTCAGTTGTTCCATATACCTAACACTAGGCTAGACAGCATAGGGAATGTCTAAACCTGTTACTAAGTTCTATCAAGTACATACAATTCCAATGAAATAAAGCAACATCATATAAATGAAAGAGTTAAGAAGATTCGGGTAGTAAGTGCTGAGAACTCTGGAAAGACTGTGGACTGGGGAGAATGGAAATCTTCCCTTATGGCTACAGCTGGCAAGATGAGAGGAGAAAGTTTCAAGGACATCGAAGCAATGCCCTCCATCCACTTCCCTTGAGGGAAAAGTTTGCAAAACTACCCATTCATTTGTCTCTTCTTTTGTTTGGTGTCTTATTTTTCCAGTAAGATACAGGAACATATAATGGAAATTGGGAAAGCAAACGAATATTGAGTAAGAAAATAAGACTTCCCTGTAAGAAAGCACATTTACTTTTAGAAAATCAGAGCAGTTGGACTGTTGAAGATTGCGTCTATTTTAAATGTCAGCGCTGGTAAAGAGTAGTGGTGTTTACCTTCGTTCAATTAGCAATTACTGTTTACATTCTCACATTTACCACTAATGTTTCCTTATTACTAAACTAAAATTCCTCCATGAGATACTGTAGAATTTAGACATGTGTGATACGAGGGATAACATAATAAAAACAAAATCCTATTTATCGGGATACTACCCTGGTCTGTCACTCCTATTTTGCTGGATGTTTAACAAACGTGATTTTAGTGCAAGATTTTATGGTCCCAGAATACCCTAGCACTGAAGAATGGGGCGTGGCTCCCCTTATCAGGCTGCAATTAGTTTTCTCTGAGTCAATGTATTGATTTGGAAATTGCTTTTTTATAAGATGTAAAGGGACTGTCTAGAGACTACTGATTCATGTCCCTATCTTTTTATGTTATTTCCTGGCTCATCAGCAGTGGATAAGAAATATGCCATTATGAACATCTTTTCTCAAAAACCGGAAAACCAAAGATGGCCTCAGACACCAAACTTGCCTCTTCAGCCTTTATCAATAAGCCCCTTTGCTCTAACAGCTTACTTTCTTGGTGGAGACAGAATGAGTCATGTTGTAGTGGTAACACAGTTGGATTCTACGAAGTGAGGATGCCTCACTAGTATATAGCCTCCTGCTGGCTACTCCAGGAGGCAATGCCATGAAATGGGGGTTTGGCTGCCACTGTTTTGAGCCTGTGTAGATGTATTCAGGAATAAGACTGAAATTAGGATGGTCTGCATTTGAGTTTTACCCGCATTTTTGACTCAGTGCGTGGCTTAATGTGACCTTCTACCTTTTCATTTTCCAACAATTTCTACACTTTGGGGGCTGTTTTCACCCACTTGTTTGATTCACTACCAAACAATTGCGAGCGAAACAAAGAGACGGGACGGGGCACCTTCAAAATATTTTTTTTTTGTTATGTTCTAGTGTAGACTATAGTTATATTGCAGAATGCATATTTTGAATGAAAGTCTGACTTTTGTGATGCATCCTACCTACCCATCTGTAGATTCTATATCCTTATATATGGTTGGGGTAGTTCCGCTAAAGGCTTTCCTTCCTCTGTCTGCTAACCTAATCAAACATTCACTCTGCTAACAAAGGTGGAACCAGGGAAGCTTTTCTTATATTTCAATCGTCGCTTGAAATCAAAGACACGGCCTCCCCTGGATCATTTGAATGCCTTGTTTACAGTTGTCATTTGCTCTAATGCATGGGTCTTGAATGCTTTGAAAAACATACCAAGCCCTTATATAGAGTAGGGATTTCAGTTTCTGAAATGGAGGCTGCAAATATGTTCCACCCTGTTCATGGCATACACCAAATATGGTTTATAAAGGGTTAGGTTGGCACCATTTGGATATGGCATGGATGCAAAATGTTCCTGAAGCTCCCCATCAAGGATACAATTGTTTCTAAGTTTCAGAGCTGAATGCTTCATTAAATGCTGGAGCATGTGACATAATGGGGTGCCCAGTGGCTAACTTCGTATTTAGCTACCCAAATTCAGAGACAAACACCTTGATGCTCCCCTCAAGTCTCCACAATTAGCCACATTTGTTCATCTTCTCCAGTAAATCTCAGTAGACACAGAAGAACGCAAAGTTTTAATTTGCTAATCACCCAGTTGGATAGGGGCCGTGGGGGGGAGATGCTAATCGTCTGCAGACATCTGTAATGACCCTTGGACAAAACCGAGGAAAACTAAATCAAAGCTTTGACAAGGGCAGGAGAGCGGAAACAGAAGCCCTAATTGTGGCCATGTGAAGCGCACTTTCCCTTTTGTATCTTCTGTAGCACGATTGCACAATCCCGTATAAAGTAACTTTTAGGGACAGAGCCAAAAATGACTTTTTCCATCTTTTAGGATAAATGGTCAAACTGGATCGGTGAAATACGCGAAGAGAGACTGACATTATGGTGCAAATGTGGCAGACAAAGGGGTTTGGGCGAGCTTTTGCCAGTTAATTTTGGCTAACCTGCAGAAAGCCTATTGTCAAGCCAGCCACGCTTCACTGAGTTCCCTTCCACTTTTGTTGCCATGTTTCCTCTTTATGGTTAAGTGAACCTCAAAACAATGGCAAAGAAATATGCACTGAGTCACATATTCTAAGAAATAGACTGTACTCTCTTCAAATCGAAATAACGGCACCTTAATTCTTGGATTTTCCACATTTTCATTGGTAAAGCTCCCATTCGCTTTCTTTGAATCTGTATCAGTTCATGCAGTTCTGCCAAGGGGGGAAGCTTTACGGGACACTGCTACTTTAGCACTTGAAATATTAAGATGAACAGGACAAGCAAAAAGGTAAGCTTGCTTCCTTGCAGTATTTCGAGTGTCTGTTTCTTTGCTGGTGAAGGTTTGCGTTTTCTTGGTTGAGAGAAGTTTTGTTTAATACCCACCCTGTGTCAAATAAACTATTTTTTGTCGCTGTTTTTAATGGCTAAAGCATAGGAGGGGGGGGGAGAAGGAAACTCTAATGCCACTCCACTTACAAAACAAAGTAAAAAGCCACGGGTTTGCACTTAAGTATAGACTACACTGATATAATTGTCAGAGGTGAGTCTCGTGTCCTCAACAAAGCATAACTTACTGAATTTCCTTGCTTCAGAATTTAATTTTTTGGATAGCTCCCAGTGAACTTGTTTTCGAAGATGCAACTCTGTAAGGTAATTTGATCATGGAAAAAAAAATAAGCATGATCTAAATAAGCTTGGTCCAAAATCAAAAGAGCTGCCAATTATGTGACTATTTCCCGATTCTTCTCTGTTGCACTTTCTTGTGATGAAAATAACCCTGATAAAGGGACGTTTTAAAGCACGTTAGTTTAGAATGCCCTCCCCAAACAGCTAAACTTCAGAGATGTCAATTTTTTTTTTCTTTAAATAAAAGTTGCTAAGTCCTCTCAGGGTGGATGGCTGACATTTACAACATCCTATAATTGCCCTTTTCAGATTGTCTCCTGGAGAAAGGATCTAATGGAGGGATGAATCTTTTTACTTTTCTCCCCACAGCAAGTTCTCTGCTTTCAGCCCCCCAAAGTCTCCAGTATTGAGTTTTCTTGCTGGAGTAAAGGCAAGCAACTTTCTCTAAAGCACTTTCTAAAAGCCCTCAGTCAATATCTCAGTGCTGCACCGTCCATGGTCCTGACAGCTCCTCACCCTGTCCCTCACTGTGTTCTATCCTGGGTTTCTCAGCAGGTGTCTCTCCACAGCATCCGGAGTTAGTAGTCTTTTACCATCCCCGGAAAATGCAAAACGCATTGATTTCTCCTGCCCTGTGTTTTCTGCCTACTCATGTAGGAGCAAATGGAGTTCTTAGGTGAGGAACTCACGTGGCAAAACTTTTCACCTTTACAGGCGCTGCACACGCCCATTTCTTTAGATGAACTACAACAACAAGAAAATTGAAACCTAGTCTATCATTAAGTATTTCAGAGGCTGTTTGGGGGTACTTCTGAATTAGGAAATGAAGGGCTTTAAAAAATTCTTAAAGACAAATAAAAGCCATCAAATTCTGATTTTGTAGCAAGTTGCTTTGCTATCCCGGGAGTATATGGCTCGTGAAAAAAATTAATATACAACTGGCAAATAGTTATGAGGACAGCCTCCCAAAGAAGTGTGGCACCCATGTGACCAACTGCATCCACTTCTGAGGGTGAAGAATCCAAATACAACATTCAACAATACCACGCTGGTAGCCTCAGAAAAAGGGTAACACATTGTCTTTCAATTTCATTTGCTAATCTCTCCTAGGAAAGAAGTAGATTTATGTGGAAGTATAAAGGGCTGATGATTTGTTGATGTCATGTTTTGAACTCAGAGGATGTCGCCATAGAATGGCAATTCACTACCCTTTTAAATGCAGAATATAAAAGAAAATAGCGTCATAATGTAATTGTTTGGAAAGGCTTGATAAGACTACAGATACTCACAAATGTATAACAAGTAGGTATTTTTAATGAGTTTACCACGGATATATGTCATGTTTATAAGGATTGGAGAATTCTCTGGTCCATGGATGTGAATAGGTAACTAGGAGGGAAAATTTGCACAAATGATTCATGATTTCTCAGCATGGAATCAGAAATTCAAGGAGTGTCCTGGCAACACTTTTAGTAGCTTTTTAAATGGCTGTTTGCTTTGTAACCTGAAATTCTCTGTTCCCTGATAAGCAAAATGTACTTGAAACATTTGAGCTAAAACTGTTTGATAAACTGTGATCTGTAGCTTTTATTTCTTTCATAGTTTCCAGTGCTATCTGATGGGTATATAAAGTGAAATTTCTAAATAGTACCATGAAAAGGTCTTAGGAAATGTTTGTCCCTCTTTAAGATATATACTGTCCACAAATGTCAGTTACTTTGAAATTTAATCAATAGCCTCTTTGCATTTTAGGAACATTACTTGTATTTCTTTTTCCATGCTTCCTGTATGCAGTGCTCCAGTGTAATTTTGTGAGTGTTGTATGTTTATATTTTGGGATTAATTGAATCCAGAGTGGAAGAAGGAATTGGGGAAGGAACTAGGCTGACAAAAATGTCAATTTTACATTTCAATGGGACATCACCTTAGCTTATAATGGGGAAAAGCATTGCAAACTAATGGAAATGGAAACGAAAATAACGTGAAGACTTGTGCTGTCTGGGTGTGTTCCAGCCTCCTCTGCTCTTAATATCTCACGTGGGTGGTTCATTTTTGGCCCCGGCTCACAATGTACACTCTTTGGTTTTCCAATATTGGACCAGTGTTGATCACCTTACTTTTTTTGACTAGCATTTTAGATTTTGACTGTTTTAATAGATAACTAGGCTAAAATAATAAAATTTAATTTCTTATTTTTTTCAAGTAAAAACAAGACCTGCCATGAAATCAATGTTTTCTTTCTTTCTTTCTTTCTTTCTTTCTTTCTTTCTTTCTTTCTTTCTAAAAATCAACTTAATGAAGCTGGAACTTAGAGGGCATGAATATTGCTTAGTTGACCAGCATTTTATAGGTACGCATGTATTAGTATGAGAGTTTATACAAAGTATTATATGTACACAAAATATTATAAGCAACTCTTATATAATATGCATTTGAGTATGAGGATAGATGGATAGATAGATATACACACAGTTGTGTGTGAGTGTGATAACAGGGTGTCTCTCAAAGTTTCACACATACATTTCCTAAAGTTTTAATAATGATTAAGTACAAAGTAAATGATCCAGACCAAATCTCTATTCAATGTATCTTGTGGGAGATAAATGGACCCTCTGATATTTAATTACAATCATTGGGAATAAAATTAAGCCAGAATGAGTAGGAATGTGTGTTTTGTTTCTTACTTTGCAATTTGTATACAATTTTCCATGGATTTCATCCACTAGCCTATTTTTATAAATTATATGACTATATATTACTGTTAATTTGTTTTTATACATCATGAAAAGATATAAATATTTGGTGATAATGTAATTTCAATATGGATATGAATAAATACCAATGTGGAGAGATGATATAAAGAGAGATTAATGCTGTCATCTCCAAAACCTTACTTATTGCATGGAAACTTTGTTGTGTATAATCTTATTAACACACTCCAATTATACATATGCTTAAATTGCATTAGTTAATAGTGGAATAAAGATTAAGACTTTTCTGAGCTTTGATTTTCTATCATTTAACTTGTGTTATTGATATTACAACATTTAAAGAATCGTGTAGTTTATATTTTTGGTTCTGAATATTCACTTGGGTAAAATATAGTCACTTAAAACTAATCGGGGGAACCCAGCTATTCCCACCATATCCTGAGGGTGTACATGTTTTTCAATAAGTGAAAAGTAATTCCGAAAATCTGCTTTAAGGAACCGGGAATTAAACGGTTAAAATTAACTAAAAAGTAATTTTTGTTTCATGGAAACTGGCTTTCCTGATTTTAACTTTCATATGTATTTTGTCTTTCAAAGAAGGCTTACTCTGTGTAGTATTTAAATGGTCTAATTCATCTGCCTTTAACCTATTGTTCATTTATTTTATTCAATTTATTTTTATAATTATTTTATAATTAAAAGTACTCTCACTCTATGTGAGAGCGTTATAACTTGAGTAAAGCAAACACTAACTCAAAGAACAACATTAACTTTGGACTGAAACTAATCATAGAACATTATAATCTCAGAGCATGATTCCTAAGGAGGCTATTACAGAATGAATAAGTTGATTATGATGGAAATTTCCCTCCTGGTGTCATTCTCGTCCTCACTCGCATACACCGCCATAGAACCTCACTAGCACTCATGTTCTTCAATATTTGCTGGTGTAACAATTCACAATTGCAGTCTCAACAGTGATGGTAACACTCAAATGAAATTGTTCTACATAATTTCATGATATATGAAAGAGATTAAAATAATTGAATTGCTTTAATATATCCCATTAGTGCTTGAGATATCTTGATTCACGTTTTCTTTTTAAGCCATATAAAGGGTGGTTTCTGTCCTAGCAAAGCAGCCTTTCATGAAGTTGGGGGTGGGGTAGAGTGAGTCAAGATGCTGAGAGAGGGAGGGTGTGAGGAGGGAGAGAGGGAGATCAGAAGTGGTCCTGTGTTTGAGGGGAAAGAAACTGATAGTTTCTGGCTCTTTATATGAGCCTGTGGGTTTGGATGCAAAGAAGTCCTACATGCAAAACTTTAATTTTGCATTTAACTATTAATCAAAGTACAAAAAGCCAATTTTAAGAGGGGGAAAAAACCCACTTGTTTCACCCCTTCATATCTGTGTTTGGAGAATAAAAATGTCAAGGAAAAGACAAACTATTTCTCAATCTTTTGAGATTACTTGACAATCTCAGGGGTATTCGCTAACGCATCATACACCTGGGAAAAATTTAGAGCTAAAACAATACATAGTCTTCATTCCAAAAGGGGTCCACAATGGCAGCCTCGACTCCTTTTTCACAGAGAGAGATTACAACTGATTGACTATTTGTTAGGATGATAATTTGGATTTGAAATCAACCCACTGTACCAATATTAGGATGCGATGAATCACATGACATCCAAATGGGACTGAGCACCCAAGGAAATTGAGAAACAATATTGTGTGTCGTAAGTCTTGCTTAATGTGCGGGGGCGGGGTGTGTGTGTGTGTGTGGAGGGGGCGGGGGACGGTAACAAAACCATGATGGGACTCTACTTTTTATGACTTGGCTTAGGAATGTAGACCTGCCTTGGTTACCTGCTGCCAGGATCATGTTGCTTTTATAACACCAAGGACTCTGTCTGGAGACAGTTTGCCAGATCATTCTGACCTAAACTTCAAAGGCGAGGAAGTACTCTCACTCACAGTAAATAAATAGCATTAATAACCCAACCCCCCTCCATGAAGTCATCATGCACAAATGCATCCGATTCTCCCTTTTCTATTTCTAATTCTAATCACTACTCACATGGCCAAAAAAAAAAAAAAAAGTCGTTTTAGAATCCAGCCTCTGTGTGGTAGAAATTGATGAGGCACACATTTGTTTTCTCAAGTGAATATAGTTTTGCCCTTACAATGTTTCTTATAATAATAAGCTTCTACTGAAAAATAAATGAACTCAGGTGAACCCAATGTGGGTGAAGACCACTTTACCTGAGCTTTGCTCTAAGAGATTATTCAGCATTCTGACCGCGATGCGTAACCGTTCGTGGTAAGGCTTCCTGTGTGTGCAGGATGTCCTTCTAGAAATATGAGAAGAGAAGGTCCTCACATCCTTCATTCTAGTCCCTGGACAACCGTACATTTTCCATGATACTCTGAAACCCTTAACGTTCTGCCAGTACCTGAGCACATTTTTCTTTTAAATGAAATTAGACTTGAGACAAACGGGGTAAAAAGAACTCGAGATCACGCCATACAGCAAATAAAGGAATTCCCTTTAAGCCTGCGGTATTGCCACTTACCTTAGCGGTCTTGATTCTCCTTCATCATGGCAGTTGCTTAGGACTTAAAGCCACAGAAAATATAAAATACCTAGGGGACATATTCCAGTACCGTACATTAAATTTGAGGATTTTACATGTGATAAAGTATGTCAGTGTTGCTTAAAGGGAATTCCAGTGATACCTCAGCTTTCTTGGACTTATTATAAATCCTTTGTTGGAATTATTGTGGCTGGTTCAATAATTCAGATTAGCCCTCATGTTTATTAATGCACTACATCTGTGCAAACAACATGTCAAGCAGAGAGTTTATTGTAATTGCCTGAGCAAACAGAACCTGAAAGAAGCAATTTCCAGTTACAATGTGCTATGACAAGTAATGAGGTAATTGGCATTCTGTCCTGATTACTTCCACCTTCTTTTTCATCAGGTCTATATTGTGTGTGATAGATAGTTTTATAAGAAATGAAGGTGTTTGATAATATGGTTCGCTGCCGCTTAAGGTTAGTGATTAAAGACAATCATCATTTTCTCTCAGAGATCTTATTAGCTTGAACATTATTTATTCATATGTGTAAGAATGTGCCCAGGACCCGTCTCCCCGGTGCACTTGCACGCTGTTAAAGTGAGACGGAACCGCCACCGAGTGAATGCCGAGCATGCTCTAGGTTTCCAAGCGTGATGGGACCCAGCAACTTTTGGCGAATGAAATCTTGGCACTAACGGCGCGGGTTAGAATAACGGCTTGGAGCCTGCATCTGTAGCCAGCGTTCACCTGCTTCAGGATAGCAGAAGCAGCATGATCTTTCAGGGCAAGATGGCAAGGTGGTGCCGGATTCTCGTTTCCAGGGTTTTATAACTTTCTGTCGGCTTTATCCTCTGCTTTTTGCCCACAGAGAGGAAAAGGATGGACTGCGTTGCATTTCTAGACCCAACCTTAGGAGTTTATGGAGCGTCAGTCTCAGATTTTTAAAAAGAAAAGGAGAAAAAAAAAAAAAAGCCAGTGAGCAGAAGTTATTTTGGGGAGAAAGGGAAAAAATGCTTTATTTTTGTTTCAAGGGAGTTTTCCCCCCTCAATTTAGAATGTTCGTTCTTGGCACTCTCCATCTGTGGAGGAAAAAAATAAAGTACAGTCCGTTTAGTTGAAGAGAATGTCTTGGGAATGACCCACATTTACTCTCCTTGTTCCATCAGTTCAGTGCTATCTTCGGATGGGTGTTTCCCCAGCTACCTTACCTCCCATGGCTTTCCGGGCTGCCACCTGAGCGCCCTTGCTGCCCACCCTGACCCTGCCGTCAGACCTCTCCTGCACCTCACCCCAAGTGCACATCACAGGGCAGTCCTCATTTGCATGTCTGTGTCTCTGGCCACAGACTGTGAACTCCATGAGGACAAAGCGATTCTTCTGTCCCTGGAGGGGAGGCGGGGTCGGGGTTGGGGGTGGGTAGGGAGCGCAGCCTACGGACAGTGACCTCTACTTTGGAATCGCGCTGTCTGGGATCGAAATTCTAGGTCTGCCCCTCACAAGTGTCAGCGACGCGGACTGGTAGCACAATTTCTCTGAACTGTCATCGCCCCCTTGAAAGCCTATGCAAAATTAAAACAAAAAAAACAAAATTTATTATTGTTGTTTATTTTGAGAGAGACAGTGCGAGTGGCGGAGAGGCAGAGAGGGAGAGAGGGAGGGAGAGACTCCCAAGTGGGTCTCCGTGCTATCAGCGCAGAGCCTGACCTGGGGCTCCATCCTACAACCCTGGGATCGTGACCCGGAGATGAAATCGAGAGTTGGCTGCTTAACGGACTGAGCCCACCCAGGTGCCCCCTCAGGCTCTTAAAACAGTGCCCGGCACGTGTAGACATTCAGTGCATCTTTCACGAGTGGACACGTGTGGATTCGAGAAAATTCCCTCTTCCAGGTTTCGCGCTCTAGAACTGCCGAATATTAACAAGTCAGGCAAAAACAAGCAGGGTGTGAAATTGTATGCACTAGTATTATATATTCTGAATATACTCAAGTTTGTACTTGAGGTTGCTAACAGGAAATGGCGTAAAGGTGGGAGAGGGTGTGTATAAAGAAAAAAAAAAATGTAGCATTTCTGCGGTTTACTCCAGAAGGGCAACCACACGCTCAGAAGCTATGGTGGCCTATCTTGTTACTGTTGAAAAGCTCAGGCAAACTTCAGCAGCTCATGAGCTACCCCCCCCCCCCATTATGGCCCCGCCATTAACAAGACCACAGGTTGCACAACATTCGAGTCTTCTCGTGGAGAAGGAACCTCACATCTACACCTGGCACAGAGGTGTAACACAATCACCACTCTGAGGAGTGAATGAAGCTTTGTATGAAAATCGCATTCAAATATCCACTGGTCAGCGACCGATGACAATCTGGATCTTCTGACAGGAGGGGCCCCGTCGAACCACCAGCAATAAAGACTAATTCGTTTGCACCGTTCAGTACCAACCTAAGGGCTTGAATCCCTCGGCATGCCTTTTTATTTGTCCTAAAATGCAAATAACTTTGCAAAAAGAAAAGGAGGAGGAATCAAGCCTGCCTCGGGAGGTAGAGAGACAGAAAATTGGAGGCAGTTTACAGGAAGAGCCTGTAAGACCACAACAAAGCGGTAAGGAGGCCAGGCATGGTTACGGACAGCAAGAAACCACGCCTGCGCACAGCACTCTCAGCTGTGCGCTTGAACCTTCTTTTCAATTCCTTTGTCTTGTTTGTCTTTCTTTTATCAATATTTTTTTGAAATTTTGTTATGCGCTAAACCCAGTGCCTTGCAAGCTTAGCTGCTTAGTCCAGAGCGGTCCAAAGAATGGATAGATGGATGGGTAAATAGATAAAGGCTGTGCCAGATATTTGTATGTGGATATCTTATTGTTACAAAAGACACCCAGAGAGAAAAGTCCAGAGCTGTGTTTCAAGATACCACCCATCACCATGTGCTCTTTTCTTCATGCGCACGCTCTCTGATGAAGGATGATGATAGGCACCTAATTTGGAGATTGCAAACCTAAAAGGATTCTTTCCCTCACTACTGCAGGAGTGGTAGCTGAAATGGAACTTTCCGCGCCCCCCTTCCCTCCCTACCCCATGAAGAAAATGCTCAGCTGAGCTTTCCCAGTCTAGAAATGGAAAACCAAACGTGGAGCCCCTGACTCTTGTCTGAGGAAGCAGAGGGGGGTCTCCACAGAACTGGAGCTAACCCGTGCTCCATTTTTCAAAATCTCTGAGAATATGTGATGCATGAGGTGGCGGGACCAATGGAAAGTCTAGAAAACTGTGCCAATTTAGATAGATTTGGTTAGATTTAGTAAAGAGTTGTATTAAATATTTTGATAAGGTGAAACTATCAGCCCAGATGATGTGGCTAACACTAAGTGCCTCCCAGAGGAGAGGGACTCAAAAGAAAGGGAGGGTTGAATGAACTAATTACTTAATTAAGAAACGGAGTGGGCCGAAATGTCCCGGGCAAAAGGTGGGGTCATGGTCAAGCGTGGTATCTAGCATTTCTTTACAGCCTACTGTGTATTGAAATGTTATGTTTGCACGTGGTAAAATGTTAATTCTCGCATAAAGCCCTGAAAATTTTGAGGCTAAGAAGGTCACAGATGGAAAAGGTCTTTCACCATCCCCAAAGTCCATGAATTTTCCAGCATTCTGCATTTCCACTTTGGAGGTGTGTTGGAACACTAGAGGAATAGCTGGTCTGTATATAAAGGAAAAGGAGAAGCGAAAGCAACAATAGCTGAGTTTCTACAGAGGCCTTGCCCACCCCAACCCTCCGCGGGGATCTGAGGAGGGGCCGCGGTGCAAGGTGCAGAGGTGAGCCTTGGCGGGGCTTTTGCTGGAAAGAGACTTTGACAAAGGTAGTGCCGCAGCTCAGCGGGGCTTGAGTGCAGGGAGCTTGAAAGCAGAGATCCAATGATCCCAAAATAAAGGAAGTGAGCGAGAGGCCAGGAACACAAAGAAACGTGACCTCGCCTAGAAGTAGCTCTGTAGCAAGAAAGGACACAAACTTGACCTCACGGATCCTGAGGCTGGTATTGATCAGAAAAAGGTCCGCAGCCTCTGGAATGGGCTGCCGTTTGAGCTCAGTGGGCCACTAAGTGCAGCAACGAGTCTGAAAAGACACAGGCTGCCATTGATTATAAGAAACATGCTGGGTGGCACGGCTCGTTGCAAATTTGGTGGAATTTGAATTAATTTCTGCAGAAAGAACAGCTTAAAAGGGAATTGTACCCATCCCACGTGCACAAAAATTGCTTGAAGAAAAACTTGAAAGATTTTCTAGACATAGAATTTTAAAGGACAATAGAATAAGGATACATTTTCTTGGTTCGAATTTCTAAGCACTTGATTCAGCTAAAGAATGAGTAAAAACATTAGCACTGGCTAATGTCTGCAATAGTGAAATCATGAACTAAAATTGTATGTATAGCTTGGAATTCTTCTTTCATTAAAGGCTTTAGTTGACTGTGACTAAGTAAAAAGTAGTTTTAAATATATTTTAATTGGATATTAAGATCCACTGAATGCTTTGAATGCTCACGTGAACAATCAAGAAGTTTCTCTGAAGAAGATTAGCTTTGGCCAAAAGTGTATATACTAGGAAATTACTAAAAATTCTGTTCTAACAAGAGCATTCCCTGTTTATAAATGCTGCACTATTGAAGATGGCAGCATATAGATTCACCAAAAAAAAGAATATGGTGAAAAAAATACCGATATAGATAAGCAGGCCTATCCAAAAATCTATAGCCAAGGAACTGAATTGCCAAAATCAAAGGTCTGTTTTAATTGCTTCCTACTTTTTCCTTTGCTCTTTTAGTCATGCAAAGAAATATATGTTGGCACATCAGGAAGTTTGCTACATGACAATAATGAGATTAACTCTCATCTACTCTCTGTCTCACGCATTCTTTTTTGTTTGTTTGTTTGTTTCATTCGTTTTTATATGTCTGCATAGTCCAAGCGTCCTACCGAATGTATTTTCTTCCTCATTCTCAAATGATCTCATCATATTTTCACACCCACTACCTTAGTAAGTCATCGTTTCTTCTCTGGAGTTCTGGCAGCCTTCTGACTAAACTAACTAAACTACCCTCAGAAGCGAAGAAAGGAATGACAATAAAAGATGGCGTGGAACTTTGAATTCCACACAATTCAGTGTGTCTGGAAGAGGAAGACAAGTGGGCTGGTGGACACAGCGATCCCTGCAGAGGTAGGAGGTGGTTAAGTGACCAAGTGTTGTGCTGGTGGAGTTAAGGAGTTTAAGTTCTGTTTTTGGACAGTATATGAGAACACTGAAGATTTTATCCTCAAAAAGGATGAGATTTTGCCACTTGTGACAACATCGATGGCTGAAGACAGTATCATGCTAAGTGTAATAGGTTGGACAGAGAAAGACAAATACCATATGACTTCACTTATATGTGGAATCGAAAGCACAAAACAAACAACTAAACACACACACACACACACACACACACACACACACACACACACACAGCAGAATCAAACCCATAAATTCAGAGAACAGGCTGATGGTTGCCAGAGGGGAGGGGGTGGGTGATGGGCAAAATGAGTGAAGGGGGAGTGGAAGATACAAGCTTCCACTTATGGAATGAATAAGTCCCAGGAATGAAAGGCACAGCGTAGGAAATACAGTCAGTGGCATTATAACTGCATTGCATGGTGAGAGATGAGAGCTGGCTGTAGTTGGGGCAAGCATACAGTAATGCATCGAGTTCTTGAATCATTGTGTTTTGACACCTGAAACCAACGTGACGCAGTGGGTCATCTATGCTTCGATTAAAACATACTAAAAACATAAAGAGAATGTTCTCACTTGAAAACAACAATAAAACACTGAGGTTTTTTAAACACAGGAGTGGAATTATGCGACCTACGTTTTAGGAAGTTCACATGGCAGATTTCTGGTTGCATGAAGGACTGTTTAATTTATGAAGTGCCATACCAACTCAAGGTATGGTTGGTATTAACGTATTTTCCTCACTATTCCTGTCTGTTGAAGTGAGGCACGCTGTCCTTTATTTTATTCCATTGTGCGTTATTAGATTTCATTGTGGTGTTTCTCATACATTGCGTATACTAGGTGGGCAAAATAAAAACGAAGATCCTTACCTCCCATGAGTATCAGTCAGTATGAATTAAAAATCAAATGCAAAAGGGAACACTACATTTCTGGAACACTACATTTCTAGAAGAAAGTATAGACTACCATTAGGTGTGCAGAGTGAGTAAGTTCACATATACGGTATAAGAGGCACTAACTTACATTACATTCAAATCAGGAACCTCTATACATTAAAAGGATGAACATAAGAAAGTGAAAAGAAAAGAGTGGATTGTAGATACATCTGCTAATATCTCAGAATATCTGAAGAATTCTCTTGAATTCGCATAAAAAATTCATAGAAAAATAAAAGAAGGTAATAGATATTTCAAAGCAGAAGAAACATGAAGAATCAATAAGCATATGTAAAGACTTTTGATCTTCTTAATAATAGGGTAAATTAAGTCACAAAGAGATACAATTTACAACCACCAGATTGTCAAGAAAAAAAAAATTAAAAGTGTAATAATGCCAAATGTTGGCAAGGATATGGAAAAGCCAGAAATTCTAAATGCTGCCAGTGGGAGTGAAAATTGGCATAACCTCTATGGAAACAAATTGGCATTATCAAGTTAACTCCAACACATGCATGAATTAGCATGCAAGAAAATGTTTACACCAACATTGTTTGTGAGACCAAAAATAACTAACTCATTCGCTGAATAAATAAATGCATAGATTTTCTATAACTACATAATGAAATACAATATAGCAGCGAAAACGAGTGAACTAGAGCCGCATGCCCCAAGATGAGTCTCAGATAAGGTGTTGAAAAAATTCGCAAGTTACAAACTATACCTCATTTACGAAAGGCAATCAGTGAATAACATCTTTTACAACTTCAGAAATAAAAGAATCCATTACTTAGGGATATCTCCAGAGATCACCAATCCATAAAGGCATACAATTGTTACTATTAACTTAAGATGATTAACAATGATTGAAATTATTAATTTACATTTAATGTTTACTTCCCGGGCAGAAGCGAGTTTGGGAATTGGTAAGGAAGGGCTATGAGGTCATCAGCGGTAATGATAAGTTTCACTTTCTAAAGTTGAGTATTTTATTATTGTGTTTCATAAATTACGTATATGGCGTCTATATTCTTATGCATAGACCAAATTCCTCCCAGTAAAACAGAGAAGAGTAAATAATTTATTTACAATGTAGAAAAAAGTGAGTCAATGAGCGATGTCAGCCTTGCTATCTGATAAGGTAGTGTCATCACAGTTTAATCTGAGATATGGAAACACGTCTAAGAGTTTATGTTTCAAATTACGAGCAAATTCTCAATGATCTGCCTCATCACCTCCATCTGTCCACCATTATCCGAGTGTTCTTGCAGCACCTAGTACATGGCTGTACCACAACACTGTCAAAACTATGTTCCCGGATTTCACTTTGACCATTATTACATTGTCAATTCCTGGCACATGGTTGTACCTAATCCACATTGATCAGATTCATGGATGAATGATGGCCTTCAACTAAATTGTGACCCTATCCGAACTTAAAAGGTCTTTTAGCTCTTCACAAATACTCTTTTCTGTATTTCCTAAGACTTATCAGTTCTAAGTATTACTATTCTGATTAAAACAGTAAGAGTAAGGCATTTAGACGCCGTGCAAACAGGTTATATTTGAAAGTGTTTGTGACTCAGTGTCTTCATATCATGTTATGTGTTAATGTAATCACAATAAATAAAATAAGCTTAGGGGCACCTGGGTGGCTCAATCAGTTGAGTGTCCAATTTTGACTCAAGTCATGATCTCATGGTTTGTGAGTTTGAGCCCCACATCAGGCTCACTGATGTCAGGGGCACAAAGCCTGCTTCGGATCCTCTCTGCCCCTATCTCTGCCACATTTTTTTAAAAAGCTTAAAATGAGAAAAAAAAATGGGATCTTAAAATTTCCCTTAAATAAATTTAATGCAGTTTATTTTCTGCAGGTAAGTGTAGTTCTAAATGACATAAGTTATTAATTATGGCTAATTGAACTCTGAAAATTAAGGTATCCTCTCCCACTGTAGAGAAAAGTCTTAAGATCACAATACCGGGGGATAAAAAAAATGTTATTAGCTTACTCAAGTTCACATCACCTTAATTGGAGTGTTTGGCTGACTGTGGTCCATATAAGGGGTCGCCAGGCACTGGGTGAGGGAAGTTTGGAGCCATTTTCAGCAGTCACAGAGGTCATAGCCAATAACGATCATGAATAAAGAGATAAAAGCCTGTGGTGTTAGTCACCTGGCTTCAGACCTGATGCATTTGCAGCTGTCCTCTACAATTTTAAACAGGGCTACCATTTCAGTTAAGTGTATTTAATGCTTTCCAAATCAAGGAATTATCAGTACTTCCAAGATCCCAGACAATTCCACCAAGCCTGGAATACATAATAGGCTGTGTGTCAACAGGAAAACATAGCCCAGTCTTCTTGTGTAGGGATGCAAAAATTATCATGGAGATCATGAAAATTAGGCAATTCCCCTAAAGTAATCTTTATGGTGATTCGAAAATTAAGAGATAGCCTATAAATATTCCCTTCAGGTAAGGGTGTAGGTTGTCACAGCTCTTTGTAAAATCATCGAAACATTAAAAACCAAAAAAAAAAGAAAATCAATCTTTTAATCTTTCACTTATTACTTGATATCAGTAAGGCAATAACTTTCTTTCCTTCTCTCTCTCTCTTGTCTTTCTCCTCCTTCTCCTCCTCCTCCTCCTCCTCCTCCTCCTCCTCCTCCTCCTTTTCCTCCTCCTCCTCCTCCTCCTTTTCCTCCTCTTCCTCCTCCTCCTCCTCGTCCTCCTCGTCCTCCTCCTCCTCCTCCTCTTCTTCTTCTTCTTCTTCTTCTTCTTCTTCTTCTTCTTCTTCTTCTTCTTCTTCTCTCCTCCTCCTTCTCCTTCTCCTTCTTCTCCTTTCTCAAAAAATTTAATTGATTAGTTCTGTTGGGTTGTGTTCACATTGCCTGATGGAAGGAAACAAAGATGAAGAGGAGAATAGGGGGATATTGATAAGCACATGGAATTTCTTAGAAAATATCTAAGAGGAAATATACTTTCCAATGAGTTGTAAAATGAGAGGCATGGCTATTCACGTAAGCGTCCACTGGAAGACATCAAGCAGGTGGGGGAAGGAGGCAGGGAGCTGCTAGAACATCATCTGTGCTCACATGTGCACCGACAGCTGGATTAGTGGGAGATCAAGAGAACACATGTCTGCAGAAGAGACTGAGCAAGTACATCAACATGACCTGTAGACCCATGTGCCCCATTTGAAGAAACTCATTTGCAAATCCCTCAATAGTTTCATGCCTTCCTAAGGCGTTAAAATGCTCCATTCAGGATATAGAGGTCAAGGAGGGAATCCAGGTGGAAAGCATGTGCCAAGATCTTTTGATCATTTGATCATTTCTGATAAAGAAATAAGAATCACTGGTGATCGCATTTAAAACATTAAAACTATATCAAAGCTTCAAATACCCCTTTATCTAAAACTGTAGGTCATTGTAACGAATTAAAATAATCCTTACATTTAAAATGTGTTTCTCGTTTAAGGATTTCTACAATTTTATAATATGTAATGTATACTAAGCACTTTGGCAATCTTTACTCTTTAACATTTCTAGACATGTGACTTGATTAAAAATGGGATAACATCATCCAAAAAAAATCTTTATTGTGTACCTACCAGGTGCATGGCACTTTGCTGAGACAGAATTTACTACTATTTATAGTGTGATATTGCATATAATATATTTTTAAAGTCCACAGATAACTATGCTGCCTGCCTGTGTTGTCAATAATAGAAGTTCATGACATTTGATTTGAGTCTTTGTAAGAGGCAATGTTATTCTGATTTAATAGCTTCCATCTGTTCTTCTCATTTTCATTGCTCCTTTTACAGTTTCCAAATTCCACCCTGTACCCTCCAGGGAAATTTTCTCAAGCATTGATTCTATTCATCTATGAATTGGAGGAGGGGGGAGCGTACTTCTGCAGCCTTATGGTTTTGTTTATTGATCTTGATTGTTAGGCAACTTGTTGACATGCACACTCTTGCTTTTCTATTTCTTTTATACATATATATATATATTTAATTATATATCTTGTATAATAAGATTATATATAATTATTATATTATATATTATTATTATATATATTATATATATATATAATATTAGTGTTGGTTAAGTGCTTGGTGTAATTGCAAACACTTAATTTCAGAACAATATGTAGTGTTGCGATATTCCCTTACAAAGTTAAATAGAGGAATGTTTCATGAACAAAGATGCATGGAAAAGAGACCCCTCTTATGTTATGAACAGATCACTGAGTAATACCTGTTTACTACTATAAAACAAAAATACATGTTTAAACGTATTGTTTAAAATACAAGGATGTGAATGTAAAGCTTCATTTAAAATTATTACAATGTATTTCAACATCAGTCAAATATTAGCCACTGTTAACACAGATATTACACATTTGGGAAATCTCATGAGCATATGAGTCTCATGTAGCATTATTTTCAACCCTTTCTTTTATAAATAGGTATCGTATTCAACTAAAAATGGATAAGAAATAAGTGTAGTTCTATTTTGACATTATATGCCATCCAATTTCAGGCTAGATCTCTGAAGTCAAAAACTGAATGTACAATATTTTTACTGTACCCTAGCAAAGGCTTTACAAATGTGTTCATCTTCATACAGTTAAGAAGGAAAGTAAAAGATGATAACTAATATTTCACAATCACCCATGATGCTCATGACATAAAACTAATCACATCTGCTTTATCATTCGTTTTTTGAGAAGCAGTGCTTTATGATGTCTTGATGCTGAAATGTTTCAGGTTTCAATATAAAAATCTCAGATGGAAAGATATATAGATATATTTCATATTAATAATAAAAAGTGCCACTAATCTAAAACTTTAGTGAAGCATTTCCCATATTTATTGGCTACAGAGTAGGGTTGATATTTTCAGACACACATTTCAGGGAGATTCACCTTAATCCAAAAGGAAATGTGCCCAATGTATGAAATCAACTGAGTTTAAGGTGGTAGGAGCTGCCTTTGCAGAATCATGGAAGAACCATAGATGATGCCTATGGAGACCTGGACTTTGAAGTTTCCTGTTGGGTTTCTCTGAATGCCATTTTCATTCCTGACATTGAGTCCAGCCTGGCCTGAAGGCCTTTCATCCCAGTCTTCTAGACTGTGACAATAAATCGTTGTGCAACTTTGCACCAGTCAATTTACCCATGCTTTGACTCCTTCACCTAAACACTTCTTTTCAGCTGAGAATTTCCAAATTTGTAATCAAATTAATGCTTTGTCTTTTATTTTGCAGTAGGTTCCATTTTAATTTCAGATGATTCTTCTCTAGATATCTCAATTAAATAACATAATTCTCCTATCAAACCATCACGGCCACGTCTAATCCCATATGCTCTATAATACCCCTACTTGTGTTTCTACTTCCTTGCTCTGCAATTATTTACCATATGTACCAAACTAGCTTATTTCATATATATGCTTGCCTTTGTCACCAACTGAACTAGATTTAAAATAAAAACAATTTTTATCTTTTTATTTTTATTTATTTTTAATTTTTTTTAATGTTTATTTATTTTTGAGACAGAGAGAGACAGAGCATGAATGGGGGAGGGTCAGAGAGAGAGGGAGACACAGAATCTGAAGCAGGCTCCAGGCTCTGAGCTGTCAGCACAGAGCCCGACGCGGGGCTTGAACTCACGGACCGTGAGATCATGACCTAAGCCTGTTGGACGCTTAACCGACTGAGCCACCCAGGTGCCCCTAAAAACAATTTTTAAAGTTTTATTTATTTATTTTTAGACACACACACACACACACACACACACACGCAGCGTGAGCAGGGGAGGGGCAGAGAGAAGAAGAGACAGAATCCCAAGCAGGCTCCAAGCTGTCAGTAGCACCCAACGTGGGGCTTGAACTTACGAACTGCGGCATCATGACCTGAGCCAAAATCGAGAGTTGGACGCTTAACCCAACTGAGCCACCCAGCTAATTACCCCTAATTACCTAGATTTTAAGTTCTTTGGTAGCAGATGTGTCATTTTCTCCTCAAAACAAAAGGCAGGGTGCCGTATACATAGTAGGTTTTAGATACTTGTTTACTGCAATGAAGCTCTAAAATAATCATTGATGTCTGCATTTATGAATGTATTCATTCATTCATTCACCAACTGGTAGGAAGACCTAGTATGTGCTCACCATAGAGAAAGATGCTTGAGATATAAAACATATGCAACACAAAGTCCAGAGAATCAGAAGGGATTCTTGAACGGTAACATAAAGTTTGGGGCTATATCTCCTGAAAAAATGAGAATATCATTCTAAAATAAAAGCTATCATAAGATTCAATGAAATGTGTATACTTAGGGCCCCTCAAATGATTTCACACCTCAGCAACTCCTACAGGTTAGCCCTGATTAATTACTCAAGTAGAGTCTCTATTAAATGATCAGTTATTTGGGGACATCTGGGTAGCTCAGTCAGTTAAGTGTCTGACTCTTGGTTTCAGCTCAGGTCGTGGCCTCCCAATTCATGAATTTGAGACCCATACTGGGGTGTGCTGACAGTGTGGACCAGCTTGGGATTCTTTCTCTCTCTCTCTCTGTCTCTCTCTCTCTCTCTTTTTCTCTCTCTCTGTCTCCCTCTGCCCCTCTGCTGCTCATGTTCTCTCTTTCTCTCTCTCTCAACATAAATAAGTAAACTTTAAACAATAATCAGTTATTTCACACATTTTCAAAAAATGTTTTTTAAATTCAATAATGGATTTCTCTAAAGTGTTGAAGGTTTTTCTTTCTTTACACTAGCATGCCTTTAAACAATGGTTTTCTTTCCTTTTTTTTGTTTATTAGTCATTTTTGTGGTAAATATTGATGATTTAATTTCTCTACCTTAAAACAATTTTTCTTCTTTCTCTAGGGTAGGTGTTTTATATGCTCTGCTTTAAGCTAATTGACTCGTGCGTTGTGCCTGGGCGTGGAGTGTGTGTTTCCTCCGACCCACTGTTGAGTTATCCATTAAAATACTATTGTCCAGGGGCGCCTGGGTGGCTTGTCGGTTGAGCGTCCGACTTTGGCTCAGGTCATGATCTCACAGTCTGTGGGTTTGAGCCCCGCGTTGGGCTCTGTGCTGACAGCTCAGAGCCTGGAGCCTGCTTCCGATTCTGTGTCTCCCTCTCTCTCTGGCCCTCCCCTGCTCATGTTCTGTCTCTCTCTGTCGCAAAAATAAATAAAAACATTAAAAAAAATACTATTGTCCATTCTATCCCCAAACAAACCCAATTAAATGTATTATAAAGGCCTTTACCTTCAAAACTCACCTACAGTACAAGCCTAGAATATTGAGGTGATTTGTTACATGACAAAACCATAGTCATTGCTGTCTAATATTGACCACAATTCTCAAAGTTCCATCAGTTTTCCAGCTTATTCATATTTTGTTTCTTTTTTCTGGATTGCATTTTATGAACTTAAATGCAATTTTATTTATTTAGAGATTTTTAAAACTTTACTTAGTTCCATTGAATGTTTATTGCCAGTATTAGTAACACATTCAAATTTGAAATTCTAGTACACGTTTTCCTGTCATTCTCATGATATTTTCAAACAGGAAATGGATAATCATTTCAATAAAGTATCAATTGCTTTGCCTTTCTACTGGAAAATCTACTCTCCACTTCAACATTATAGTATTTTTTGAGTGTGGTGTTTTATGTCACTAAGTCAATTAGAATAAAATTTGTGCGATAATATATTTATGAGTCAGCATTTAAAAAGTACATATTCATTCATTTCACAGTTAACTTTAGGACTTGCCAGAAATAACGGCCGTTCTTGAAGGCTGTTACACATTATGTCTTATTTGTAGGCTGTGTTTAAAATCAAATTCTTATCTTTTTCTTAGAGGTAAGTAAAATCCACTTTTTTTATTTGTAAGTAAAATCCAGTTTTTTTACTGGAAGCAAACCAATGCTACTTGATTTTTCCCCCAGCTGACTCGTTCAGTACCCTTCATTCTAACACTTTGTTCTCTGAATGAATTTCTATGATTATTTGCTAGAAGTTTTTTTTTTTTTTTTCCTGGAGAGAGATGCCTTACAGCCTTAAATATTGAAATGCACTAAAGCATACAAAAACCTGGAGATGTGATGGGAGAGGCTGAGAAGAATTCCATACAGGATGACCTTCACATTTGGATAGCAAACTCTTGTAAAACATCTTTCTTTTTCTCAGTCATCTATTCACAAATACTTGTCTCTACACATATTTTCAAACCTTTTATGCTAACAAAGACTGATGAAGCTAAAGCATTTGTAACAGGTTTTAGCGTTACAAACTTGAATTCAGTCACAAGAATCTTCATGAAGGGGAAAAAAAAAGACAGTGAGTTTGAATCTCCCAAAGTATTATCAAATCCATATAAGCAAACAATGATGATATTAACTATGCACTATATTACTAAAGCATAACATGGAGGACAATAGGAACTTCAAGGCTCTTATGATCAAAATACAGTAACATAAACAAGTGTAAGCACCAATAAACAGATAGTCTATGGCTTGATATTCATGATACGAATATTTATGGTATTTATTGGAGAAATTTTGACCTTTCCAGAATATCCTACAATTAAGGAATTGTGATGTGCAGGATTTTAAGCTAACGTTTACAACAGAATTCCAATCTATGCAAAAGTATTGTTAAAATGGTCTATATTAATAATACACAAATGCTGATCTCCTTTGCAAAACATTCCAGGAGAGTTCCAATGCCCATGTCGTCAGGTTTTATGAATAGTAAATTACCTTCGTGTCCTTTCCACCTCCAGTGCCAGTAGCCATAATCCGTAAGCAAACATTTACCCGACCAATAACCCTCTATAGTTGTCCAACCTTGAAGTAAAAGAACAATCTTCCCTATGTGTTTACTGGTGACAAGATGGCAAATGGTTTGGCCAGTGACTCAACTGACATACTAATGACTATTTGTGAGTAGACTGAGAATGGGGCATATGTTCTGTTGACTATGGCTGAAGGGGATAGAGAAGTGAGGTTCCTGCAAATAAACCTGTCTTTGAGGCAAGGAGAAGAAAGAAGGTGACTGAGTAGGTTGGCATTGAAGTCACTCACCTGTTGTGATCAGCACTGACTGGAACATTTTCTAGAACTCTGTTCACTGTTTTCCAGTTGAATTTTCAAAGAGTTTTTTAAGAAACAGAACCTCACATCTTAATATGACGATCCAAAATGTGACATGCTGTTTCTCAGTTGTATTTAAAGAGCATCCGATCACAAGGGGGCCTTGTAATCTGTGGGTTCTCTCTCTCTCTCTCTCTCTCTCTCTCTCTCTCTCTCTCTCTCTCTCTGTCTCTCTCTCTGTCTCTCTCTCTCTCTCCCTCTCTCATACACACATAAGGACATGCACACACAGGCACACACACACACATTCTTCCTCTCTGCCCTTCAGACTCCCAGCCGCAAAACATCTGCATCTGTTACTTTCTAGAAACATTTTACATATTCCAGTCACTTTTGTTAGGCTTTTGTGTTTCTTAGTTGCCACAATTTCCCCTTCTTTTAGCCACAACCCCAGGCACTTCCTACTAGGGAATGACACCAAACAACATGTCAAGAGCCTTTCAAAATTGCTGCCAGACTTTAGTGACATTCTTACAGCATATGGAGTACCGATGTGCTGAAAATATGGCAGAAAACTACCTGATGCTTACCGTGTCAGGAAGTTCCAGTCTGATGGAGGGTTCTGGTTCAGATTTGCAACATAAACAGGACTTTAACTGTTTTTAACAAAGCATCTAAGTAAAAGTTACCAAGAATGTCTTTTTCAATCAGTTCTTTCTTCCAGCCCCCACCCTCCAAGCTCTGTCAATAGAAAAGGAAATAGTAAGATAAAATAAAAACTAAAACGATTCCTAAGGGATCTTGGCTAATAGAATAATTTAGTTATAATTTAAATATGTTGTCTGCTATATCAAGACAACATTATGTGAGAGCTAAGTTGTCTTTCATGTGAAACAAAACTCAAACTCAAATTGAAAAAGAAAAAAAAAAGGAGTTAGGAAACTCAGGAGATAGCCCTTCAGAAAAATATGTAGTAAAATAATTATGTGCTTAATAGGGATACACCTTTTAACTTGTTAATGAATTAGTATTTTTTTAATAATATGCATAGCATACACATAATATATATGAATTCATATTCATACATATATGTGTGTATACATCACTTTAACAGTTTTTATTATTATATTTGAAAATTACAGTAATATCTATACCGGTTTAGAATAATATCATACACAACAGTTTGGGGCAGATGTGTTATTTCATGATTTCCAGATGGAGATAAGTTTGTTCCACTGACTCTATATTTCTGAAATTGAAATTTAATATCTTTTATGGCAAAAAGAACATAAAGACTGAAACAAATAATATTAGAGAACGACACAAGTGTCTACACCTGGTCCTTGGAATTCAGTTTTATTATAGATTTAAATCAATAACCTTTCAAAAAGGGCTTGCTATATTAATACAGTCATTTAAAAAATATTTCAGGCAGTCTTTTTGTTTATAATATAGTTTTTGACATTAAAAGCTGTTCATTTTAATAGGTATTGAGTCCTTGAGCAAGTTCCTGAAGTGCATAAAGCCTTGGCTTTCACAAAACACATAATAGGATATATTTCATAAAGTTTTCTTATGAACTAAAGAAGATAATGCATATACATGTATTTAAATTTTTTTAATGTTTGTTTATTTTTGAAAGAGATAGAGCGCAATCAGAGGAAGGGCAGAGACAGAGGGAGACACAGAATCGGAAGCAGGCTCCAGGCTCTGAGCTGTCATGTCAGTACAGAGCCTGATGTGGGGCTTGAACTCATGAACCATGAGATCACAGCCTGAGCTGAAATCAGGCGCTTAACCGACTGAGCCACCCAGGTGCCCCATACATATAAATCTAATAGCACAATTGCAGCATGTGGTAAATGCTCAAAAATATGTCAAGTTATGTTACTTCAAATGTTTGCTACATATTATTGATAGAGTTCTGCCTGAAACAAGTTTTTGAATGGATGTTAACTTTTAAGTATTTCTATGGCAAACAATGATTGGATGGATTATTGGAATGTTATCTTCTCTCTCATTCATGTAGGATTACCCTCAAATCCTATTTAAACATCTATAGCGTTCCTAAAGCTGGTCTATGCAAGGCTTTGCCCTCCTTCCCAAAGCTTAATTAGCCAAATTTACCTTACTTTGAGCGTTCTGGTCAAATCTGCAGTTGGCCTCATCTACCTTTTGAATCTGTTCCCTATTAATTTTTAATAGAAGCCTTTCCCTCCAGAGGTATACTTTTAATCTTCATTTTAGAATGTCACTATTTCCAAGCAGTTATTTCAAACCTTCAAGAAAAAAAAAAGTTCCCATCGTATATAAATTGCACTAGCCCAGAAAGAAATGAAAATTTTAACAGCCATCATTTGTAAACTTACTGTTTAACCATGATACTAAAAATTGACCAGAAAAAAAATCTGAAAAAAGCCGAGAACAAACTGTATTGATAAAAATACATTTTAAATAAAATATTAGTGATAAAGTATAATACATTAAAAGATTAAAACCTCATTGGGAGTATAATTTATTTAGGAAACAGAAAGATTTATCGTAGGCTACTGTTAAAAACATTAATTCCATAATCAGACTGAAAAGAACTATATCCATAGTTATTTCAAAGGTATAAAAATCCATCCCAAATTTTTAAAATTAAAAATAAAATCATGCAAATATTACCTACACCTATATCTGGAGTAGAAGGACATGTTCTTGACCTGAAGGGTAAGTATTTCAAACTAAAACATTGTATATATATATGCAATGAAGAAGAGAGGAAGACACACACACACACACACACACACACACACACACTCACACACAGAGAAAGAGAGAGGGAGGGAGGGAGGGAGGGAGGGAGAAGGAGATTACATTAGGAACAAATGATGGATGCCTATTATCAATTTTTACAATTGCAATATGACATATGAACTAATGAGGAATATGAGCGTTGTGAAGAAGAAGGAAATTTTTCATTATTTACAGACATTTTCTTCATCCATTAGAAATACTCAGGAGAATCAAAAGCAAAAACATATATAAAATTAAATTAACAAAAGAGTTCAATAAGAAGACTGGCCACTAAAAAATAAATGAAAAGTCAATAGGTTTTCTAAAATGAATTGGAGTTTGCCACGGAGGAAAATTCCATTCAAGCCTATTATTAAATACGGAACATACTGGGATTGTTTATACAAAAACCTACAAATATTTGCTGAGGTATATAAAATATAATGACCAGTGACAAAACCATTCGTAAGAATAGTTAAAGCAGAATAACAGAGCTACTGGTTTGTTCCAAGTTAATGAATCTCTCTGCTACTTGACATAGAAAGATAAAGATCAAGGTAGGAAGGTTCTGACTCCTCCCTTCCAACCAGTCCCCTATCAGCACCTTCCATTGGCCAAACTGGCCAAACATAACCAGAATAGGCAAGTAAGTGCACATGAAAGTGCTCTTCCTCAAATGGAAAGGAGGAGACAAGATCTGGGAGCAAACAAACACAGGCACATTCATTTTATCACTCACCCTTCACTCTCTTTATTCTGTAGTTCTGTTACTTTTACCCTTTGCTATTCTTCTACTCTGGCTGTATTTCAATCCCACAAAACAAGCTCATGTTTTCTCTTAACATGATTCAACTGTAAAAAAACAAAACAACAGCAACAATAAAAAACATAATTTGACTTAAATACTACAAATAGGCTCTATTTGTACTATGATTCCCCTTACACGCTTCTGGGGATGTTAATTTCTCTCCAGCCAAGATCCCACTTGGACATGCTGTAATCTACACACAGACTATTCTGTTAATTACCACCAACATTATTCTTACAGAATAGTAGAGGAAATGCAGTAAAAGGGATGGGTTGGTTCCCGTCTACAAACACGTACGTAAGACTATGAACTCTTGTTTTCATGTCGAGAACTATGAATTAGCCTGAAGTTGCTCACTATGAATTCCTTCTTCTATCATAACGTTTCCCTTCCTGTAGCCAATGCACACAGAATGGAGAATGTTGAGTAAATGTGCTCTTATCAATAAAGTTGATATAACCCGACTTTATATTCCATGTCCTTGGATTTATATCCTTAAAAGAAATTCCACACATACTTCTTAGATATCTAACATAAATTATCACAATTTCCTAGATATTTTTGTACTTGTATTTGCATTCCTGTGACTGATGGTCTTTGATTCTGGTTATAGGTCTGAAATCAAAACAAGACAGTGAGTATGAACCTTGAGGACAGACAGTAGGCTTTCTCTGGCAGACAACTGGTTAAGACGGGGGCGTGAAAGGTCTTTACGGCCAGAGGAAGAAAATGACATCTGACAGGAGAAAAAGAGCTGCTCTTGTTGGAAAGGCAGGCTCAGGGTAATTAGGAGGGTCAAGATTCTCGGAATTTTCTGAGTCGACTCCAAAAGACCACATCCAAGTCTCTCCCACTCCTCTCAAATCCATATCCTAAGCTCTCCATGAAAGACATGGTGAGGCTTTGCGTCCAACTTGTTTTGTGATTCTGCTACAAGTACAGTTAGGATTTGGGCTTGAATTATCTAGCTATTTCTGTCCTCTGGTTAAAAAAAGAAAGAAAGAAAAAAAAAGAAAGAAAAAAAAGAAAAAGAAAAAAAGTAAGAGTTAATTTGAGGTTTTACCAAAATTACCAAAATTACTGTTTGGCAGGACCAATTTTCTCTAAGAAAAGAACTAATTCTCAAATTGTAAGATTTCATGCCACAATGATACGTCTTCTAAACATCTTTTTAAATATTTATCGGATTTCTAATGCTGACCCCTTTTTCTTTGCCGGCATTTGTTCTTGGTTCTTTCTCTCTGTCCAGATTAGTCTTGCCAGATGTTTAATAATTTTAGTAGTGGTTTCAAAGCCTTTTTTATGCAGTCTCTTGGAGGATATTTTCTATTTCATTAATGTCCACTCTAACTTCGTTCTATTTTTCAGTCACTTTCAGTTATGGTTTACATTCTGACTTCTTGAAACAAATAAGATTATTGATTTTTCACATTGTTCTTTTTAAATATATGCATTCAAAATGACTCTCTATGCATTATTATAGCATCAAGGAATATTGATATAAAATGTTTTTATTAGAATTCATATGCTAATTTCTATTTTCATTTTCATTTCTTAGTTGATTAATGAATATTGCCTAATTTCTAAGGCTTTGAGGTTTTTCCTAATAGTTCTTCGTCACTGAGATCTAGTTTAGTTATGCTGTGGTCAGAGAACACAGATTACACAATTTCCATCCCCTGGCATTTGTTGTTTTGTGGGGCCAGAATAGGGTCAATTTTGGTAAAAGTCCCATGGGTGCTGGCACATGTGTATTTCTTGCGATTTGGTGTTTTACATATTATCAGTTAGGTCATATTTGTCAATGACACAGTTGAAATCTATACTTACTGATTTTTTGGTCTGCTTTTTTATTCTATTACTGGGAAAGATTTGCTAAAATAATCCACTACGTGCTCTTTGTTTATATCTCCTTTTGTTTTGACAATTTTCACTTTACAGACTTTGATGGTGTGTGTTTATATATAACTTTAGCATAAGTTCATCTTGTGCACTGAAACTTTAATCATTATCAGGTCTCCCATTTTTATACTTTCCAATAATCCTGACTTAATTTATATTTGTTTGAAATCAGAATATTTACATAAGCTCTATCTCTGATTAAATCATCAGTTTTTCTTTATGTGAAAATGGTTTATTTACCTGCACCTCTGAAGCATATCTCTCATGGATATATATTTCATCTCTTAGCAGTTTTGGAAAATTCTTTAACATTATTTCTTCTTACGCATCAGTCCCATTCTTGTTTCTTCTTCTTTCGAGACTATAATTACATTTCCCACATGTTAAGCTCATTTCTCTGTTGTCTGTCATTTTTCTTCCCGTGTGATTTTGTATGAATTTTTATTTTATTTACCTTCCAATTCATCATCCCTACCTTATCATTATTTAGTGCTCTATTAAACTGTATTTATTCAGTCATTAAATGCTTCGTTTTAAAATTTTTTTAATCTTTATTTATTTTTGAGAGAGAGAGAGAGAGAAAGAGCATGAGCAGGGGACGGACAGAGAGAGAGGGAGGCACAGAATCTGAAGCAGGCTTCAGGCTCTGAGCTGTTGACACAGAGCCTGACGCAGGGCTCAAACTCACCGACTGCAAGATTATGACCTGAGCCAAAGTTGGACCCTTAACCAACTGAGCCACCCAGGTGCCCCAGTCATTAAATGTTTCTGAGTTCTTGCTTCCTGTTTATTGTATATGTATTTAGTTCCTATTGCCGTGCAAATTAACACCTTAAAACAACAGGTATTTATTAGCTCATGTTTCTGTGGGCTAAAAACTCCAGGTAGTTTTGAGTGGATTCTCTATGTAGAGTCTTATAGGATCAAAGTCAAGGTGTGGGCCATACTGGACTCTCATCTGGAGAAGAATCTGAGTCCAAATTCATTCAGATTGTTGGTCATATTTTATTCCTTGACCTTGAAAGACAGAGGTCCCCGTTTCACTTTCGGCCATCTGATGGTGGCTTTCATCTCCAAAACCACACACATTCTCTGACATGTGGCCCCTTCCAATCTCAGAGCCAGGAATAGCATGTCGATGTTTCTTCAAAACTTGAATCTCTCACTTCCTCTTCTGCTACTGACCAGAGAAAATGCGGTTCCTACCTGCCCGTGTGCTTAGATTGGTCCCACTTGGATAAACTCGTTATTTTAAGATCAACAAATTGAGAATCTTAATTACATCTGAATGTCCCTTTAGCCATAAAACCTAACATACAGGAATAATGCAGGAGGTCATTTGGAATTCTGCCTTCCACAGTACATTTCAGTGATAGAATCTCCATTTGATTTTTTCAACTTTTGATGTGATTCTCCATTTTTTTTGGCTTTATTTCTTAAACACATTCATTAGTCATAGTTAAATAATGACACTGATTACTCCAAACTATGGAATATCTTTTACATGTGATTCTATTGCTTTTGTCTCGCTTTTTGGTCACTTGTTTCCTTTCCTTTCCTTTCCTTTCCTTTCCTTTCCTTTCCTTTCCTTTTCTTTTTCCTTTCCTTTTCTTTCCTTTTCTTTTCTTTTCTTTTCTTTTCTTTTCCTTTTCTCTCTTTCTTTCTTTCTTTCTTTCTTTCTTTCTTTCTTTCTTTCTTTCTTTCTTTCTTCATACATAGCTATATTTTATTGAATGCCTGGGATTGAGTATGAAAAATTGTAGATTTAGTTTGAGCACGAGATGACTTTACCTTCCTGTATAGAAGATTTATTTTGTATTTTACCAGATATTCTAGCTAGCAAAAGCTCATCTAAGATTGAACTGATGTGACAAAGGGTTTTAATCTTTAAAATGTTTCCTCTATTTACGATGTATTCTAATTCCTTTGTAGAATCACAGTTTATAGCCTAGGATATTTATCAGCTTTTATAGCCTAGGATATTTATCAGCTACTTCCTACCTGATGAGCCCTGAGATTCAAATCTTGTCCTCCTCTTCAGAGACTGCTCAGAGCCCTAGAGGCTTCCCCAGTTGCTCTCTTTTTTTTAATGTTTATTTTTGAGAGAAAAAGAGCACAAGTAGGGGAAGTCCAGAGAGAGGGAAACAGGGAGACAGGGGATCTGAAGTGGTTTCCACGCAGACAGCAGAGAACCCGCTGCGCGGCTCAAACTCACGAACCCTGAGATTGTGACCTGAGCCGAAGTCGGATGCTCCACAGACTGAGCTGCTCAGGTGCCCCTCCCAGCCCCGTTGCTCTTAATCTATATTATGCTCAGCTTTTCCATGTCTCACATATAGGCTGAGTTGTTCAATGCATCAAGGTATAAAGTGGTTCTAAATATTAGACTCTTCTCTCCTGGCTGATCTTCTCTCCCTTCATTGAGTGCCTGTTGTCCTCATTGTTTTGATAGTTACCTGATGTCTCAAACAGTTGGGCTTTAAAAGAAGCCAGATTTCAACTTTTTTGAGCTATAATTTATAAACAATGAAATGAACACATTTTAGTTGTGGAGCTCGATGAGATTTGATCGATGATCAATGATCACCAAAAAAGTCAAGATAATAAGTATTTCTGTCACCCCAAAAGATGCCCTTGCAGCACTTTTCCATTGTTTCTCCCTTAGTGCACATTACCCTGACTTAACCTTGATCAACTCTCCATCCCCATGGATTGGTCTTTCCAGGGTTTCACATAAACACAATATGTTTTTGGGTTAGTTGTAGTTCTGACTTCCTACATAAATGCAACTTTTTTGGGGGTAAATCTATTCATGTTGCCACATGTATCAATGTTTTTTCTTTTAATTACTTAGTATTACCCTATTTTATGAAAAGGTTTCTGCATTTATGTGGTGATGGACACTTGGGTTGTCGCATTTTTTTTTTTAAATATAGATTTGGAATTAAACTGCTTTAAATATTTTTTCACAAGCTCTTGGGATATGTTTTCACTTATTTTGTGTGAGTATCTAGGAGTGGAGGTACTTGGGCCCTAAGATGAGTGTATACTTAACATTATAGAATTTGTTAAACTGATTTTCAGGTGGCTCTATCATTTTACGTTTCTGGCAACACTGGGAGTTGCAATTATTCTCTATCTTTGCCAACACTTGTTGTTGTCGGTATTTTAAATTCTAGCCATTCCAGTGAGTGTGTATTAATAAATCATTATGTTTTAGTTTGCATTTCTCTTAATAATAAAAATGGGAAGCACATTTTCCTATGCTCATTGGCCATTTGTACATGTTCTTTGCAGCAATATATGTGAAAAACATTGCCATATTTATTGGGTTCTTGTCCAATTATTGAGTTGTAAAGATTCTTTATACACTCTAGGTACATATCCCTTTTCAGATATGTGTATATGTACAGGGAAAATATGTGAACATCTTCTCCCGGTGAGCACCCTTGCCTTTTCATTTTAATAATGTGTTTTGGAAAGCAATTTTTTTTATTTTTTATTTTTCAAAAATTTTTTAATGTTTATTTATTTTTGAGACAGAGAGAGACAGAGCATGAACGGGGGAGGGGCAGAGAGAGAGGGAGACACAGAATCTGAAGCAGGCTCCAGGCTCTGATCTGTCAGCACAGAGCCCGACGTGGGGCTCGAACTCATGGACCGTGAGATCATGACCTGAGCCGAAGTCGGACACTTCACCGACTGAGCCACCCAGGTGCCCCTGGAAAGCAATTTTTAAACTTGTGATGAAGTGAAGTACGTCCATGTTTCTCCTTGTGCTTGTTGTCCCCCACCGTAGAAACTACTGCCCACTCAAAGTTTGCAAAGAGAGTGGCTCATGTTTTCTCTTAAAAGGTGTTCTAGTTTTACATTTTCCAACCCGTTCGGGACTCCAAACCATTCCGAGTTCATCGTGGTATAGACTGAGTGGTAATGCTTGCAGTTCAGTTCTTCCAGATAGCTTTGAGTTGTCCAGACCCATCGTTTGAAAAGATAATCCTTTTCCCTCCTTGAATTAGGTTGACATTGTTATGATAAATGACTATACTTATGGTTCTAATTTTAGACTCCATTCCATTCATTGATACATATGTCCATTCTTAAATCAATACCACACACTGTTGATCGCTTCAGCTTTGTAGGAAGTCTTCATTAAGTGGGTCAGTCTTCCAATGTTGGCTATTCTATGTCCCCTGCACTCCCATGTAAGTTGCAGAATCAGCTTCTCAATCTTTACAAAGAAAAACAAAAAGGCATCCAGGAGTTTCATTGAAATTGTGTTGAATCTATGGATAAATTTTGGGAGGATGGTCATTTGACAGTATCGATTCTTCCTATAAATAAATTTTATGTATTTCTTCATTGTTCAGGTCTTTAACTTTTCTCTCTTCAATGTTTTGTAATATTCACTGTACAGTTGTGTATTTATTTATGGCAGTTTGTCTGATGGTTCTTCCTTGAAAACTTGCACTAAAACAACACCCTATTCACTACCTAATTGTCTTGTTTTATTTTTCTTTGTGACATTTATGGTTAGCTGGCATTCTATTGTATATCAATTTGTTCATTTTTACCTATCATTTCACTCAAGGAGAATAAGCTCCATGAGGGTGGGGTCAGTATTTCTCAGTGTACTGATCTATTACCAGTGCTTAGGAAAGTTAATGGTTCGTATTTGACACTGAACAGACATACATAGAAAACCAATAGGATTTTCACCTTCACTACACTGAAGTTTGTCTGCTCACAGGAAACCTGTCTCATGTCACCTCTTGTATCCAGGACCTAGATTTTTCTTTCCCACTTTATCTGGGACATATCATTTCTGCCTTACACCCATATGTCTGTGATCTACCATTTCCTTCACCTTGATGGGCCTTTCTTCAACAAATATAAGTGAGGTTTTCCAGGGAGAGTCATTCAGAATCATTTTCTTATATGTTGTTTCTATTTATTTCATTACTGAGGAGTAGGAGAAAGTAGGGTTTGGTTTCCATTATTAAGATCATTTCTGGGGTGCCTGGGTAGCTCACTTGGTTAAGCAGCCGACTCTTGATTTGGGCTCAGGTCATGATCTCAAGGTTTGTGGGTTTGAGCCTTGTGTCGGGCTCTGTGCTGACAGTGAGGGGCCTGTTTGGGATTCTCTCTCTCTCCCTCTCTCTCTTTGCCTCTCCCCCACTTGTGTGCGTGCTCTCTCTGTCTCTCAAAATAAATAAATAAACTTTTTTAAATGTTTATTTATTTTTGAAAGAGACAGAGAGAGAAAGAGAGTATGAGGAGCAGAGAGAGAGGGAGACACAGAATCTGAAGCAGGCTCCACGCTTCGAGCTGTCATCCCAGAGCTTAATGCGGGGCTCAAACTTGTGAACCACGAGATCATGACCTGAGCCGAAGTCGGCCGCTCAACTGACTGAGCCACTCAGATGACCCAACAAACTTTTTTTTTTAAAGATTATTTCTGATTATTATATATATCCACTTTTGTTTCCTAAAGGAGTGAATTGGAACTGTTGGATTTTTAGTTTGTGTTACAAGGTCTGTTCTCTTTCATACTTAAAATGAATTCTCTTTTGAAGATAGTGCAGTGTAGAAAACGATGGAAATGGACACCTTGGCTGTGATGAAACCTTAACTCAGTTATGCCTCGCGCCTTGGCTGTCCTGTAACTTACTTCTGTCAAACTGTAGCAAAAATACCTAATTCATTGGTTTGCTGCATTGGGCCTAACTTAATGTGTGTGTGTGTGTGTGTGTGTGTGTGTGTGTGTGTGTGTGTGAAACACACACCCATGCAAACACACACACACACACACACACACACACACACACACTATTTAAATCAGTGTTAATATAACTCTCCAGGGCTTTCAGTTAATGCCATAATTTTCAAGTGTCCGTATATTCAAAAAGTTACAAGAAATAAAATAAAAGCATGTAACACTTTAGTTGCAGAGTATGTGCGGCTCACAGGGATCGTACTGATAAATAAAGGATAGTTCTTTCTAAAAGGTTACTTATTTAATAAAATGAATGAAAATCTATTTAAAGATAATTCAATTTAAGTTCTCATTGTCTTTTTAATTTCTAATATGTGAACATTATAAAGATGAGAATAGAAGTGATTGTTAATACAATTTTAATTCCTTTTCCATATCATTAATTCTGCATACACTAGATAGACAGCCTATCCAGAAAATGATTTTCGTAGAATTTTTGGTAGTATAAACTTTGTTTATCCCATTTAATCATAGTTTTGCAAGCCAGAAAGCCACCCCAGGCTTACCTTATACCTGTGTTTGTAACCAGGCTCCTACTCCTCAAAAAGGAAGTGAAAATAGAACAGAACTCAGCAGCATTTTATTTTTATAAAAAATAAAAATGCAATGGGCAAGAGAATAAAATATGGAATCTGGCCGTTTCATGAAGAGGCGACTCATGACTGTAGGTCTAATTCTGTGAGTGCACACTTGACCGTTACACAGAAAAGATTCAGAGTAAATGTTAAAGGATTTTCTCTTGGCTCAATCTTAGTGATGTGATCCATACATTTGTAAAAACTGATGATATTTTAGTGGAAGTGTAGTATGAAGGAATCCGGAAATACATGTAGCTTCTGTTACTGGCTTCTTGAATTTCCCTTCCTTTGTAGAAATTGAGTGAAATAGATAGTTCCGAAATATCTTTCAATATTAAAATTGTATATGTCAAGTTGAGTAGTCCCCGTCAAAAAGAATTTTGGGGATTCCGCTATTTCCCACACCCACCAAACACTGAGAACCAGGATGTAAAGTCCATGTGGGGACACAGCTTTGCTTGTGGTCGTTTGTTAATTGTTGTATCTCCAAAGCCTAGCATAGACTCTGATACATAATAAATACTTAATCGGTATTTGTTGAATGATGAATGAGGGAACTGACCTAATACATTTTCAAATATTAAATAAGGAAATAAACAAAATAAGAACTGATATTATTATAGAACCCTCATGCTCTAAAAATTTGGAGGCTGCTAACTTCTGATCTAAAGATTACAGGATTTTCATAGATGTCTGGAAAATTGTTCCTTTGCCAGGTGTGTATTAGTTCAAACTCAGGTTGAAGAACATTCTATACAGACAATCATGGATATTTATTTTCTTAGTACCTTAGTGTTTTAAAAATAAAAATACCCTTCTGGCATTTGACAAATGCTATCGGAGTGAATAAATTGGGAATTAATCATAGGCGGTCATTAGGGCTTGATGTTCGCTTGTCTATGTTGAGACTGAAATCAATCAAATGAACTAGCCTCTGTGCAAAATGTCAGTTGATTCTGGACTTACAAACAATAAAGCTAATAAAATTACTTGTATTGAGTTCAGATATTATTAAATTAATGAAATACATTGGGAAGGGTTTTTAAAAATCAATTTCATTTCCATACTCATTTTTTTTCACTAAATAAGTTTCACTCGAGACTGCGTTGTCATTCCTTCCTTTTCCTGTTTGTTTTGTTGTTTACTTTGATACATTGATATTCTTACTGCTTGATCTATTGCAATAACCTTTTAACAGGCTTCCCTGTCTGGAGGGTCTCATCCATTCAACTTAACTCAAATGGATAACACTACTTCTATCTCCCCTGATCAAAACACCTGCAGGGGCTCTCTATTACATAAAGAACAAAGTCCAAATTCCTCTCCCTTCAAGAAATGATCCCTGCTGCTTCTACCTGCCTCTTAAATATATTTCAAACACCGGCATTCTCCCCATCACTACCACCAACCAACATCTTAGTTCAACTCCCTCTTCTATTGCCTGGATCATTGCAACAGAAACCTCCCTAAATCTGCCCTACTCTCATCTTCCTCTGTGTAGAGGAGCACTGTAGAGACATGAGTGAATTTTAAATTAAGCCTGATCACACCGTCACAAAATATCATGCGCCTTACAGCTTGATGGTATGTCCATTTGCTGTTAGATCCATTGCCAAAGAGTCCTGTGTTGCTCTCTATCACAGGGCGCTTCCTTCCTCCTGGCTGGTTTCCTGGTAATTTGTGAAATATGGGAAGTCAGTATCCCAACTGTGATTCCAGCTTCTGCCCAACGTTCAACTCCCTGTGTGGCCACAGTTATCGCCGGAAATGCCAATCGCAGCTTTTTCTTGTATCGGAAGCTCTGCCACACCACCCCCTCTCTATATCCCTTCAGCATAATGGTAAGGAATGTCCTCCAAGTGTCCCAAAACTATAGGTCACCTTACTGTCCCCCTTTTGGTTTCTCCACACCCCTTTCACCTCTGTAATCAAGTCTTGGCAATAAATTCACCAGTCGGAGGCATCTGAAGTGGTTTCGGTGCTTATGATTGAACTCTTCTTGGTACATCCATCTTTTCATTGTACTTGGGATGGAATTTAGTGGCCTTATCATAGCCTTCAAGGTACTTTGTGATCTGCTTCTTGCTGTCTTTGGTAGCCTTACTCCCACTACTGTAAATTACCTTTAGTAATACCTTATTTCTACTTCTGAGAACATTCTTGCTTCTACTGAGTTTGGGGAAATTCTGCTCAACTTTTTGTGCTAAACATGAGTGCAATTCTTTATGGAAGCTTCTGTCGACCTACTCAAATTATTTTGTTTTCTTGTGTGCCATAGATTGCTATTAACCAGTTGGTTGTGTAATCATTTAGTTAAATCAGTACCTCTCCTGCTGAGCCATGAGCCTCAAAGTATTGGGGATGGTGTGTATACTAAAGGACTAACATAATAGAGTGGCTGGCACACAGAGGGCACTCAACAAATAGGCGTCAAGCTCACATCCAAATTTACCATTTACAATTACAACTGTAGTAAGATGGGGGAAGTGCCACAAGGAATGTGAACACGGTGATACAGGAACATCACACAGATAATTCTAGCATGGACTGGGGGAGGTTGGGATAGCCAGAATGACCAAAGTTATACTGGCGAACTTGAAAACGTAAATATTTAAACCTGGAAATCGCAGTTGTAAATGCACCTAAGAATCCATGAGTATTAAAAAACAATGTCCATGCCTCATTCCTGAACAAGTAAATTAGCAAATCTTGATTGTCTTTGATTACTCCATTCTGCAACCAAGACTGACAATGATGGATTCGTTAAAGGCTCAGTACATGCAAAAGTATAGAAATGTATAGAAGGTGAGTAAATGAAATTCACACAGCACACTTCTGTGTGAACTGTTGAAAAGATTATTTGAGGAGGAGGTTATTAAGATAAAATAGCAAGATGGGGCACCTGGGTGGTTCAGTCAGTTGAGCGTTGGACTTCAGCTCAGGTCACGATCTCACGGTTCTTGAGTTCGAGCCCCACGTCGGGCTCTGTGCTGACGGCTCCGAGCCTGGAGCCTGCTTCGGATTCTGTGTCTCCCTCTCTCTTTGCCCCTCCCCTACTCGTGCTCTGTCTCTCTCAAAAATAAACATTATTTGTTTTAAAAAGACACCAAGAAATAATCAGGGGCCATATGAAAAACCATGCTTTCTCCAGTTTATACATTATAATGATATAAACGGGCAACCGCAGGAAAACTTTAAGCAGGAAAAGGAGGGATCTGATTAGGTGAGAGTTTGAGAAAAATTCCCTATGCGAGCTGCATGGACAATAAATTATTAGACTACACAGAAAGCCAACTGTAGTCCCACGTAGATATGTTCTGGAGACTTGCGGGGGGACAAGAGACCAAAAGCCTGTGAGACACATCTAAGGTGTGTTTGCGAGGCGCTCCTATGCTTTACATATAAATTCTAATCTCTTTGTGATGAAGAAATTTAGTTCCCAACACACCTTCAAAATTAAGCACGGTACAATCAGTGTTTTTAAACTAAAACCAGGCTTATTTCCCACAATTTTCACAGGTTTAGAAGCCTGAAATGTGAGGCGCTGTCACCCACACTGTACTTGGTGCATACAAGGCATGATGACGTCAGACATCGCTCTTGCAACACTCTCCAGGACCTGAGTCTGCATTTACAGCTCAAAGGACGTTGAGTGTTCACCTCTGATTTTAAGCTGCCCTTCTGCTTTGTGCGATCACTTTACAAATGGAATGATCCGCCTCGATATTGGGTGGGGGGGGATGGGCGGAGATGGATTTCAAACAGCTCTTCTTTTAGTTTCTTCTGGACTTTTAAGCTTCTGAGGGCAATAGAGCAAGGAGAAAATCAGAAGGGCGCACTCCCATAGGTCACTGTGCCTTCAGGCTGAGAAGCTTTAAACGTCACCCTCTGGCGGTTCCTTGTTCTTGAGTGTGGTTGGTGAGAGTCCTACTCAAGATTTCTGCTGTCAGGCTCAGGGGGACCACTGGCCCAGAGATCCACGGGGGTTTTCAATGGAGAGACTCAGCCCGTTCCTCCAGCTGTGTTAAATTGAATAAGGCCACCCTGAGCGGTGACTTTTCTTCCACCCCGGCAGGAGACAAATAAGCACAGAGCGTATTTGGACTTGTGAGTGCCCTTCTCTCTTTGTGCCCCATGTGGCCGGTTCTTTCCAGCGACTCTCATTCCAGCTCTACACATCAGTTAAGCTGAGGTTACTCGATTGTGTGCAGGTAGCTGAGTGTGTTGGATGGTTTAGTTGGGACTAATCTCTGGTTCCCATATGGGGGACACGAGTATTATCACACTTCAGCCCACGAAAAAAAAAAAGCCTAAGTGGGGGAAGTAAAAGCTTTTCAGGTGTTCTCCTCCCTAATGGACCAAAACACTGCAGCTTGTGTATACTTTGCTTTGTAAAATGTTTTTCTCTGTCTGCATGTTTAGAATAAGGCTTGTATAAGCACTGCTGTTTAATTACTAGCAGGGCCAAAGGTTTCATTTTAATTCAAGATGATTTAAATAAAAACATTATTTATGAGTAAAGTGCTGTTTTCTGTCCAAACATGTAAGAAGGCTGCTTCTAGCTGAGGTCCAATGCTGTGACGGAAGAATTAAGTGTTGTTTTTGTATTTGCGTTGGATTTTTTTAGAACTGGGATTTCTATTAAACCACTCATTATTTTAATCATGCCCAATTTTGAGATAAAACGAAACAGTGGAACACCCTCATGTACGAGTGTTTCGCTTATACCAATACTGATTAAGATGCCAATATTATCGTATTTCCATCTAGTTGATAGAGCCACGTGACTGTCATCGTAAGCATCATCATAAAAACGTACATTAACACCACCTTGCATTTACCTATTGTTTCTTTTTGAAGCGTAGATACATTCATTATCAATCAGCAAAAGTTTATTGAGAGCCCACACTGTGTCTTAGCGTGTCAGGGATTGTGGTCAATTTGGAGAAAACTTGGTAAAACACTTGAAACACTTACAGGGCAATATTAGACTATGATATCTTATCTACCAACTTGCTACGCAATTATATACAGCTTCATTACCAAAAGCACTGAGGCAGCTTACTAGATAATATGAAAGTTAAGTCACAAATTTTCCAGATCTATACCCTCATTCAGAGCACGAGAAAGTCCAGCAATAATTTATATGTTTTTTTTTCTTTTTCAAATGTAATGATCTATGTTATGATCTTTATCAGAAAATGTTAATGCTAGAGCGAAGATCTGAGTTCAAATTTTGTAGATGTCTGAGGCTAGTGAGACAGAGAGCAGTTCTGGAAAAAGACAGAGGTATGTGATTACAGTCACATTACTCTGGAGTAAAAAAAGCCGGGGGACATTAAGAAACTAACCCCAAATCACTTACCAAATTCCATGAAAACTGGCACTTTTGTTTTATAGTATACATAAATTTCCTGGAACATCAACTAGACAAGTAATTTATATGTTACCACACGTATAAAAGTTTTGAACTGACCCCATAGATAGTTTTCAATCTTTTAAAAACGATGGATAAGGAAGACATTAATGGCTCTATAATGCAGTCATATATTTATTAATTATGTAGTAGTCATTGACTGAGACCCAACAGTAAATGAAAGGAACATGATCTTTCCTTCCAGGACCTTGAATTCTCATTGAGGAGACTGCCAAAATGAAAATGAACAGGAAAAGAAACATTAGTAATTGCAGGCTTGGGAATGGGTCAGGACGAAATCTGCAAGGAGGGTTAAAGAGTGACGATAAAGGAATAACAACAGCAGTGGAATCTGACTTTCGTTCGTTTGGTTGGTCAGAAGAGAGAAGACTTTGAGGACAAGGACCATTTCAGCTGAGACCAAGGGGTGGAGAAGGTGGCACCCTTTGTGAAAGTGGGAAAGCAGAGTGAGCATGTCCAAAGATCCTGGGGCTGCAGGGTGCTTACTCCAACAGAGGAACTAAAAGATCAGCCTGCATAGATCACCCAGGTCTTTGCACATTTTTCTGTTTTGGCATTTATCAAAATGTTATAAAATTGGCAGTTTATGTGTATATTTCACTCAACTTAGGTTTTGAATACCTTAAGGACACCCAAGCTTCAAACTTATTTATTCCCACAAATATTTGTAAGGATGAATTATCACTGCTTTCAAAGATCTCAGGTGCCCACTGTGGATAAACTAAACTGACAGGCTTCAGAATTTTCTGAAACTCCCAGTTTATATACGTTCTAATCTAACTTTGGGAAAACAGCGATTATGATTTTACACTTTAAAATAATGTTATTAAATATTTAAAAATTACAACCAGTATTCACATAGAAACTTTCGAGAAGCAAAAAGTGAAAAAAGGGAAAATAATCCAGCTTATTTATAAGACCTAATCTGCAGACAAGACTTGAACCTTATGTGTAACATTACAGAACCTATATGTATGATGTGTATGTGTGTGTGTGTGTGTGCATAGGTACACAGATATACAGATATACATGCATAAATATTATATATAATACATATTTTAACGTAGAAATGTGATCCCATTTTTAAATCCATATACTTTTTTTTCTTAAAATTTTCAAAAAAGTTTATTTATTTGAGAAAGAGAGAGCACGAGTAAGGGAGGGAGAGAGAAAGAGAGAGAATCCCAAGCAGGCTCAGCACTGTCAGCACAGAGCCTGATGCGGGCTGGAACCCATGATTGTGACAGTCAAAATCAAGAGTCGGTCAATTGACCAACTGAGCTACCCGGGCACCCCAAATCCAACTTTTGTAACATCCTATTTTCACTTAAAAGAATAACTTGAAGATATTTGCATCTATAAAAAAATCACAACTACTGTAAGAATTTTTAAATCAGGAATGTCCACCGATTTTAAATGGTTTTTTTTTGTTGTTGTTATTTTTATTGAGATTCTATATTTTCTGTGTTAAATGTTTCCTGTAGTGAAAACACGTTAGAAAATTTTGTAGCATTGAAGCAGTCATATTTTACTAGGGTAAGTCATACCTATTTCTGATTATTGTTTTAGTGACTTGATTAATTTGATTTGGTAATGTTTTCTTTAACATTTCTAAATCCGTATCCTGAAATAAAACTTGGCAAATGTTTCTCCTTTCTGTTCCATTCTTATGTGTTGTTAGAATAAGATTTTTTGTAGCATTCTAGAATGAGTTGCAGAACTTTTCTTTCTATGCTTACAGATCTTTACATGGTAAAAATACTAAGTGCCTATTTGATGATAGGTTTCGGATGATATTTGCAAGACATTCTCTGCCCATTTTGTTCCTTTTGAGTTAATTTTGGTCTTTAATCTTTTGTAATGAAAATAATTTCTTTCCGTGTGCATTTTTAATTTCAGAGATGTAAAATTATACCTCACGCTATGGTGATCATTCTTGTTCCTCGCCATATCTTTCCTTTTGCCTTTACCAAAATTGATTTCTCGAGTGGGTTTCTTGATTTCTGTCTGACAGTTGGTTATATACTGATTGGGCGTAGGACAGGGAGACAGCAAACGTTAAACATATTCAGTTGGAGTGTCTTTCAAAGAAGAGGAATGTCCCATACTTCAGAGTAGTTACTTGGGTGCACTCGCCCTTCTCCATCCTCAAACCCACCAAGCGCTGATTCTCTGGTCAGGGAGCTCCCCCTAGTCTGTTCTGGGCAGTGATGGGACCATATGTGGTAGAAGGGATATAGACATATCACAGGAATGTGCATGGAGGCTCTTCGGTTCCTTGAGTTAAGTCCCAGCCAACCACATGTGCCCCGTTGTCTCTGATACTGAATTTCTTTTCCAGTTCTGGAAGAACATTCTGACAACCCAATGCATTTGAATGGTCTTAAGCTCTGACAGGAGCTCATTGTCAATTTACTCATGTTCATTTTATGATTGTCTAAAGGGTTCTAAAGCAGCATGTTGTTTAGAGATTAACTAAAATAGTAAGATTAACACAGAAACATACAGAAATGGCTCTTTAAAAAACTTTAAAGATGTTAAAGACTCAAAAGTAGCTTTTTTTTTTTCTAAAAATGCAATCCGAATTGGCTAATTTTTCCTAGGACTAGAATTGCACAGCATAAAAAACAAAAAGTCAAGGGGAAGAGATGATAAATTCTGTATTTGGAGACTTCTGAAACTTACATCCTTCACCCCCCCCCCTTTTTTTCCCTCTGTGGTAAATTCTTGAAACAATAAAACCATAATTCAAGAAGACACAAAGTTCAAATGTTGCCTTTTTCCTAACTTCCAAGTGCTGTTCCATTCTATCACAAAGCGCTTGCCAAAGTAATCATTTTGATAAAAATAGAAATAATGCTAACATTTGTTAATTACTTATATCTCAGGCACTACACTAAACTCTTTGCATGAAGTATCCCATTTAATCCTGCTGACCATACTAGGACATAGGTATTATTATTATTAATTTTGAGGGAAACAGAGCATGAGTGGGGGAGGGGCAGAAAGCGAGGAAGACAGACAATCCCAAGCAGTCTCTGCATGGTCAGCACCCAGAGCACGATATGGGAACTGGAACTCAGGAAACCATGAGAAACCTGAAACCTGAGCTGAAATCAAGAATCGGTCGCTTAACTGACGAAACCACCCAGGTGCCCTGTAGGACATAGGTATTAAGAGCATCTAGGCATGGAGAGGTTAAGTAACTTGGCAAGTTCACAGGGCTAGTTAGTGGTGATCTGGAATAAAAATATGGATAGTCCAACATAGGATTAATGCTAACAATAGGTGGTTTCTTTTTTTTTTTTAATTTTAACGTTTATTTATTTTTGAGACAGAGAGAGACAGAGCATGAACAAGGGAGGGGCAGAGAGAGAGGGAGACACAGTATCTGAAACAGGCTCCAGGCTCTGAGCGGTCAGCACGGAGCCAGACGCGGGGCTCGAACTCACGGACCTTGAGATCATGACCTGAGCCGAAGTCGGATGCTTAACCGACTGAGCCACCCAGGCGCCCCTGGTTTCATTTTTGACAGTTAAAATTAAATCAAGTCTTAAAGTCCCCTTGGTGATGTGTGATATTTAAATTCTACTTATGTTTATATGTCATAAAATCAAATATTGATCAGTATGAATCAAATACCACTTTTATAACTCAAGTTAAAAAATACAGGATGTTACTTTTTAACTACATTGTCAAGAATGTGGCAATAGAGGCCACATTTCAAGGTACCTTAGAGGCCAAGTTGCTAATATTAAGTAGAAAGACAAACCATGAGAGACTTTTAAAGATAGAGAACATTAGGGTGCCTGGGTGGCTAAGTCGGTTAAGCATCCGACTCTTGATTTTGGCCATGATCTCAGGGTTTGTGAGTCCGAGCCCTGTGTCGTTGGGCTCTACGCTGACAGTCTAGAGCCTGCTTGGGATTCTCTCTCTCCCCCTTTCTCTGCCCTTTCCTTAAATTCTCTCCCCACCCCTCTCAAAATGAATAAACTTAAAAAAAATTTAAAAAGATAGAGAACAAACTGAGAGTTGACCAAGGGAAGTGGATGGGGGGATGGGCTAGATGGGTGATGGGTATTCAGGAGGGCACTTGTGATGACGACTGGGCGTTGTATGTACGTGAAAAATCACTGAAATTCTATTCCTGAAACCAATATTTCACTGTATGTGAACTATCTGGAATTTACATAAAAATTCTTTAAAAAAATAAGAAAGGTCGGTACAAGCTCTGAAACCCCAGAGGAAATGCCAAGGAAGTTTGGCGGGCATTGTGGCTACTATTCTTATCTTACCTATGACATTACTGACTGCAGCTGCACATGATCTTCAGGTGTGTGGCTTTGGCTCTAGGGTTCTCTGTCTTCGTCTGTATTTGAAACGATCTGAGAATTTATTTTGTAAAGTGAAGCTCATCACACTCGTGCCTCTCCAAAAACAAAACCCAGGGTAGGACATACCTGGTTAGGTAACTTTTCCTTTCTTTGACTACAGGCTTCCTTAGCAGAGTGAGCACAAAGCAGGCTATATCTTCTTTTATGAACGAGTGGGGAAATCCTTGACAAATGCTCCTCGATGAAATTACTCTTCCTTTAGTAATCATTCATTCCTCCTGTCATTGATTAAAGAGACATTTTTGATAATGAACGATGGCTCCTTCACTGTTGGATGATACAAAGACACATAAACAATAACCCAGATCTTAAAATGTTATAATCTACTGGGTGACGCTAAGTCACTCCTCGGCTCCCAATTAGTCAAGCAATGAATGGTTCGTGGAAGAAGTGGAAAGTTAAGGACCTCCATGCACATTATACCAACTGCTTGTCAAACTAACTGAGAGGTTGTAAAACAACATGCTGCCTTTTTTTTCTTCGTGTTAAGAACGAGGTTTGAGTTTTGTTTTTTGGGGTTTTTTTTGTTGTTGTTTTTCATAAAGGAGGCCACCTAGGAGTCTGGCAATTCCAACCCCAGAACAAGTTTTAGAGGAGAAACTTAACGTCTCCTCTTGTACCACCACTCTTTTTGTTAGCTCATGGGACAAGACAACAATAGGGCCTGCTTGATCTTGACTTCCAACAAAGATGGACCCAAGTCTAACATTCCGGGACAAACCGCATATGGGGTTTAGTACAAAGTCACTACAAGAGAAAGAGAAAACAAGTGTCTAATTCCTGTCCTGCCGCTGGCTGGATTTCTGGGGGAGAATCAATCTCTAAAACAGTTATCTATTCTACAATGACAATAATAGTTTCCTGACTCTTCTCCTCCTCCTCCCTCTCCTCCTTCCTCCTCTTCTTCTCCTTCTCCTCCTCCTCTTCCTCCTCCTCCTCCTCCTCCTCCTTCTTCTTTGTTTATTTATTTATCTTGAGAAAGAGAGAGAGAGAGAGTGTATGTGTGTGTGCGAACGTGTGCACATGCGTGGGGAAGGGGCAGACAGAAAGAGGGAGAGAGAGAATCCCAAATAGGCTCTACGCCCTGTGCTGAGCCCAAAGCGGGGCTCAATCTCACGACTGTGAGATCATGACCTGAGTCAAAATCAAGAGTCGGACACTTGGGGCGCTTGGGTGGCTCAGTTGCTTGAGCGACTGACTTCGGCTCAGGTCATGATCTCACGGTTTGTGTGTTCGAACCCCGCGTCGGGGTGACAGCTCGGAGCCTGGAGCCTGCTTCAGATTCTGTGTCTCCCTCTCTCTCTCTCTCTCTCTCTCTCTCTGCCCCTCCCCCACTCATGCTCTGTCTCTCTCTGTCTCAGAAATAAACATTAAAAAAAAAAAGAGTCGGACGCTTAACCAACTGAGCCACCCAGGCTCCCCTTTCCTGACCCCTTTTACGGGATATTTGAAAACCCCAGCTATGGTGTAGTAAAGAACCCTGCAACTGTTAATTTGCTATCATTGATGCTTATAATTCATGACTAAAGATCTTACTTCTACTTCTACTGAGGGCTAATTCTTCATGATATAGGTGTGCTATGTACCCACTGCTTAGTGGTAGCACTAAGTGGTGGCACAGTTCACACATTGACGCACAAAAACGCAACATTCATGAAGTCCAAATGCATTTATAGAATTTCAAGTTGATTTCCATTTATCTATAATACTAATGTTAATAATATCACCAAAACTTCTCAGGCAAATTGAGGTATTTGCCATGGTGTAGATGTGGAAAATAGTGTCATCCCTTTTAGTGACTGACAAATTAGATGAACATTCTTTTTGTGACATTTTGTTTTCTGTGAATATATTTTATTGCTTACCTCCCCCCACAGGCAATAGTAAGATACTTGAAGTTAACTTCAGATCTCAAATAAGTTTTCCCATTTAGTATCTAGTCTGACATTATAGAGACATTCATAATTAGTAGAAAATATTTGCATACCTGTGATATTATTTGGGGGAAAAATAAACACAACTCAAAGAAAACCCATTTTTTAAAATATTACTATTTTATTGTGGATTTTGCCTTTCTCTTTTTAGTAAGTTTGACAACTTGTGTGTGTGTGTGTGTGTGTGTGCGCGTGTGTGCATGCTCCAATAAAATTACTTAAAAAACTTGAATTTGTAGGCTGAATCCCACTTCATATAACTGAATAACATTTGACATTAAGTTTCTTTCCCTCCCTCTGTATTTTTTCTTTCTTTTCCTTTTCTTTTTTTTCTTTTTCTCTTTTCTTCTCTTTTCTCTTCTCTCCCATTCTCTTTTCCTTCCTTCCTTTCTTCTTTCTTTCTTTCTTTCTTTCTTTCTTTCTTTCTTTCTTTCCTGAAAACACCAATCCAGATCTTTTCTTATTTTTGTTAAATCTAATTTTTTTTCATATTTAAAACAGTACAAAACAGTTCTGAAAGCAATAACAAAAAGAATGAAGAAGTAAATGTTTCTCCCTTAATCTCATTAACCAGAGATAAGTATTCTTATTCTGATTACAGATATAGTACATATGTAAATTTGAAATTTTTCATCCTTCACACAAAATAGGTGCTCTATTTTCCTAGCACAAAGATTCAATATCAATATGTTACAAATGCTCTTCTTTATATATTATGGCATTTTTTAGTTTATATCTGCTGCTTGTTGGCAAGGATATCTGCACATTCATTTTTCTCACAGTCTCCCAAACAGAGGTCCAAAATGTAGGAAATACAAAGAAATGATGGGGACTTAGTGGTGCAGGAAAATATACTCATAATTCCAGATTAACTACAAGAGAGAAGCCATATCTAAGAAGAAGAAGCCAAGAAGCCTGTAACCTTGTAGTAACAATATCTTAGAAGGGATGACAATTCAGGAAAAGCCTCAATTTAGACAGTATTTATAATTTAACACATTTTTTGGCCTTTATACATGCTCTAGGGTTATTGCTGGGCATTAAGGTATCTCGGGAACAAAACAACGATGCATTAAAATTATCTATAAAATAACTACTGTGTTTGTATTCATCATGAAATTAAAACGTTCCAGTGCACCTTGGGAAAAGTAGTCCTTCTTCACTACTAGTTGCCAAGAAATAACAAAGGAGAGATTTCATCCCAAATAAATGTCATTTATGGAAAAGAGAATTGATGCTCCAGTACTCTTACAGATACACTGCAGAATTAGAAACAAAATGAGGGCACTTTAAAGGGTTGTATATCCAAAATATTCTAGTAAAAGTGTCTATGAAGAAACTTAGTTATTCATTCATCAAGTGCAAGCTAAGTAATTTCTTAAAAGAAAATTTGCAAATATGGTCTGGGACTTGTCCCTCCTGAATCTGTTCTAAGGTTTCTAGTGTTTATGTCTTAATGACGGAGAACTTTTAAGGAATTTTCTTATTTTTTTAAATAGCCACTTTTGTGGGGGAAATCGCTAGCTTTGAAAATTGAGTTGTGGGAAGAGTTTTATCCAAAAGAAGTTTTATCCAAAGTTTTATCCAAAAGAGTTTTATCCAAAAGAAGAGCTGACATCTTCTTTTACTTAATGGATTTGTGTCAGATTTTTCGTATGTATTCTTTAAAATCCTCTTGCACAGAACCCAAAGAGAAGTTTTGTCTGTGGGATTTATATTCATAGTTAGCCTCATATAAATATGTTCTGGGGAAGTAATCTGCAATTAAACAAAGAAGCTTATGTGTTTACTAATTTTTCGGATCTTAAATGCAATAAATGACGAAGTGTACCTACATTCCAATAATTTTGAGAAAAGGGAACTTCCAAGAACTTGTCCTCTTAGAAACCGTGTAGCTGATTGACCACAACGTAGAAAATTACAGAAGGGCCTGTTCGAATCTCACAATGACCATTAGAGTCACCAGGGGTTTATACATGTGCTTGATCCAATGACCAATGTGAAGAATCAACAGAACAGTTGGAAAACGCACTCAACTAATGAATGATTGCTTAGGATGATTAGCTGGACCTTTCTTTTCTTAACTTGGCTTAGGTGTCCAAATTTTATTAAGAGATGCACAACAAAGACGAGACGCACTGAATCGTGAAACCATGTCCGAACACATGAGGCTTAAAAAAGAATGGAAGACAAAGAAGTTTGCAATTCTGTAAGAAGTGTCTCCCCAAAGAGGGATTACATGACATCCTCATAAGAGAGTAATCCATCCCTTTGCCCGTAAGTGCATAAAACTGTAGGTATCTGCACATGAGTGTGAGAAGCAGTAATTAATGTTTTGTCGGTTCTAAGGAATCTGTGCTTAGGATTAATTAATGTGGAGACTTGGTTAGATTTCCCCGACTTCCACCCCCTTCTTTTCTTCACTTTTCTACTTGTGTCTCTGTCGTGAAATTCACTCAAACTTAGTATGAAATTCACTTTAACAGTGCTCACATTTTTGTAGGGAACAGTGCCCCAGTGACAGAGAATCAACTTAAAGCATCTGATTTGTTTGATTTTTACGTGAAAAATGTCTACCATGTCTAAATGTCTTAATAATGGGTTGTCTACCCTTCATCCTCATAAGGCTGGATTTTTCATTTATATTTTAGAAATCCAAAGGGTGTAACAAATAAAAAAAAAGATTACAGGCAAAGTTGAAAAATAAATCTAACTACAGCCAAAAATTGTCATGCTTGCTTTTCTTTAAACATTTTGATTTAGTGGTTCATATTTTTATTAATACAAGAAATGGAAGTACCTGATTTTTCTGTTAATATTGATTTAGTTGGTATTTTAAGTATTCTCAAATATTTTCCTTTGATTGTTAAATTAGTCAGTAGTAGCAACAATTAAGGATAAAACTCATGTTATTTTTTTGTTGAAAATGACAACCTATAAAGTAATTTGATATACCATTTGGAAAGATATTTTTCTTATTAAGCATTGGTGGACCTTCAAGTTTTCTTGTATTCACTTTTCCAAGGTTTCTCTATTTCAAGGAAGTCAGAGATTTGTTATAAGTAACTAACATTATTCCAAATCATTCTCAAAATAACTTTGAACAGCACATGTGGGAGCAGAATCAACAGTTTTTTTGGATAAAAACCAGGACTCAAGTTATATGACATATTTTTCAGGTCTGAAAACATTTAGCTAGTTTGTTTTCCCCCACCCCTTGCCTTAACTTTCCAACACTGTCTTAAAGCAATTACACTGAAATGGACATGAGATATATTATTCCATTATTTTCTAAATATTCACATGAGCATGTTAGGGAGAGAAAATGTGGCTTAGCGGGCAGACTGCTGGAAAGATGGAGAATGAATGCACCAGGTACCTACTTTTAATTCCTTCTTCTTCACGTGATAACTTGATCATAATAATGGAATTGACTTGTTGGAATCACATGACCTATCTTTAAAATAGACAAAGAAGGCTATCTGGCAAAAGCATATGGACAACAATCAGTGGTCCAAATCTAAGCAACAAGCAGATCTTAATGACCTGCTTTGACATTATTTCTAACACTTTTAAGATTTTATAGGTATCCTCCATTTTGCTTGGTTGCTTTATTGAGATACTTATCTTTCTAATCTAAAAAGTTCTAAGAGAAAAAACATTTGCAGCCCTACTGCTTATCTTCATAGTTTAGGGAAGGTATTTGTTTACAGGCAAATGGAATGAGTATTTTCTATTTGGAAAAGAGAACCAGGAAAATGTATGGTGAGCTCAGTTGGACTTGATATCTGTCTTAGAATTAATGCAGTTCATTCTGGGATGTGTAAGTTGATATAGTCTGGATCTATTGCTTGCCATCTTAAACATTCCCAGAATGAAGACAGTCATTCAAATAACAGTACAAATGTGTCTTCTGTATCTAACTAAGATGTTTAGGTTAACTAACTTTTGCCCTTCTCTGGGTACAGGTGCCAGGTGGAATATATTGGAATTAAACTACAGTTGTAAAACTGAAATGGATTTTAAGTATAGACTGTTAGATAGAAGCTGAAATCAAAAATAATAGGCTTTTGGGGCGCCTGGGTGGCTCAATTTGTTGAGCGTCCGGCTTCGGCTCAGGTCATGATCTCGTAGTCTGTGAGTTCGAGCCTCGCGTCAGGCTCGGTGCTGACAGCTCAGAGCCTGGAGCCTGCTTGGGATTCTGTGTCTCCCTCTCTCTCTGCCCCTCCCCCGCTCATGCTCGCTCTCTCTCTCTCTCTCTCTCTCTCTCTCTCTCTCTGTCTCTGTCAAAAATAAATAAGCATTAAAAACACAAAAAAAATAATAGGTTTTCAAGGCTGTCGTTTTTGCTAACAACTTGTAATTTTTATTTTTCTGTTGGTCTATATACCTTGATTCGTGGTTATAATGAGGTACAATCCCTAACTTCCACTTACAACATATATCACAAGAAAAAAAATGCTAAGTGACGAAGAGGATGAAATTAGCTTACCACATTTATTTACTTTAATGATTCCTTCCCTGTTTTAGACCATTAGCCTTAGTGCTGTAAGAAGGTTTCAGTTTGAGTGGCCTCATACAAGACTAGTCACTTAAGGCTATTTACGCTTTGAGAAGCCAGCCATTGTCTTTGGGCCACAGTCTAGGAGTCATTGAGAATGGTTTTAGTGTTCCTTAAATTCCTCAGAACACATATCATTGCTAACATCAGCCAATGTTGTGAATATCTGACACTGAAAATATTTTTCCTTTGTCATGCCTTCCTAAATCCCAAATGTCTCATAATTTTCATTTGAAATGGTGATTATAAATTTATGTAAATTGAATTATTCCTTCCGTCTGTGAGAAGGAGGTTGCAATATACTATAACAGCAAGATTCTAAATAGAAAGTGATGAGGGTATCGCTTTACTTCTACCTGTAAAATGGGCTCTCAACTTAACATGTTCCTTCTCTTGTGTTTACGGTGACTCATTCACACGGGCACTGGTCCCACAGAGAAACATGTTTTAGTGTACAGGATGCATAGAAGTCATAGTGATAAGTCAGGGACTCATTTCCATGTACAAGGAGGACAGAGAGTCAAAATGGAGGAGTAATGTCTTTTTAAAGTACATCTGTAAAGTAGAAGTCCAGAGCGCCATTTGAAGTAAAATGACCTCTGCGTTGGCAGGTGGGGGGAGAAAAAAAATTATATATATGCAGTGCTCGGCAATTGTTTAGCACACAGTAGGCACTCAGTAAATGTTTGTCAACGAACGAGCAAATGATCAAGTGTGTTCACAGCCCCTCAGTGCCAAATGTTGAGTATGAAGCGATCAGTGTCTCCTGATCTTGGAAGTTCCTTGAGTTCTCTTACAATTTGCAGGCTGTCCTTCCACTCCTCAGATTCTCTAACTTACCACCCTCTGCCAGACCTTTCCCTGCTGGTACCACATTATGCTGAAATTACCTTTTCCATGATGGTCTCCTTCTGTTATGATGTCAGTTCCGCCAAAGTAGAACCAAGGTGGAACTTTCCATTAAGCCCAGTGCTTGGTTCGAGTTGAACTGCTCTTTCTCCCCCTTCCTTCTTTGCTGACTGCTAATCCATTCTCTTTGCAGCCATCTGGAGGCCCCATTTCCAACCCAAATCTTATTGTATTAATACTTTATTAAAATGAGTGTCTTCCCACTGCACACAAGGTAACACCTAGAATCGTCCATTACCTGACACTCGTCTCCTCCAGATCTGTTTTCATGGGAATCTTTCTTTATTCTTCTAGTTTCTTTCTTTCTTTCTCTCTCTCTCTCTCTCTCTCTCTCCCTCCTTTTCTTTCTTTCTTTCTTCCTTCTTTCTTTCTTTCTTCCTCTCTCTCTCCCTCTGAGTTTCTTTCTCTTTCTTTCTTTCTTTCTTTCTTTCTCTCTCCCTTTCTTTCTTTCTTTCTCCCTCCCTTTCTTCTTTCTTTCTTTCTTTCTTTCTTTCTTTCTTTCTTTTCTTTCAAGAGTGTGAACAAGGAAGGGGAAAGTGGATGAGTGAGAGAGATAATCTTAAGCAGACTCCACACTCAGCATGGAGCCTAATGCAGGGCTTTATCCCAAGACACTGGGATCATGACCGGAGCTGAAATCAAGAGTTGGATGCTCCACCCACTGAGCCACCCACCCAGCTAGCTGCCCCTATTTTTCCTGCTTTCATAAATTGATCTTCAGTGCACTGTGCTTTTCCTTTATAGGAGTGGTTGGAATTTGCAATGAGATATTTATTTGTGTGACCGTCCCCTGGTCAGGGTCCATGTCTGTTCTATTTATTATAATAAAATTAGCCTTTCTCAAAGTAGCAGGTGCATAGTATATCCTTGTTAAATATTCGTGCGGTAAATGAATCCTGGTTTTGTTCCCAATTATGACCATTCTGAAGGCAAGAAGACAAAACCAAAAAAGAAGAGAAAAAAAGACAGTTGGGATGGAAAACAGTAGTCGAACAGTTTTAGAAGACATGATAAGGATTTGACTTTGAACAGTATCACAATTTCAAGTGTCAAATGCGCCAGAAAAGAGAAAGAAGGACATATAAGTTTGCGGATGCCTGACTGAGTCACTCCATACCAACCAAATAAGAACCACTTAAGATGGGGCTCACACATCTGAATATTTTAATGTTGCCACAAGATTCTCACATGTAGCAGGCTTAAAGACCCGCCCTGGAGGCAGCAGGGGTGGCTGACTGAGGAATCAGAAATGCACCTTCTTGCCTCAGAACATCTTCAAGGGACCAAAGAAGTAGTTACTGGGTGTAGCTAGACATTTCAACACTGGAAGCAATAGTATATACATGCAATTAACACTCAGGAGCTTCCTAGTTGTTCTCCTCATTGAAACAGAAGCAATTTGAGGCTTTTGCTGCTATGGGAAAGGGACCAAAGGAATTACTAGAATCTGCCTCCTCTGTTGGTCTACTGTGAAGTGGACACAAGTAAACTTTATATAATTTGTGTCGCTCCCTTCAAAATGTTTAAGCTGGACTATGACGGGAAAGATACCGGGATATTTTGTCCCAAGCATGAACAAAGTGAAAAATATCCTTCCAACATAATCTAAACGTTATTGATCTCATTCTGAAATCGTTTTTAAACCTCAGTTCATTACAGGGTTTAAAGGGTACAAACTGCCCCCACCAAAAAACGTGCCTGCTGCCACGTATGGTAACACGCTCTTGCGTCTTTTAAGAATTATCCAGAAATCCAGACATTGTGTGATTTACATACGGCGCAATTAAACACTGGGAAGATCGAACGTTTGAGTTGAAAAATCTAGAATCTTGGTTTCTCATAGCTTTTTTCTTTTTTTCTTTTTCTTTTTCTTTTTTTTTTTCTTTTTTTTTTTTTTTTTGCATGTTTCCTGCAAAGTTCTTTCCTAAAAAGAAGGGAATTTACTGTTTCTACCTCAACCTCGTAGCTCAAGTATATAGCTTTTGTCCAATGAAGGACCGAACTTTCTTTTGTAGGAGAAGCGGCCAACTGAAAGGAATGCCCGCGGCAGGAGCCCAAATTGAAAATGGAGCTTTCGTGGTGTCCTGGTTCCAATAATATCAGCCAGTCATGTCCACTGAAGTTGAGGTGATTAACTCAGTGAGAGAAATTGTCAGCTTTAGAAAGAATTTGGATGACAGTGTTGAACTCTCAAGGCATGTATTGGGAGGGCTACTATATTAAGTAATGTAAAGGAAAGAATTATTTATGTAGGACTTGTATTATTTCAGTAGAATACCGAATGTTTTGGGTTTTTTGGTTTCGTTTTTGTTTTTTTCTGTGAATCAGTTCTGTGGGGATACGAGCACAGGGCAGAATCATTCTCAAATAGACTTAGTTAAGAGAAAAAGTGATTTAGCAATTGTATTTTACCAAACGAAATCACCCTAAATTACAGGATATTGACTAGATGTGTGGAGTTGTAGGGATGAAAATGGGCTAATATAGAACAATCCTCCTACTATAGTCATGAGTTACTAGATAATTTATTAGAATAAGAATTTGTAATACAGGTACATCAATCATTACTCTCAGATTTTAACACAAAAAAGTAAATTAAAAAAATTCTTTGCGGCAGAATTTACAGGAACAAAGGGAGTGAGACTATACTAGAGAAAGGCATAAAATTAAAAAAAGAAAAAGAAAAAGAAAAGAAAAGAAAGGAAGAAACTACATGAAGCAATAAATACCAAATTGGACACTTATCAGGTATGATTAAGTCATTCAGAAAACATCTATAGTCTGAAAGCGACTATAAAATCAGTAATTTCAATTGTCAGAAATGATATAAAGACTACATAATAACAAATTTTGTTGTAGACACTGAATTTCAAAGCCTAATGTATTGGTTGAAAAAGAAACTAAACAGAGCTGAAGAATCGGTGAAATTGAAGATGTCTGGGGAAATGACGAAAATGAAGCAAATGTAAAAGCAGAAAAAAGCACTTAAGACATATGTAAGGGCTTCAAACATTGGTGTAAATAGGATTTACATAATCAAAAATAAAGAGAAATTAGGAAAACTATCAGAATATACAACAGCTGAAAGCTTTATACATGAAGGAAGTTTTGATTCTTCATTTTGAAATCCTTAAGACAAGAAAACAAAAATAAGCCCACTCCTAGGCAAGCTGATGTCAGAGAATAAAGTAATAGGAATGCCCCCAGTGTGAAGAAATATTACTTGCAATGGTCAAATAATAGAAGACAGCATGTCAACAATAAGAGTAGGCACTACGTGAAGCAGATATTATTTTTCAAAACCCAAAGTGAAAATAATGGGCAATTTAGTATCCTATATCTAGCTAAATTATTACATAGGCCAAGAAAAAATATTTTTAGGAAACAAATCAAAATATTACCATTTACAGACCTTCACTGAAAGATATGGTCCAGTAAGAACATTGAACCTGAGTGGAATAAGGATACACAAGGCCATGTTCTACTGGATAGCAATTGTTCATTGAACTTAAATATGTCTTGAGTCTTTTATGACATGTATATTACACATATAAATTAAAAATAGGTATATCACAGCTGAATAAGTCTAAATACAGAAGAAGATCATACATGGATAACTTTAGAATTTGTTGAATAGAGATGTATGTTAAGTGTATCCACTGCAAGAATGGAACCTAATTTCAGAATTAGTAGGAAAAATGGTAAAAAGGGCAAACTAAAGCCAATTCAGTAAATTCAATACAAAAAAATGAAGAGTAAAAATTTAAAAATATGGAAACATTTTATGATCAAAATCATGACAAATGGAACAAATATAAGTTGTAGAAATAAGTTTATATATTATATAGACACATAATATATATATAATTACAATAAATATAAATTATTTTTAAACTGCTATTTATGAATTTAACAAGCTTTCGTGTAAAATTTTCAGTAGACAACTCTCAAATATAACAACACAAAGAGTTTTAAAGCAAAGAGTAAAATTCAGAAAACCTATAGAAAGTTAGGAAAGATTTACTGTATTAATATGAGGTCTAGTATCCACTAAAGGAAAAGAGTTACTATGGATATAGAGAGATACAATATAATTGTACTGAATCAGGTTTTTTTTTCTTTTTAAGGAAAATATCACAATAATGGAGCTGAAAACATGTGGCACAATATCTTGTAAATATCTGGAGTCTTAGCTAAAGGAATGACAAGTGTAACACTTCCAACAAATAACACAAAATTGTAAACACCCACAGCAGAAACTCACAGAATGCACGAACCAAATGATTAATAATGATCAGGATGATGGAGCACCTCGGTGGCTCAACTGGTTAAGTGTGTGACTTCAGCTCAGGTCATGTTCTCATGGTTTGTGAGTTCGAGCCCCCCATCGGGCTCTGTGCTGACAGCTCAGAGCCTGGAGCCTGCTTCAGATTCTGTGTCTTCTCCTCTCTCTGCCCCTCCCATGCTCATGCTCAATCTCTCTCGGTATCTTTATATATATATATATATATATATATATATATATATATATATATATAATATATATATTATATATATAAATTAATATTTATATTAATATAATTAAGATTACATATATAATCTTAATTATATTAATATAAATATTAATTAATTAATCTCTTAATATAAATAATATATATATAAAAAACTGTACTTGTTTTTGTCTAGACAGGCATTGTCTTTTTTTTTTCTTTTTTTTTGTGAGAGAGAGAGAGCAAACACAAGCAGCAAGTGAGGAAGAGAGAGATGGAGAGAGAGAATCCCAAGCAGGCCCCACACTGACAGTGCATAGCCCTATGTGAAATTTGATCTTAGGAACTGTGAGATCATGTCCTGAGCTGAAATCAAGAGTCGGAGGCTTAACTGACTGAGTCACACAGGTGCCCCAAGATGGACATTCTTGTCTTTACTAATGAGCTGAAAACTGTCCAGGTTCGGCTGTTCCTGTGTTATTCTAGGTCCTCAATTCTGTACTGTGTTTAATAACTCCATCTCCTAGTTCCTTTCTTTCTACCATTTGCAAAATTAATTGTGTGTTGATTAATGGGATAGATGAGTAAAGATAACTTCAAAACTCCTAAGAAGAATTAGAGAAAATTTTCTTCATGACTTTCATACACTGTTAGTGGGATTAACCTAATCACAACTGGCAACATAAAATAAAGTTGAAAATTAACATGGCATACAACTCAGCAATTCCCCTTCAAACTACTTACCTTAACTAAACTCTGAAAAAGGTAGAGTTGTTATTGCAACAACGCATATCATTAAAAATAATCCTGAAAAAAAGACCAAAACAAAACAAAGAGGATAATATATCATGGTCTATTCATAAAAAGACATCCTACAAAGCACTCGAAATGAGTGGATTGTCTAAATGCAACATGTATAAACCTGGAAGACTTGATATTAAGAGAAAAAAGCTGCAGGACAAAGAGTTCTTTCTATACCAATTACATAAACCTTGGAGGCAGTAATATACTATTTCTGTATATGGACTAAAACATTTGTACTGGAGTATAAAACATGTGCTGGATTGAGGATGCCATCTTTGGTTTCTTCCAGAAAGGTGAGGGACAAGTAGAGAAGATACTCAAAGCAGTTGTACATTTGCATTAAATACAAATGCATTAAATATGTACATTTGTATTGCATGAGTAGTGGGTACATGAGCATTTAATTGTTTTCCCATGTTCTCAGTATATGTGAAATATATGATAGGATTAAATTAAATAAATAAATTAAATTAGGCAGGGCGTGGATTTCAAGTGACAGAAATAAAACTGAAGAGAGTTAAAGCTAGCAGAAAATTTGTTGACTCATGACTTAAAAATTCACAGGCACCAGGCATCAGGCTTACATGGATCCAAGTGCTCAAATAATATCATGAGTAGTCTGCTTTACTCTTATTCTGTCCCTGGGTCTTAACCCTATGTGCTTTCCTTCCTTCTTTATCTTGGTCTCCCTTGTCTTCATTCTATCTACACCTCTCCATGTGATGGGAAAGATGGTCCCAGGCAACTTCCCCCTTATAAGGCCTCTGCATATCACTCCTTCACAAAGAGATAAAGCATTAAGACCAATACCTCAAAATGGCACTGAGAAGTCCTGCATTGGACAAAAATTGAATAGCCTCCCATGGATTATGATGAATGGTCCGTTGGTACTCAGCTGGTGTGCGTTAGTCAGACCTTATTGGTTATTTAAAGCTAGCATCTCATTGGTTAGTGACCTATTTTGAAAGTTCAGCTCATGTGCTGCCTGGTTATTCACTATTTTTAATTCTATCTCACAGAAGGGGGTAATTTCTTTGGCTGGCTTGTCTAGGGAGTATGTGAGGTAGGAGTTCTGATTACCCATCCCAAGGGAAGGAGAAGGGATCTCCCAGAAGAAGTCCCAGAAGAAGAAGGCAGGGAAGACAAAGCAAGTGATAGCAGCCAAATATACAGAACAGCAAGCTGACATAAATCCAATGGTAATCTGAAACTTCGACATAGTCCTCTCAGGCTTTGACAGATTGACCACAAAAAATAAGGACACCGAAGATTGGAATAAGATAATAAACAAGGTAGGACTTATACGTTTGTATCATGTGGAGAACACAGTTTCTTCTCACATGAAAAACTGATCATGCAATGGATGAAAACCTCTCAAAAATACCCCGGACTAAAATTTTTGCAAGCTACAACTTCTAATCAGAATTTATTACAACTAGGCAGTATTTTAAAAAATTAACATATGCCCAAAGTACATGGAAAATAACTTAAAAATTGCTCCTCTAGGGGTGCCTGGGTGGTTCAGTCGGTTAAGAGTCCAACTTCTGCTCAAGTCATGATCCCACAGTTCATGGGTTCGAGCCCCAGGTTGGGCTCTGTGCTGACAGCTCAGGGTCTGGAGCCTGCTTCGGATTCTGTGTCTCCCTCTCTCTCTGCCCTTCCCCTGCTCTCAAAAATAAATAAACATTAAAAAAATTGCTTCTCTAAATAACTATCAGGTCTAGAGGAAATAAGTATATAACCTTCAAAAATAATGCAAAGAAGAAGAGTTTAGGAGAACACATATCCATGACTATCTATGATTTGCCTTCAAAGCGTTGCTTGTTATTCTAAAGCTTTGGTCACTAACAGCCCACCAATATTCCCAATCTTTATCCTCTATCCAGCGATTTTCATTGTTTCCATACCGCAGATCCGTTTAAAAATCTAGTGAAAGCTGATTTTGACTAAACAAATGCATGTACACACACACACACACACACACACACGCACACATACACAAATACTGCATATATTTCAAATATGCCCAAATCTGTGCATCCCAAGTTCAAAGTTTTTTCCTTAAACTTTGTATTTTCTTTTCATGTCAGAAACAAACAAAACCCCCCAAATAACCCTTTGTCTTAATACTTTGACAGACCTCTGGTTATTGTCCCAGTTGTATGTTCCTCACACTGATTTTGAAAACTGTCATCTCCCTGAAAACAAAAACAAAACAAAAGCAAAAAAAAAACCCAAAAACAAACAAACAAACAAACAAAACCAGAGAACCCATAGGTTTTAATGTAGAAAGAAGATCATTTTGTGAAGGCCAGCTGAATCTCTCAGCTGGTATACGGCGATGTTTTTCCTTGTTAGGAGTGCCCGAAGACCAGCCGCTACATTTTGAGGCACATTGAAGAACTCGAAACAAGAGGGTCTTAGCCTATGGGTGAACATTGCTTTTTCTTATTTTTCTGTGGCTTAGACAAGACCAGGCTGGAAGATCTCCATATGAATATACTGAAAAGCAGAAAGAAAACCAAAGCAAAATAAACACAATGTAAAATTCACATAGAAAAAAAAAACCCTACTTTATACAAAAGAATGATCTTGCGTAGGATATTAATGCTCATGAAGACTGAAATTCATCTGTTACTCCCCACTGTGCTCCCAGTATCTGGACCAGTACATGTTTCTAGAAGGAGTACAATCAACATTTGTTGAATAGGTGAATGCAAAACAGTCTACTTCTCATTTTGTTTCCTTGCCTAGCTCTTGGCCAATTTCTGTCTGGCAAAGGAGATGTTCTTCATTGGGACCCTCCAGCACGACTAGATTCTGTTAAGTCCAGATCTAGGAAGGGGAGTAAGAGAGCCAGCCCCAAGACCCGCCTGTATCTTACTTTCCAACTTCAGTTTCAACCTCTCTCCTGCATAACTAACATCAGAAATTCCTGCAGGGGCGACTTCATCCTGTGCCCCCGCTCCTTGAAATAAGAGTAAGCTACTCTAAAGTCTTGAAAGGACACTCATACTAACGGGTAACTCAGAAAACCTAAAATTTCCACAAAGTGGGTTAAACGCATTGGATTTCACTCAGTGGACACCTTCATTAATACTTTTACTTTGGGGCGCCTGGGTGGCTCAGTTGGTTAAGCGGCCGACTTCGGCTCAGGTCATGATCTCGCGGTCCGTCCGTGAGTTCGAGCCCCGCGTCGGGCTCTGTGCTGACAGCTCAGAGCCTGGAGCCTGTTTCAGATTCTGTGTCTCCCTCTCTCTGACCCTCCCCCGTTCATGCTTTGTCTCTCTCTGTCTCAAAAATAAATAAACGTTAAAAAAAATAAATCAATAAAAATAAAAAAAAATACTTTCACTTAAGTAGTGGTCCTCAGAGTCCTGATACACCTTTTGATTTGTGTTTGTTTTGATTTCCTATGATCTAATAAAAGATGGGCAATTTATTTAATCCCTAGTGAAATTCCAATGGATTTACAAGATAATTAGCAGAAAGGGCAAAATGGAAAGGACTGGCAATTCCATGTGTTTGCAAAATGGAGGACACCTGGAATCCCCAAATAGTATTGGTAAGACTGTAAATTGGACAAATCCCTAAGGGAAACTCTGGCCGTATCCATTAAGGCTTAACAGATTAATACTCTGTGACCAACAATTCCAATCCTCAGCATGTGCCTGATATTCAAATAGTCACAAGGAAGAAATGCAGAAATGTTACATAGCAACATTATTCTATACTATAATTCTATAATAGTTAACAAATAGAAACAACCCAAATGTTCATCCACAATAGAATGGAAAAATAAATTGTGGTGAATGCATACAATAAAATCCTATACAACAATGAAAATGGGCAATCTTTCCACTACCTGCAATAACTCAGAAGGAACTTTATGGACACATTGTAAGACACAGTGAGTGTATACTACATGATTTCAGGGGGCTTTAAGGATGTTAAAAATATCTACATTATATCTCCCTAAATAAACATAGACCTTCAAATGGAAGCAGTCAAATTTCTTGTTTAAATATATCTGTCTCAACACTGACTTCTGGAAAAATAAAGTAGAGATACTTTTAAGCACAGTTAAACCCTGGACACTACTTGTAAAAACAAACATAAGAAGACACTGAAAAGTGGGAAGAATAAGGCAGACTGTTTAGTAACCTCAGGACCAGAGGAAAGACTTGGTAGCTAAGGTCTTCAGATTTTTGTTTTTGCTACATATACCCCAAGGCACTGAAGATGCCAACAACCCTGAAATGCCAACAGGCACAGACACAAATGTCCCAACAAAGTCCTACTGCCTCTCTAACGAAAGGACCTGGAAAAAGAAAGACTAGCAAGACAAACAAGAAAATAACTACTCTATACAAACATCGCAAACTGTGACCCTGCTCCCACCCATGCCAGCAAAACTTAAATGGAGACCCTAGACTTCCACCCTCGTGAGGCTACACCTAAGTGCCCTGTCCTCTACTAGGGCTGGTGTCACAGAAGGCTACATGGAGAACTGGTACTTTTATATCTTCTAGCCAGTAATGAGGTCTTTCTTCCCATGGTGATAGTGGAGACCGTATGAAATGTGTGAATTTCCATCTTCATCCAGCAGTAAGGAAATACTTCTCCTCTCCTCGGTGGGGGTTGTACCAGGGGACAACTGTGAGACAGCTAAGATTTTCCCCATTCACTGGGGCGCCTGGGTGGCTTGTTTGGTTAAGTGTGTGACTCTTGATTTCAGCTTGAGTCATGATCTCAGGGTTTTTTGAGTTTGAGCCCCACATTGGGCTCTGCGCTGATTGTGTGGAACCTTCTTGGGATTCTCCTTTTCTCTCTGCCCACTCCTCCCACTTTTGCTCTCTCTGTCTCTCTCAAAGTAAATAAATAAACTTAAAAAATATTAATATTTTTTCTCCACTCATCATCCAACAGTAATAAGACTGCCATTATATCGGTGGAGACCAGTAGGGATTCTTAAATCCCAACTCCACCATGCAACTATAAGGTATCTTCCTACCTCAGGAGTCAACATATGCCAAGTGGAGGGACCAGGGCTTCTATTTCCACCTGGAAGCAAGAAGGCAGTACCCCATTCCCCTCTGCTAGAGTTATGTCAATAAAAACTAGCTAAACAGAAGGTTTAACAGATATGGAGTCTTGTCACATAACTGGAAAATATCCGGGTCTTACTTATAAAATTCTTTGTCGTAATAAGAACCCCAGAGATCTCAAAACGAATGAAACTAGATAATTGATAGATACCAACATTGAGATGACAGAGATGTTAGCATTATCTTTAACAAATATTAAGGTAGTTCGAATAAAAAATGCTGAAAAATTATGAACATGCTAAAAAAATGGAACAATAGAAAACCTCAATAAATAGAGATTCTAAAAAGGAAGACACAGAAGCAGCAGAGACAGAGGCAGAAAAAGAATAGAGAAAATTCACGAAACACAGCTGGTTTTGGGAAGTGATCAATAAAATTGGTGAACTTCTGGCAAGACTGACAAAAGAAAAAACAGGAAAGATACAAATTCCCAATATCAGGAATGGATCAGGGAGTATTACTACATACCCTCAATAAGGAAAAGGATACTATAAACAAATACATTCACAAATGTTTGACATCTTAGGTTAAATAGACAATTCCCTAAAAAACACAAACTACAACACACTCAACTCTATTGACAACCTGAAACAATGCATTGCTACATCAGTCAATACAGGAAAAAGCATTTGTCAAAACTCAATGCCCATGAATGATAAAAGCTCTCCAAAAAAATAATAATTTAGAGTTGAGGGGAACCCAGCTTGACTAAGATGAGGGGAATGTTCTTGACTTGATGTTCTTGACTTGATAAAGTCTTGCCATACTGATAAGGCCTACGGACAACATAATTAATAGTGAAACACTGAATATGTTCTTCCTAAGATCAGGAAGAACAAGTCAAGTTTATCCACTGTCATCACTTTAGAAAAGTCATACAGATATGAAAATGAAGTGAACTTGTCCCTATTTGCAGATGACATGATTGTCAGTAGACGGTCTGAAGGAGTACACACACAGACACACATCCCCACCTCCCCCCCCCCCCCCACAATCCTACCTAGAACTAAAAAGTGAATGAATTAAGGTTAAAGGAGTCAAGATAAATATAAATGGATTGTACTTCTATACACTAACAATAAAAATATGGAAAAGAAAATTAAAAAAAAATACCACTTACAATCACTTGGGGGAAAAGAGAAAAATAAAAGACATCAGACACTAAGCCGAGCTAGAGAGATGTGAGTTGCCAAGTATTGGAGAGGTTGATGAGAGTAAGAAGGTAATTAAAACAAAAAGCCAAAAACAAAAGTAATAGTCAAGCCCTTAATAGCTAACTGTAATAATTGTAAGCAAGGGAATAAACCAGATACAGTACAAATCCCTCTTATTACCTTTTCCTTCCCAGAGGTGTACGAATTGTATCGGCATAGATGTGAGGGTAGTTTCATTGCTGAGAGAATCCTGCAGAAAATATTCCTGTAGTTTTTGGACCAAGGAACTGGGGACAGGGTGATGGGGAAGGGCTAGGAGTGGAAAAGAACTGAATATTGAGTCAAAGTGCAGAAAAGGATCTTCCAGTTTCCCCACCAAAGGTTCCAGAGAAAGACTTTTGCCTAAGGCCCTACATTAAGGCCTTCTTAATGAAGGTAACTGGACTAGAATGTTTGCCAGACGTCAGAGTACTCAGTAGAAAGTAATGAATAAATACAAACTTACCAAATCATGTATAGGCCTTGCATGCTGAAAACTATAGAATGTTGATGGAAGAAATGAATGATCTAAATAAACAAAAAGACACACCATGTTCACATTCATTCACACATTCATTCATAATAAAGATGCCAAGCCTCCCCAAACTGATATAAAATTTTAATTCAATTCTGTAAAGAAAAGATGGTTATAAAATTTATATGGAAAAGCAAAAGACTAGAATAGTCAATAAAATTTTTATAAAAATTTAAGTGGAAGGAATCAGTCTACCTGTTTATTATATGGCTTATTATGTAGCTATAATAATCGAGACTGTGTGGTATTGACAGAGTGATACACACACAGAGAAAATAAAAGAAACAGAGATTCTAGAAATAAATCCACCCAAATATTCCCAAAGGGCAGATTTTGGGCAAAAGAAACAAAGTTAGTGAAACAATTCATGGAGAGATAGTAGATCACCTTTCAACAAATGGTGCTACAGCAATTGAATGTCTATGAGGAAAAAACGAATGAACCCTGACGTCAGTCTCATACCTTATACAAAAATTGACTCAAAATGAATCATAGAATTGAATATAAAAGATAAAACTATAAAACTTTTAGATGACAACGTAGAAGAAAATCTCCAGGATAGAACTAAGTAGAGTTCTTCGACTGTATATATATATATACACAGTATATATATGAACTGTATATACACTGTATATATATATATATATATATATACACATATATGTATATATACATGTATATATATATATATATACATTTGTATATATATTTGTATTTGTATATATATATATATATGTATTTGTATTTGTATATATATATATATATATATACATATATATATATGTATATATATATTTGTATATATATATATACAAATATATATATATATATATTTGTATATATATATATATATATATATATACAAATCCATAAAAGAAAAAAAATAATCTGGACTTCATCAAATTAAAAATATCTTTCTGTGAAAAAAACATTCAATGGAGTGAAATAAAAGCAACAGAATGCAAGAAAGTATTTGCAAAATACATATCTGACAAAGGACGAGTATCTAGGATATATAAAGAATTTTCAACCTTATTCTTGCTCAACTGTAAAACAACAGTCTAATCAGAAAATGGGCAAAGATATAAAGGTACATTTTATGTAAGAGTATAGACAGAAGACAAGCATGTGAAAGTGTTTAATATCATCAGCCATCAGGATATGCAAATTAAACCCATAATGAAATATTATCAGAGGGGCTGGAATGAAACATTCTAACAACATCCAAAGCTGGCAAGGATGTGAAGACACTGGATAGCTCATATGTTGCTGATGGGAATGTAAAATGTTACAACCACTCTGGAAATGTGTGAAGGTGTCTTTAAAAAGTAAACACGCAACTACATATTGATCCAGCAATTGCATTACTGGGCATGTATCCAAAACACGAAGACTTATGTTCACACAAAAAAATCTGTACAAGCATGTCTATAGCATCTTCATTCATCATAGCACCTAACTGGAAACAATTCACAAGTCCTTCTGTGGGTGAACTGTTGAATAAACTGCTACATCTATACCGCGGAATATTATGCAGGAAGAAAAAAGAAATCGTTAATGTACACAACGCAGAACCTGGATAAATTTCCAGAGAACTGGGGAGGAGGGCAGTCCATCCCAAAAGGTTTTGGGGGGAAAAAAGCCAATCCCAAAAGGTTATAGCCTGCATGATTCTACTTATATAACATTCTCAAAATGACAAAGTTATGCATATAGAGAGTAGATTGGTGGCTAGCAAAGATTAAGGATGGAGAAGAGGTTGGTGGAAGTGGATACGGTTTAACAGAGCACCATGAGGGGTTCTATTGGTGATGGAAATGTTCCGTACCTTGACTTTATCACTGTCAATATCCTGGTTTTCATATTTTGTAATAGTTTGTAAGATGTTACCATTTGGAGACACTGGAAAAAGATTATGCAGAATATGTCCACAATATTTCTTACACCTGCATGTTGAATCTATAATTTTCTCCAAAAAAAGCCTAATAAAAATATCTGTCTTTAGTGTTTAGTAATAATCTTTGCAAGCAGAATTACAGTTCATAATTGTTGTTATGCTTTGCCACTTAAACCATTTCTACTGGAACCAATGATAGCTGTGAATGTATATCCTAATTAGTTTTGTGCCTGTGTGTATATTATAGCTGGGGGAGATATGTATGTGTGTGTGTGTGTGTGTGTGTGTGTGTGTATGATTTCAAACTTGATAGGTGACAGGATGTTGTATGGCCATTTCTTGGGTCATACTTTCATAGAATGTGTTAAAATAGCTTTGCATTTTAGTATCTATGTTCCTACAGAGTATCTTCTTACTACTATTTTGTGATGTCTCTGTTACTTTGCAAATGAGCTATAAATTATTGAAATCATTTGCTTATAGAAGCTACAACAATGGTTGATAATAATCAAAATAATGTGTTTCATCTCTAATGGCAATCCCAATGAATTCTAATAATGAGCTCCTCTCAAATGTTCTTAAGTGTTCTTCTAAAATGATCTTACATTTTTTATGAGAGCTTCATCATCAAAATATATATGTAGAATTCCAACAAGTAGAACAAAGAAGTAACCAGCCTGTGTCTGATAATTACTGAAGCACCAAAGAGTATATACTCAATTTTTTATTTGTTCTCCACACTGGTCCCCAATAATAATAGGATGGGCATTATTATTCTCATTTTCAGTGAGAAAACTGAGATTTAGTGAAACTGAATTTTTACTTGAGATCAGCAACTGATAAATGCAGAAGTTAGCATTTCACAATCCACAGTCTTTCAGTATATTAGACTGTCTCTCAAATAGTGGGAAAAATAGGCAGGATGTTTAAATTATGTTATGTTTACTTTTAAAACCTCTCATAAATGTTTGGCCTTTGTTATACACACAGAAGAAATATTTAGAAAGCTGAAGCTGGGTGGGTTGTTATTTAATCTGATCACATGATCTCAGATACTGAAAATGTACTGGTATTTTTCCCATTCATTCTCAGACAACATCCCTTGAAATACTATCTGACAAAGACGTCATTCTTTTTGTCTAGATTTGTCTCGATAGTGATCTTATTTTGTGGATAGTGCTGAAAATAATCTTCCAGTCATTCTTCTGGCCCCCTAAAAAGCTCGGTTCCAGCATGTCACTGGTGATTTATGGCTACTGACTACTTGGCATCATCAAGGGGGTAGAATATATATTTGCCCTCAGGAAATGAAAAGGAAACATAAATAAAAATTGCATGGTTGATTGGCCTGTTTCTGGTGAGGTAGGCCACACTTAATAGAAATCACTTTTCCCTCTCTTTTTCTAGCTTGCTCTATCTCTAAAATAAATGGGATTTTTGTCTGGATGCCTTCCTTTACTCCACTTTTAAAATGTAATTAAGTCCAGAAGAAAGGAAGTCCAATTAGGTCTTGTGTGGTCAGCAAAGACCAAATTGGCAAGTGTCTTCTGCTAAGGGAAAGGGGAGCCTACACCTGGCCATGGAAGTACCTGGACCACCATATGTATCAAATATGTGAGAAAATAGAACCAGCCAAGGCAGAGGTTGAATGTTGAGGGGGAAAAAGAAACACGTAAACTAAGGTTAAATAAGCTAGGTTAAAGAGCATTGTGGGAACAATCCAAAGCGTTTGAGTACAAATGAACAAGCAGGCACAACTGAGATTATATTTTCAGATGATTTTAGATCACCCTCAATTATGTAACAATGGAATAGGGAAAAACACACAACCTAGGATCTACGCAGACCCCTCCAACAGAAATAGCAAACAAAACAAAACAAAGCAAAACATAACAAAACAAAACATCTTCTCTTGCCAACATCCAATACTCAACATGTTCAAAGCTAACATTATTATCTCCTTTCCACCTCTCAAACAAAATTCTACAAAACACATCGTGATCTCATCTCTGTTCTGTATTCACAATTTTGAGAAATTCACTTAGTCACACCAATTATGATCCTTGATATTTTCATCAACCACTACCACCTGGACTGCCATAAGAGACATGTATCTTAAATCTGCTCTCTCTCACTACGTTCATCACCTCTTGCCTGAATATTAGCCTGAAGTGTTTTCCTGGGGCTCTTCCCCCTTCAGTTTAGCGATCTTGCTGCCACGCCCACCATCTCAAAACACAGATGACCTTGTTTGAAGATATTAATGACGACAAAGGCTGTTGGAGCTTGAGTAACATAAGAAGAATAACTAGACGGTAGGGAAGAGGTAATGGCAATTAACCAGGTGGGGGTATCAGAGTAGGAAAAGGAAAGGGTAAACATGGCGGTGACAGATGAGGTAGATACAAGGGAATAGAGCAAGTATATTGAGGGAGGTAGGAAAAGGTTCCTCATTGTTTGAAAGGGAGTTGCCATGAGTGGTACAAACTAGAATGTATCCTGGGATGTTGGATTGAAATGGAGATGTCAGTGCTAACTCATTATTTTCAATATAGATAAATAGGTATGGATAGATGATGTGTGTGTTAGTGTGTGTGTGTGTGTGTGTGTGTGTGTGTGTGTGTGTGTGAGCACGCACGCGCCCAGTGACAGAGCCTGGAAGAAGTATTACTCCAAGAGCAACGTGTATCCCTAGCATCCATATCTTGATTTATTATAAATACCATGCCACAGGTCAGGGTTCCTCACAGAAATGACTGAATCCACTGCCAAGGTAGGAAACGTACAAGAACTTAGAATATCTTAGTGCTTGTAAGCAAGGAAGAGCCCAAAAAATGATTGTGATTTATCCAAAAATCTCAGAAAGATCTCTCACTCACCAGATAGGATTCAATTTGATTATCAAAAGAGGTAACAATCCTTTGATTAAATTAGGACTCAATAGGTCTATCTGGCTATAAGCAAATAAACAAATGCATAAATAGACATTTCAGTGAGGAATGTGATATTTACATAGTCCCAAAATAGTTTTCCACAAAACAGTTGTTAAATTACACAGGGAAAACCCTTTTACACTGTTGGTAGGATGCAAACTGGTGCCGCCACTCTGGAAAACAGTATGGAGGGTCCTCAAAAAGTTAAAGATAGAACTACCTTACAATCCGGCACTTACACTATTAAGTATTTGCCCAAAGAATATGAAAATACCGAGTTGAAGGGATACATGCACCGTGATGTTTATAGCACCATTGTCAACAATAACCAAATTATGGAAAGAGTCCAAATGTCCATCAACTGATGAATGGATAAAGAAGATGTGGTATATATACAATGGAGTATTACTCAGCCATCAAAAGGAATGAAATCTTGCCATTCACAACGATGTAGATGGAGCTAGAGTGTGTTGTGCTAAGTGAAATAAGTCAGTCAGAGAAATAAACTACCATATGACTTCATCCATATGCGGAACTTAAGAAACGTAATAGATGAGCAAACATGGGGGCAAAAAAAGAGGCATAAATAGATGCTTAACTATAGAGAACATACTGAGGGTTTCTGGAAGAGAAGTGGTGGGGGAGGGTTACATGGGTGATGGGTGTTAAGGAGGGCACTTGTTATAAGGAGCACTGAGTGTTGTATGTATGTGATGAATCACTAAATTCAACTCCTAAAACTAATATTCCACTACATGTTAACTAACTGGAATTTAAGTAAGAACTTGAAACCACAAAAAAAAATTGACACAAGGAAAAAGAATTATTTTACATTGAAGAAGTCTGAGAGATGCTACCTTAACCAAGTGATCAAAGATAACATCAGTAATAATGGAACAAGTTGACATGTTTTGCCATCCAATAGGATGTAATGACAGAACACGGCATCCTCCTGCCAGAGTTGTACAACCTGGTTCTAAAAATAAAGAAACATTAAACAAGCCCATATTGAGGACATCCTGCAAAATAAGCAGCCTAAAATATTTTAACATGCCAAGTTCACAAAAATCAAGGAAAGAGTGAGGAACTATTTAAAATTGAAAGGAACTAAACAGCCTAACAACTGAATACAGCGTCTATTTCTGGACTCGATCCTTTTGTTAAAAGGAGTATTTGGGGGACCAATGAACAGAATCTACCAAATAAACACTAATAAGATATCAATGTTAGTTTACTGATTTGATGACGCCATTGTAGTTACGCAAGGGAATGTTCTTATTTGTCGTGAATAGACACCAAAATATTCAGTGTAATGAGACATCATGCCAGCAACTTACCCTCAAAAGATTAGGGGGAAAATGTTCTTTGTACCGTATTCCCAGTTTTACTGTATGGTTGAGATTGTTTCAAATTAAATGTTTTAAAAATGTTTGATGACCTCCTAATGCCCATAGACATAATTCCACGGCATTAATATGTCATTCTCATGCCATCCTTGGGTACCATTTTTTAAATGAAATATATTATTTATCTTCATTTATGTTGGCTGTTTGTAAGCTTCTAAGATGAACACCTTGTTATGAAGTCTCAGCAATTTATAGGGTCTTAGAGGCAAAGTGACTTGCTGAAATCCTGATAAGCTTGGCTTAGAAGGAAAAGTAAATAATGAACGAAAGAAGGAAAAGAAGAAAGGAAGGGAGGAAGGGAGGAAGGGAGGAAGAGAGGGAGGGGAGCGAAGTGAAGATTCTGCCCCAGGACAGAAAAAGTTTGTGGCTGGCTGCTATTAAAACCACCAGGTTGGGGGCCTGGGTGTCTCAGTTGGTTAATCGTCTGACTTCAGCTCAGGTAATGATCTCATGGTTCATGGGGTCGAGCCCTGTGTTAGGCTCTGTGCTGACAGCTCAGAGCCTGGAGCCTGCTTTGGATTAAGTCTCCCACTCTCTCTGCCCCTCCCCTGCTGGTGCTCCATCTCTCTCTGTCTCTCAAAAATGAATAAACTTTAAAAACATAATTTAAAAAACCCCATGTTTTTACTCATGCTATTCCGTAGACCTGTTTGGCTCTTTCCTGACCCACCCACCCTTTCATTCTCCCTAATAGAGAATGTCTGTCCATCTTTCAAGATCATTGGTCTTTCCAGGACACAGTAAGAAAGAACACACAGCTCTATTATAACCCCATGCTGCACATAATTATTTGTTTACCGATTTGTCTCCTGTACTAGGATGAGCTCTTGGAGGATAAACATTAGGTCATATTCATCCTGTAGCCCCCAGTGATACTACAGTGCCCGTTAATTGTGAATATTTATTGGTAGTCACTGACTAACTAAATGAATTAGTTAAGTGCAGAATGAACGAATGAATGAATAAACGAATGGCAGATCAGAGCTTGATTTAACAGTGGAAAGTTATTAACTAATTTTGTTCTTTATTACTTTGGTAAAAGTAAGACCATATGGCGTCGCTGTGGTTTGCAAAAGTGTATTGATGTGAGTTCTTTACGTATTTTTGCAAAGATAGCAGTTGGTTTTAGTCTGTATGAACGTTCACACGCTTAAATACGGTTATTTTAGGATTTGAAAACATTACATGGTGGGAAGTTGATGCTGATGATGATGTGGATCTATGAGAAAAGAAAGGCTGGAATAGTAAATGCTCTTAAACATTGAGAAATTAAATTCAAATCAGACCCATGGGATTTATTATGGGAACACCACCCCGAGTTTCACCCATCCCTATTTATAATGGCAGTTAATATTCGCTGAGCCTTATCACACTTAGAGAGGAAACATGCATAGCGCTGGCTTGTGATAATTTGGGGGGCGGGGTGCAGGGAAGACATCATTAGAGATTTGTGAGTTTTTGCCAATCACGGTATCTCAAAAATCGTCAAATTTCTGCAAAATAAAAAGGTATTTGTAATTATATGAAAATCATTATAAAATATGTTCCATATTTAGAAGATTTAATCGCTGTCCTAAGAACACTATAAAGACATCATTTTATGTGTTGTTGGTTTTAAAGGACCGGTTTTAGAGAGTGTTCTCGTTGAAAATATATTTCCACTAGATAAACCTTCTACTTTAAAAAATCTGATATGAAATACTTCAAAAGCTTTTTCATTAAAAGCTCCTTCAGGACTGGGTCTTGCTTGTCTTTATACCTTGGCTTTGGATCCAGACACTGCCCTTGGGAAGTTCTAAGTTCTTGTTTCCAAGTGAATAAATAAAATAATTTTTTAAAGTTTATTTATTTATTTTGACAGAGAAAGAGAAAGTGTGAGCAAGGAAGGGGCAGAGAGAGAGGGGGAGAGAGAGAGAGGATCCCAAGCAGGCTCTGCGTGGTCAATGCGTAAACCCTATGTGGGGCTTAAACTCACAGAACTGTGAGATCGCGACCTGAGCTGAAATCGAGTTGGACGTGCAACTGACTGAGCCACCCAGGTGCTCCAATAAAACAATTTTTATGAGAGCATTGTAGTAGTCTCAGCCAACAATATTTGTGTAACTTTAGCTACCTCTTCAAGTTTTACTGTATTCCGTTCCTCCATTATTGGTATCCTATAAGTGCCTTTCACTAAAATGTAGAAACATATTTTGATGTTTGATCATTTATAGGAAAGTAGAAGAGGGTTGATTTCAAATTGTATATAAGATGAACAGTTTAAGCTTCCCTTTCTGCTGGTTTAATCTAAACCAGGTTCTAGGTATTAGAGAATTTTTTTTTTGCATTAGAAAAATGATATGTACCCAATCTTTTGAAGTGAAAGCATTCAAGTCAAGCTTAGGTGCCCCCAAAACCACACTGTGATGATGAAAACAAATAGAAGCTTTGTACTCATGTAGATTTTCCAACGAAGCTTTGAAAAATCTTTAATAAACATTCTCTCATTAATCCCTTTACCAGGCCAAGCTGCAGAGGGTGGTGATGGTAAAGCCATAAATCTATTAAAATAAAGAGAAGAGTTGTTTTATGTGAAAGCGATCTCTTTTTGATGCATCTTTTTTATAAAGAATTTATACTAATTAAATGTCGACTTTATGAATGTTATTACATGGCAGAGGGAGAGTTAAGAGCTTGAGATTCTGGATCCCAATCTCAGTTACTTCATGGGTTTGTCTCTTTTGTACAGAACAATCATGTCCACCCTGACCGCCTCATACAGTGATTACAAAGATCACATACATGCAGAACTTCTCTGTAAATGTTAAATTGCTTTTCTGAAAATCAACAGAAACCAGTTCAAAAAAAAAAAAAAAAAAAAAGAGCACATTCTCTGCAAGCTGCTAATCAGTGCTGAACAATAATTTTGAGGATCCGTGATTACGTTCTGGCAATCGGATGGCCTCCCCCATCTCACACTTTTTCCTTTCAATTATTCTTTCCACCACAACCGAGTGGTACAATCATCTCACTTAGAACGTTTTTGGGGTTTTCTACCTCTCTTTCTATTAAGACCAGTTTACTGGAAAAGAAGCGCCTCCAAGTACGTACAGAGTTTGGTCGTAGGTGTAGCTGGGGCTTTTTGTCTTCCACTTCCATTCTTTTTTTGTTTTTAGTGTTTATTTATTTATTTTGAGAAGGGGGAGCAGACGGAGGGGGGAGCAGAGGATCAAGAGTGGGCTCTGTGCTGACAGCAGAGAGCCCCACGCTGGGCTCGAACTCATGCACTGGGATATCATGACCTGAGCTGAAGTTGGACGCTTAACCAACGGAGCCATCCAGGTGCCCCTCCGTTCCTTTGTACCCTTCCCCCACCTGCCTTCTTCAGTTCCTCAGAGGCTGTGCCACTGCACGACCTGTACATGCACCATCCCTCAGAGCCCCTATGTCTGCACATCTCTGCCTGTCCTGCCTTGTCATACACAGACGCACGCACACACACACGCATGCACACACCTATTCTAAGTAATTCCTCCTCATCCTGAGGGTCTGATTGCTTCATGAGATCATCCTTCACCAACCTTTAAAACCAGGTTTAACACCCTCCTGCTTCAGAAGCCCCTGCAGCACTGTTCTGTGGCCCCCAGTTTAACACTTTAAAAGCATGTCCACTTGTATGATGATTTGATTCACAGCTCTTTACCCCTGTAAATTTTAACTTCCATGTGAATGATGGCTTTGCTTTTGCTCATCAATATATCTCCTGTTACCAGACCCAGCATCTGACACTAAATAAATACTAGTGGAATGAATACATTTGAGAAAAGTGGATCCCCAAAGTGCGTAACACATTCAATCATCCTCTTTGATAAAACTCATCTAACGTTGAGGCTCTTCTGTTTGCTTCTGAGAATGGATCAATGTGCTCCCAAAAAGGATAAAGAAATGGCTACTTTCCATATTGTGTTGGATTAGACAACTTTGAATTGAGGCATGCCAAGATTACATTTCCCAAATACGTACTTTTCGGATACCTGGAACGTTTCCTTTCATATATTCCAGAAAGAGTCATAGAAAAATTTCCCAGCAGTAGAATTCGATTGCACAGATGAAGAAAGTGAGGAAGAATTCCTTAATTTCAAACATATTACCCTTTAAAATTAACCCACTGAAGTGGTGTTTATGGTCAACTCTCGTCGATAAATGACAATGGAAAAAGAATGTAGCTTACCCAAATCTATAGTTAATATGAATTAACTGAAAGTATTTTTTCCCTGAAATGTAGGATGCTTGTTCCAGAAATTTCAGAAGTTCTTTGCTATTTTCTTCTGCTAAGGAAAGTGTTAAAGTCAGTTTAGATTTTCTGCTTATACACCAAGTAATGTAAGTCTGGAATGTGTGTTGGATATTGACAGAAATTCCGAAGCCACAGGTAACCGTGGCTCAGGTAACCATGATATAATGCCTTGTGGATACTCAAAATTGCCCTTGTACCGAGCAATGCGATGGAAACCTGAGACATGACTTGTCATTCTGCCACCGATTACCCACCTCTTCCACCTGAGCCATTGTTTCCTCCTCTCTATGTTGGACTGTGTGAGCCACTGGGTGGTAGTAATAAAAACCCACCAAAACCAAAATAAGATGAGACAAAATGATTATTCTAAGTATACTTCTCATTCTACCACGTGTTAGAGACGAAATTATCTTTACTCAGATTTCGCATTGATTTTACTTAAAAAGAAAGAAAGAAATGTCTATTGTGACAGATCATGTACATCTTCCCATATCTGATTTATTTTATTTCCCCCAAGCTTCAACTCCACACTTTGACTTAGATCTAATGCAATCCCCAAGGAACTGCCTTATTTCCGTCTCTGATGAGATCAGATCAGCCCCTGCAGGACCCCTTTTCAGTGAAGCAGGAGATAAGTGTACTTGATTTTCCCTAGTTAGCTGCCTATAGACATTTGGAAAGATTTCAAACTAGGATTCTGATTAACCTGCAGAGGAAAAATCCCATCTTATTTGTATGTTATATTTGCATATTGTTTGGTATCCTGTTGAAAACATGCTTGACACTGTGCTTAATGGTAGCCAATGCCAATATCAATTTTTAAAAATATGGAAATTTTCAAAATATTCTCTAAAGAGAGTCATTCCATCCATTTTAATCAGTGATTCATATCTCTTGATATAGATAACTAAGTTCTTCTTCATTTCCTTTAATTTGAGCTAATTCTCCAAAATATCTGTCCCTAAAAAGGAGAGGATCTAAGCTGTTCAAAATAGGTAAGTCATGCATTCATTTATATCTTCCCTTTACCAAAGAATCCAATGAACTGGGCGGGACCCCAGATAGGAAGAATTCCAGACAGGTCATGGTGCATGTTGGTCATTCCTCCTAATACATCAAGACACTTCAGTACAATTACCCATAATTTAAGCCTGGAATAAGCTTTAGTCTTCTTTTATGATAATAATAATAATAATAATAATAATAATAATAATAATAAACAGAACAAAATACTTTTGGCACAGCAATTTTTTTGCGTGTTACACTAAATGCAGAATTCCTAAACTTGCACCTTAAGACTTTAAAACTCATAAATCCATAGCATTAATATATTTTTGTAAAAAAACAAAACAAAAACAAAACAAGAAGAGTACATGATCTGAATTTCGGGATAAGGCTCAATACCTTTCCTTTCAAATAAATTTCTGAACAACTTTGGGGCTAGAAACAGTTGTGACAAAATGGGGGCGGGGCTAAGTCTCCATATGATTTTGAAGACGGCAGTGATGAGGCAAAGGGCATTTCACCTGGTTTGTTTGTTACACAACCGTTTCCGACATTTAGTTGAGAGATACCATTTGTCATTAGCTTTGTTGATGTCGCTGCTGTTGTCAAGGTGGCCATTTTTGATGGTGTCTCTATAGAGGGGCCACTGCGCTGGCCAAGTGTGGAGTCCCCAGAGAATCCCTACAGCTTTGGGACAGCCCTTCAACATTCAAGCAGAGTGGCCCTTGCTCTTTCTTGTTTTAGCTACGTCAGATTTAGTTTCCAGCCTGGGGCGTGCTGGGGAGGGGGGAGTCTTATTACATGTTGTTTACAGTTCTGTTGCATTATTCGGTTTCTTTTATTAAACCATATACAAGTTGTGACATGCTGTTAATTCAATCACTAATAACTAGCTCAAATTGCAAATCTATGTCAGCAGGTTGGTGTTGATTAAGCTGTGGCCGCCACTAACATATTGTTTTAAATGCCTGATAAATTTTATTTTCTGTGGCGATAGACTGCTTGGTTTATGTGTGCTCCCTTTGCTCTCTAAGCTCAAAGAATTGCACAAACGTCCCTCTGTGGGTCCTCTGCGGGCCTCTGCGTTCCCTCCCCTGCAAGGCGGGCTGGTAACCACTAGAGGGGAGGAGACAGCCGGCTTTATTGAAGACTTCACCGCAGAGCCCGGTGGTGGAGAAGCTGTCGGCGGACGGGCAGCCAAAGAGAAAGGGTGTAACGTATTATCAAGGTTTGCAAAAAGAAACAAAATAGGCCCCTTACGGTCTGCTGGAAATTTACTTCTAATAAATTAGAACTGACTGCAAAGACAGTTAGGATGTTGGAGTGTGCCTGCCTGTTAACCCATCGTCCTAAGCATTAGCAAGATCATCTCTGAGATCCAAGATAACCCTTATGAAAACAAATGGTTCTCTCCTCAGGACGGTGGCTAATGCACACACATGCCAGGAGCAGTGGTGGGGAAGTATGAGGAAGAGAATCAAACCTGATTGGGCTGCTGGGGTAAAGTGGAAACTCAGCATACAGCTCATTTTCTAGCGTATTCCAACATCTGCCCCCTGTTCCCATGGCTTAAAGCACCACATTCTAGTGCTAAGAGGGAGGATGGGGAAGGCACCGTCAGGGGAAGTGAAATATTGATACTTACAGTAAACAAAGGGGGTGAGGGAGAAACTTTGTGGAACCTTCTTGAACATTCCAAAGTGCCATCTTCTAGCACATGTACCTAAAAAAAAAAAAAAAGTCATTCGGACCACTGAGAGGCCCCATGGATACCATTTGAGCAGCACTTTTTGATATTTTAAAAATCCAGCCTGACCCCTTTTAATTTTTTATTTTTCCTTAAAAAACAGAACATATACTTAATATTAGTATTGTTAAAGTGCTATAATGTAGAACTGGAGGCTG